>NC_057862.1:11325000-11645000 GCF_019393635.1 Dromiciops gliroides
AGATACAGGGTAGTCTGGGAAGGCAGACACTATCAGTCGGGATCACGAAACGCTTGGTGTGGAAGAGGAGGAACCCACACTGTGCCTTTAAGGATGACAGGGATGATGAGAGGTGAAGGTAAGCAGGGAATGCTTTCTAGGCATGGGGAACAGACAGGGCAAAAACAGAACAATGGGATATGACGTGTTATGAAGGAAGAGAAGACAGAGTGTAGGGGACAGAGTAGAGTCCAATGAGGATGGAAGGTTGTGCAAGGCTTTGAAGGGGGAGGGGGAGGCAGGATGGCTGCCAAGAAGTATTTGAAAGGTTGTCATGTGGAAAAGGGATTAGCCATGTTCAGCCTGGCCCAGAGGGCAGATCTCACAGCTTTGGGGAAGCTACAGAGGCAGCATACAGTGGGAAAGAAGGGAAAATTCCTAATGATAAAAATGGTGTCCAAGTGGGGTGGGCTCCCCCTCATGAGGCGCTGGATGAGCAGCTACTTCCAGGGGTGCTTAAGAAAGGATGACCCGGGGGCAGCTGGGTGGCACAGTGGATAGAGCACCGGCCCTGGATTCAGGAGGACCTGAGTTCAAATCCAACCTCAGACACTTGACACTTACTAGCTGTGTGACCCTGGACAAGTCACTTAACCCCAATTGCCTCACCAAAAAAAAAAAAAAAAAAGAAGAAAGGATGACCCTTTGGGGAGCAGGAGGCCAGCCTCTGGCAGCCCTGCCTGCTCTCTGCAAAGAAGGCTTTTGGCCTGGCCAGGGAGTGCTGCATCACACGCTCCAGAGGGGACAAGAATCTCACACCATGGCTGATTCCAAAACCCAAAGACAAAATCTTCAGCCTCTGCCTCAGAGGGAAAAAAAAAAAAAACCCAGAAAAATTCTTATCTCAGTTAAAAAACGAATCACTTTATCCGCCATGCCTCAGCACCCTCGGGACCAGGACTTCGGGAGTTAGGGGTGGGGTGGGATGGCCTTGCTATATTAGGGAAAAGCTAAGTCAAGGTCTCCCCCCCAAATTAGTCATTTTAACATTTACGTTTTTATAGAAAACTGGAAGCTGCTGGCTTGCTTTTGTTTAGTTTTACTTCTTACCCTGCCTGGGATTTCTCTTGATTTTTTAGTTATCCAAAGAAATAAAACCATCTTGGGGCCACGTGAACACTGAAAACATTTCCCAATACAAAGTAAATAAAAGGATTTCCTTTCATTTTTTACCAGATCTAGGCTATGCCTGAAGCTCAGAAGCCCACTGAGCGGCTTTGTCCTTTCTTAGAAAAAGAATTCAGATGGGCAGCTTTTTGAAGAGAAGCAGCTCAGTGGGTCTGTCCACCCATCTACCTAGCTGTCTGTCTGCCAGTCCTCCTGTCTGTCTGCCCAGCCGCTTATCTCTCTGCCTGCCACGGTGGCTGCCAAGGGGGCTGGGAACAGTCAGATGCGATTTTATGCTTTATTCTGCTGCCGTTTCCGATTATACAGCGGGGCCTCTCTCTAAAATGACCACTTGACCTTTCCCCAAACAGCCATTAACCTTCTATGGTCTATGGCGTAAACAGCTTAATTTTCTGACAGTGGCGTGACAGAGGAAATTACAAAGCCAATTCCCCCTCTCAGGCCCAAACAGATGCTAAATGTAAATCACTCCCTCTCCAGGAGGTGCCTGGGAGCTGCCACTGCTAGAGGGTAGGTGGCCTTGGCCAGCCGGGGCAGCTACACAGGTCTGCCCTGAGTGGGTGTGGGCAGGGCACATGTTTTCTAACCAACCTTACCATCTCCCCATCGTCTTTGCCAGCTTCCCTCCCCTGGTTTTGAGCACATAGGCAGAAGGGGTTATTTCCAATCATTACTGCATTCCTCAAAAGCCATCAGCACAATAATAATGGTGCCCAAGTGTTTGCAAAGCCCTTCACGAATATGATCTCATTTGAGCCTCACAACAACCCTGGCACGTAGGGGCTATTATGGTCCCCAATTTATAGATGAAGAAACCAAGGCAGATAGAGGTTGACTTGCCCAGGGTCACACAGCTAGTGTCTGAGGCAGGATCAGAACTCAAGCCTTCAGGGGGCAGCTAGGTGGTGCAGTGGATAGAGCACTGGCCCTGGAGTCAGGAGTACCTGAGTTCAAATCTGGCCTCAGACACTTAACACACACTTACTAGCTGTGTGACCCTGGGCAAGTCACTTAACCCCAATTGCCTCACTAAAAAAAAAAAAAAAGAACTCAGGCCTTCTCCACCTCAAGACCAGCACCCCCCCCACCCCCGCCAACCACACTGCCTCCCAAAGCTAAAACACAGAAAGACACAGGCTACAGAGGCAGATGAGTGAGTCCTCAGAGATTTCTTACTCCAATCTGACTTTGTGTATGAGGAGTGGAGAAGCTGAGACCAAACCTAACCCATTCATGCACCAAAAGACAGCCTGCCTCTGTTTTAATTGGGGCTGCTCTCAATACAGAAGAACAAACTGAAACTCCCATTTCTAGAGCTGAAAGGTTTTGTCAAGCCCTTTCCTCATCATCCTGGGCTGTATAAAGATTTTACAAATGGGGAAACTGAGGCTCAGAAAGATCAAATAAGAAAGCCTGTAAAATGCTTGAAAAACCCTCAAGCCCTTTATAAACACTTGCTGTCACCTACCATCTGGTTTTGTCATCATTCAATCCCTGTGCCCACAGCTCAGAAGGGCGTGGGCTGGACCCGTAGCTGGCTCCCCAGACTCCAAATACAATGCCCATCATCCCAGCAGGCTTCTTACCACTAATGATTTATAGTCATGCCATTGATGACTTTCTGGATTTGGGGGGAACACACTCAATGGGAAATGACTGGATACGTGGTGCCCATTGAGGCAGAGATTCAAAGACTTGTGTTCTCCATTTCAAGAGTAAACACTGATTGTGTTTCCCACAAAGCAGATTAAAGGTACAGGGTGGGAGCTCCAGGGAGGTCAGCCTCAGCCCAATGGACAGAACTTCCTGAAAATAAGAATGGGGGAAGAGTCTGCCTGGTAGTGAGCCCCTTGTCACGGGGGTATACAAGAAGAAGCCGGGTGTCCCTGGTCAGATTCTGGGTGGTGCAGGAGGGATTAGGTCACCTCTAAGGTCCCTTGGAACTCTCAGCTCTCCAAGAACCCACCATTCTAGGCCTCCTCGCTCTCCACCAATGTCCCTCACAATCCCCAATGACTTGGTAAATGGTTTTCTGGATTGGTTAAAACCAGGAAATTCCTAAGCTGGGGCTAGATCCTCTGGGCTAAGGTGGTCCTTAGACAAAAAAACTCTATAGTCACTCATCAAACTTATACCCAAGGCCTTTCCAGGTCAGTCAGCCAGTCAACAAGCATTTATGAAGCCCTTATTTATGTCAGCATCAATGCTAGGCTCTGGAGATACAAAGAAAGGCAAAAACACCCGCTACCACACCGTGGGTCAGAATGAGGCATCAGAATGAGAAGGATTCTCAATAGAGGAAATAAAATAATCAATGAAATAATCAATAAAATAATTCAGAAGACCCAAATTCAGAGGTTCTGTGCCCACACTGAGCAGATTGGTAGAGGGAGAGAGAAGACCGGTCTTGGAGTCAGAAAGGGCTGGATTGAAGCCCGGCCTCAGGCACTAACTAGCTGTGTGACCCTCAGCAACTTCAGGACCTGGCTAACTTACTAAGACTGTTAGGGGCAGACGAGGAACCAATCTGCATAAGTGGAGGTACTTTCCACACCTAGGAGTTCCCTACACTCATGAAATCAGAGTGACCTCAACATCGACTCAGCCCATAAGCCCAAGAATCTGCAGCTTAGAGTCTTAGAGATGGAGGGCAGTTGGTCAGGGTCATCATAGCCATGACGGGCTGTTCAGTTCTGGGGTGAAGGGGGCCTTTTAATCACAGAAACGAGTCGATCCCAGCTTTTCAAGACCGTCAGCTTGGGCTACAAGAGCCCCTCAGAGGGAGGGGCCAAGGGTCCATCTTCCTGCTCATCCTTTAGAATGGAGAGACGTGAGTCGCTGTTGGTGCAGCTCTCAGGCTAGGCTAGAGGCTGGGCAGCTTGAGTGCTTGGGGTGGGGGGGGGGCCAATGTTTTTGTTTCAGAAGATAATTGAAAAAGGGCAAGAAAAAATTCTGCCTCTTTCTCCCTCCTCTTCCTCCTCCTCTCTACCTCTCTCTTTGCCCCCCTTCTCCCCTCCCTCCCTATCTCTGTCTTCCCCTCTCCCTTCGCCCAAAGCCCCAAAGGCCACTCCAGACCACAAATAAAAGAAATCGGTGATTACACATTTTTAGGTCTAGGGACTTAACCTGAGATTAAAATGGCAGAGAAAACTCCAATGTGATTTGGCACCAGCTTTGCCATGAACAGTCTAAGAGAGCTGTCTAGAGAACAGGGAGGTTAAGGGACTTGGCCAGGGTCACACAGCCAGTTTGGGTTGGAAGTGAGATTTGAACCCCGCTCTTCCTAGCTTGGAGGCTTGTTTGCTATCTCTCATTAATAACTCTCCGAAACACCTTGAGTCAACTTACCCTTTTCCCAGGGATAAAAGCACCGGATTTTCCAGGCTGACAAGGACTCGGAACGCCTCATTCAGATTCTGGTAAGAGAAGCCCTCCCCTGCATCTGCAATGACGACGCAGTTTGGATTCGAGGTGTCCATCTTGTCAAATTCAGAGCGGACATCTGGAAGCAGAAAAGAGGGGCTGGTCTGGAGAGGAAGAGGCCAGCACTGACAGGCCACCAGCTTCAAACACGGCCCCTTCTCCTCCTTTCAGGGACCTCAGACACTATCAGAAAAGCCAAATCACAGGCCAGACAGAGACAGAAGTCAGCATTTGGCACATGGCGGGGCGGGGCTCAAGTTTGGGTGGCAACTTCCAATGGCCACTGCCCAACAGTTCTGGAAGACGGCAGAAATTCGAGGCAGTCTCCCTACAAGACGGCACTGATCTCTAAGAGCCTGGGGTGGATTCCTATCTAGAATGCATTCTCAATAAAGGGATGGTCAGTGAATACCTAGAAAAGGAAGCAACCATCACAGAGTCAGCCCAGCTTCCCCAAGAGCGGGGTGTGCTAGGCTCACCTCATTTACTGCTAGGTACGACAAGGGAAGGCCCCAAATAGAGTTTGGTGAAACGTTAGCGAAGCGCTGGACAAAGAGCCTCAGGCTGCTCCTGGGAAGAGGATAAAGAGAGGGCGGCTGGACAAGGACACAATTAAGGAGAATCAGAGCTGGGGGAATGAGCAGACCCAGAGTGACCACCACTAGGTCTGTGGCAATGTGGGTCTTCAGTGGGGTGCCCCAGGGGTCTGTGTGTTCTAACACTTCTATCAGATGACATGCTGATGAAACCATCAGAATCCCCCCAAAGTCCTTCGACTCACAGAACAAAGGCACTTCTGTACACAATGGGGTAAAATTCAATCTATCTCCTGGGGTTAAAAAAACAAATGGAGGCCAGTTTCTAATACCAGATGTCCTGGTAACTGGATTTGCTCCTGGCTAATTCAAGGAAGTTAAGAGTTTCTTTGAAAGCACAAAGATGGCAGCACTATCTAGAACCTCAGTGTCATCTTCTGCAAAATCAGAGAGGTGAATTCTGAGGGCCCTTCTTTGTCTAGAGCTATGAGTGTATATGTAGCTTTGGACAAGAAGTTTCCCTTCTCTGGGCCTCAGTTTCCTGATCTGTAAAAGGAAAGGCCTAGACCAGATGACCTCTGAATTCCCTTCCAGCTGTAGGAGCTCAGATTCTAGATTCACATTTGGGAAACTGAATTACTTGGGGGTAAAGGCAGTTTCATTTGAACTTTAAGAATGTCTCTTCACACATAACTCAGCCTGATGACTGGTGATGGCCAAGGTGAGCATAGCCTAGCATGTGACCCAGGGCCTCTTCATGAGCTTCTAACAGCCCAAAAAGGTTTGAGTCACTGACATTTGCAGCTGAAGCAATGACTGACTCTCAAACAAAATTTACAGTGGATCAATCGACCCTGAGAAACCAAAGGTCATTGGCAAAGCACTTTGTACGAAAATAAAGCTTCCTTTGTCCCTGGGATCGCCATTGAGAGAGGGCCACTGTATTCTCTCACCCGTACAATATGGACAATACATTGTAATAGAGTATGTGAATATATACTTTAGTGAATACTGTTGTTGTTGTGTGCATATTCTCTGTTAGGCTGTTGTTGTTATAATACTAGGCTAGGTGGCATAGTGGATAAAGTACCAACCCTGGATTCAGGAGGACCTGAGTTCAAATCTGGCCTCAGACACTTGACACTTACTAGCTGTGTGACCCTGGGCAAGTCACTTAACCCCCATTGCCCTGCCCCCCCCAAAAAAATACACTTAGAGAACTGAGAAACCTTCCCCTCTTCCTTTTGGAGAAACCAAATTCCAGCCTTCCTTATAGAAGTGCATTCAACCAGTGCTTGCATTACTAAGGAAGGGTTCTCAATAAACCTAAGGGACTAAAGACTGGCCTCCCATAATTGGGTGGAAGGGCTGTTAATGACCTATTCAGGTCCTTCCATTTGTGCCTCTTGTCTCCATCGAAAACCCAGGGCTTGGGAACAGCCCAGGAAAGATTTTCTGGGGCTACACAAGTTATTTTAAAATGAAAACAGAGAGGAGGCAGCTAGGTGGCACAGTGGATAGAGCACTGACCCTGGAGTCAGGAGGACCTGAGTTCAAAGCCAGCCTCAGACACTTAACACTTACTAGCTGTGTGACCTTGGGCAAGTCACTTAACCCCAATTGCCTCACCAAAAAAAACAAAACAAAACAGAGGCAAATCAAAAGCCTGGGGGGCTGGGCAGGAGCCAGGGGCGAGACAGAAAATATCTGGAATTCTCAAGCACTGCTAAATGTCATTCTCTTAAAATATGCAGAAGGTACAAGGCAACCCTGTTCTATCTGCTTTCCTCAAAAAAAAATGTTTTTAGATAAAAATTAGACCATCTTCCTCCAAGTTACAGAATCATGCACAGGGCCAAACTTGACCAAGTCCTTCTGTCATGATCCCACTCTGATTTCTGAGCATGAAAAACATGTCCTCACACAGAACCAAAATTCAGAGATGGCTCCTTTTTTCCTCTGGATTCACAAATATAATTCACGATTCCTATATCACTAGCCATTATGAAAAAAGCAAAAAACCTCAAAGGAACGAATTTTTCTTAATTTTCTATGGAGAATTCTTTTTTCTCTTTTAAGCATTTCCTTGTGACCTCCAAGGCACCATCGCATTTAATGTATAATAGATAGAGCACTAGCTTGGGAGTCAAAGGCTCTGGGTTCAAAGTTCCCCTCTGATGCTTACTACCCCGTGTGACCCTGGGAAAATGTGTGTCTCCCCTGCAAATGAGGGAGGAAGATGAGGGGCTTCTGAGGGCCCTTCAGCCCAGCTACCTAGAGATGAGTGGTGGCATGGGGAAAGGATCGAGCACTATGCCTGGAATTAGGGAGACCTGAGTTAAAATCCTACTTTGGATACTGTATGACCCTGGACAGGTCATTTAACTTCTGTTTCTTCATCTATAAAATGGAAATAAGAGCACCTGCCTCACAGGGTTGTTGTGAGGATCAAAGGAGATAAAAATAATTCTTTTTTAAAAAAAGGCACTTATCCCACTGCTAAATAAATGCTTATTCTCTCCCCTTCTCCTCCCTGCCAGCCCTAGGGTCACAAGGGCCTCCTATACTATGAACAAGTGAGTCAATGTCAGAACCCAAGCTCACAGGCTACTTAAGTCTGGTCTCCTTTCAACCTATGGTGGTTGTCTTCATCATCATCAATAACTAACATTCACGGGGGCAGCTAGGTGGCGCAGTGGATAGAGCACTGGCTGGCCCTGGAGTCAGGAGTACCTGAGTTCAAATCCGGCCTCAGACACTTAACACACACTTACTAGCTATGTGACCCTGGGCAAGTCACTTAACCCCAATTGCCTCACTAAAAAAACAAAACAAAACAAAACAAACAAACAAAAAAAAAATAACTAACATTCACAAGGCACTTACTATGTACCGGACACTTTACTGTAATTGTCTCATTTCATACTCATAACCACCCTGAGAGGCAGGTGCTGTCATTATCCCCATCTTACAGATGAGGAAACTGAGGTGAACAGGAGTTAGTAAGAAAGGGGAGAATGAAGACACGGATAGCTCCACAATTTCCCAAGCCTCTTATTGCAAGGGATTGTGGACCTTGGACGATGAATGGATAATAGATAGTTGATGGATGGATGGATGGATAGACAAGACAGACAGACAGATGGATGGACAGATAAGTTGACAGAGACAAAATTAAGTTAAAATATTGACTTGAGATGTTTCCTCTGGGGAGCCACAATGGCAGATCCCCACTGAGTCTCACTGAAGAGGGGTCATTTCTTGGAGTCCCAGAAGGACCTCCATAAAACTCTTCTGTGGGCTGCCAGGGTGGGCTGCAATCTGGGCTGCCCAGAATAAACCCACCCTCGCCTAAGGAAGGGTCACCTTTAACTCCTTGGGGTTTAGGGGAAAAGGGATGGGTCTTACCATCATGAACAAGCAAATAGGGCTGGAGGCCTCGCTGCTTCAGAACCTGGCAAGCGGCCGGGGCAGGAGCCGTGACTTCGTCCACCGAGATGTCAAATCCCAAACGCTGAAGCAATCCCACAAACTTCTCCCGAGACTTCTGGGATTCATTCGTGCAGAACCGCAGCTTCAGGCCTGACTGCTTGATCCTAGTGTGAAATTGGGCCGAAAGGTGAGAAACTCCATAGTTAGCCAGTCCAAAGGTCACATGTGAGGCCAAGGCTTTATGAAGGAGAGCGGAAATTTAAACCTCGAGACCACCCATTCCTCCCAGACCCTCGAACAGTCTTAGATATGAGGCCAAAAGAATCCATCCATCCGCCCATCCATCAATAATCATTTATTAAGTACTATGTGCTAGACACCGTGCTAAGTGCTGCAGTCAGATATAATCCCTGCCCTCACTGAGCTAACAATCTATTGAGGAGTTAGTTAAGTGATAGGTTTCTTATATCACAGATCATAGAGGACTTCAGAAGGCCACCTGCTCCATCCCTTTGGAAAGATAACAGAATTGGGAGATGCCAGATGAAGAAAGGTTAAACCTATAAGGATTTGCTGTTAATTTCCCATAAAGTACAACTGTGTATATACATATAATTATGGCATGGACACCAGACTGGTCCCCCAAAGCCCTGGGATCAAAATTCAACTCGTCGGGGCAGCTAGGTGGCGCAGTGGATAGAGCACTGGCCCTGGAGTCAGGAGGACCTGAGTTCAAATCCAGCCTCAGACACTTGACACTTACTAGCTATGTGACCCTGGCCAAGTCACTTAACCCCCACTGCCTCACCAAAAAGAAAAATAAAATAATAGTTTTTAAAAATTCAACTCCTCCAATTCTCTGAGAAGACTTTGTGCATTCCCTCTGCCATTAGGGTGGGAGGTCCTGGAGGGCTGAGACTGGTTTTGTCCTTCCTTTGTGTCCCCAGCACTCAGAGAAAGCTCTTAATAAATGCTTCGTGATGAGTTATAAAATAACACTCACATAATCTCCCTCACAGCACCGCTGGGAACCTGATGTCATCATGTCTGCTTCCTGATGTAAATGGTGCCACTCATGCCCACGTGATCTTTGGTGAGGCACACTGAGCCTCAATTTACTCGTCTGTCAAATGCAGGGGCTGGGCTACATGGCCTCCAAGATCCCTTTCAGCTCTAGCTCTGAGATTGCACGAACTCTGAGCTTCCGTAATATAGTCTCCTTATTGTTCAGGAGCCACTCATTAAAAAGTCGGGATCAGTCTGGGAAGAAGTCTGCCTCCATATTATCCACAAAGAAAGGATATGATTGTTTTAAAAGTGGAAAGGAAGGGGGCCTAGTGGTGTCAGACCTCAAACGATGCCACAAAGCCATAATCATCGAAACAACTTGATACTGGGTAAGCAACGGAAAGGGTGCTCAATGAAACAGATGAGGTACACAATATACTATGAGAACAGTAATGTAGTGCTCAATGAACCCAAAGATTCCAGCTATCGAGGCAAGAAGTCTCTATCTGACAAAACTGGACTGGGTACAGAGCAGCATCTCACACTCGATACCAAAATAATTCAAAACAGGTACATGATTTAGAATATTAAGGGTGACATCAACAAATTAGAGGAGGATAGAAGAAATTACCCTTCAGAACTATAGATACAAGAAGAATTCATAATGAAACAAGAGAAAGCTTCACAGGACAGAAAATGAATAATTCTGATTACATAAAATTAAAAGGGTTCACACAAGCAAAACCAATGAAGCTAAAATCAGAAGAGAAGCAGGAAATTGAGGGGGAAATACTTGCAGCAGGTTTCTCTGATAAAGGTCACATTTCTAAGATTTAGGGAACTAAATCAAATTTATAAGAATGAAAGCCATTTTCCAATTGATAAATCTTTAAAGAATGTAGACAGTTTTCAGAGGAAGGACTATAAGCTAACGATAGCTATATGAAAAAAAATGGTCTATAAAATTAGAGAAATGCAAATTAAAACAATTCTGAAGTAACTATCTCACACTCAGCCTGGCAAAGTTAATTTTAAAAAGGGCAAATGATACATGCTAGAGAAGCTATGGGAAAACAGGTATATTTCTACACTGTTGGTGAAGCTATGGACTTGTCCAACAATTCAGGAAAGCAATTTGAAACCATTCCCAGAAAAACTAATGAACTGCACTACTTTTTGACCCAGCAATATCGCTACTAGGTCTAGATGCCAAAGAGATCAAAGAAATAAGAAAAGGACCAATATGTACAAAAATATTTATAGCAGCCCTTTCTGAGGGGCTTATATGAGCTGATGACTTATATAAGCTGATGTAAAATGAGGTAAGCATGATAAGGAGAAGGATTCATATGATAATAACAATATTATAAAGACAAACAACTCTTGGGCAGCTCTAGGTGGCACAGTGGATAGAGCTCTGGCCCTGGATTCAGGAGGACCTGAGTTCAAATCTGGCCTCAGACACTTGACACTTACTAGCTGGGTGACCCTGGGCAAGTCACTTAACCCCCATTGCCCTGCAAAAAAAAAACAAAACCAAAACCCCCCCCAAAAAAAACCCCAAAACCAAAAAAACAACAAACAACTCTGACTTAGGAACTCTCATTAACACAATGACCAACCACAATTCCAGAGGACTGTTAGCTGATGGATTTCTCAAAGTACATGGCAAATGCAGGAGTTGGCTTTGTTTGGCCATAAACGTTGAACTGCTTTTGTTTTTCTTGCTTTCTCAATAGATGAGAAAGGGAGGAAATTTGGAACTTAAAATCCATTTTTAAAAAAGGATACAATAGATGAGAGAACAGGAAGAATATTTAAGTTACTTCCATATTTTCAAGTGCCTAGTGGCAGTTGTATCCTAGCACTTAGCACAGTGCTTGGCATATAGGAGGCACTTAATCAATGCTGATAATCTGACTTACTTCATTAGCACATCACAAAATCATAGGGCCTCGGAACTGGAAATGCCCACAGGTGCCGTCTAGTTCAATTCAATTATGACCAAAGATTTCCTCTAAAAAAGTGTTCTGAACCTGGGATGTACAAACCTCCAAAGGACCTGTGGGTAGATTTCAGGGGGTCGATGAAATTGGATGAGAAAAAATTCCCCTCCTTATTTTCACTAACTTCTAAATGAATGTTTTCATTTCCTCTAATTATTTAAAACTTTGATTGTGAGAAGGTTCCATAGACTTGACCATACCGCCAGAGGCCCTGAAGCCAATAAGGTCAAGGACCCTTGGACAAGCAGATGCCCAAGAAGGGGTTGTCCAGGGGCAGCTAGGTGGTGCAGTAGATAGAGCACCGGCCCTGGAGTCAGGAGGACCTGAGTTCAAATCTGGCCTCAAGCACTTAACATGTACTAGCTGTGTGACCTTGGGCAAGTCACTTAACCCTAACTGCCCAACCAAAAAAAAAAAAAAAAAAGAAGGGGTTGTCCATCATTGGTCAGTGGAGGGAGGCCACTCCACTAGAGAGCCCCCAGTTACTTTTTTTATGAGACAATTGGGGGCAAAGGTCCTGCCAAGATGTGGTACCCAGAATTGAACATGGTATTGTGAGGAAAGAGCTTTGTACCCTACAAACAGTTAGATGAATGTGAGTTAGTGCTCCTAGAGCTACTTCTCCAAAGTCTAGCTATAGAAAGCACACATGTGTGCATGCAGGCATGCTCACAAACACACATACACACCACACCCACACACACATACCCTTTGCATTCTTTAATTTTTTTTAATGAGGTCAGATTTAGGGGGCAGCTAGGTGGCACAGTGGATAGAGCACCAGCCCTGGATATAGGAGGACCTGAGTGAAGATCCGGCCTCAGACACTTGACACTAGCTGTGTGACCTTGGGCAAGTCACTTAACCCTCATTGCCCCGCCAAAAAAAAAAAGTAACAATAATAGTCAACAAATATATGACATCTACTCTGTGCCAGGCACTGTGCTAATATTATTTCATTTGATCAAAATAATGAACATTTTCCAAAAGTCAGGAGGAAAAACCAGACTCCAACCAGGCTGCAGAACCTTCCCGATGACAGATGCGATCCCATCAAAGATCAGTGTCAGCCACTGCTCACACAGCCAACACTACTGAAGGGGCCGGCAATGTCTTCTCCAATAACATCGGTCATTCATTTCTTTCTTATTATTTGTCTTTCCTAATCACAGGTATATGAATTATCAATTACACTTAGTGGTTAATTGCCCTTCATAAAGATCGCCTTTTTTATTTTAAATTAGGCAGTTAATATATTGTAACTAATAGCATCCACTTGTACATTCTAAATATATCTTCATTGATTGGAGGCTCGAGAACGGGAGACCCGCTCCCAAGTTAATGAAGCAGTTGGGTGACGAAGTACAGGCAGTGTCTGGGGAATAATTATCGCTAATGAATTATGATGTGCCCTTCTCAGAACAATGAACAATTGGTATGACAATGAGATGACAGTGCCCCCCATCTGTTATTCCAAACACAACTTCAGTTGTAGATGAAGGAAATAAAAAAAGAAAGGCTTTGAATGACTGAATGAAGGACGTCTCTGGGGGGCCTGGGCCTCTTGGCTTCTTTGAAAACAGTGACACACAATTCACAAAAAATTAGTGTTGATCCAGGGACAAGGAGAGAGGTGATGACATGGACGTAAAGAGAGATGATAGAAATATGGATATAGTTACTGAAGGTACAAATAGAGATACAGTATGAGTTGTAGACCTAGAATTCATTCCTGAAGTAGAGGAGGAAATGGGATGCAACATTCCCCAGAGAAATCAGCTTGGTGTCTCTCTCTCATCTTTTTTTTTTAGGGGCATTCGGGTGTTAAGTGACTTGCCCAGGGTCACACAGCTGGTAAGTGTCTGAGGCTGAATTTGAACTCAGATCCTCCTGACTCCAGGGCTGGTGCTCTATCCACAGAGCCACCGAGCTGCCCCATAGCTCTCTTTTAATAGGCCAGTCAATTTGAACAGTCTCCTTATTTTCAGCCTTAACCCCAAAAGAGAATACCATGCCTTCTCTTGAGTCAAGGAACCTCACACAGGCTAGAGCCAAATTGGTGGTGACACAGGATCACAGATTTAGGGGTTGGAAAGGACCTTTGAGGCTGCTGGGTCCATTCTCGTTGTTTTACAGATGACAAAACAGAGGTAGAGGTCAAGTGACTTGCCCAGGGTCATGCGGCGGTTGTTTGAGGTAGGATTTGAACCCAGGTATTCTGATGAGGCAATATGGCAGACTGTCTGTTGCTCCTCTAAAGAGTTGGCCCTCTCATCTCCTTTCTCTCCATTACCCAGGAATCAAGAGCCGGCTTCCCTGTGAAGCCTTTTTGATGTTCTCTAAGCTTGTTTCCGGATCACAAGAGTCCTTTTCCACAAGGAAATATGGAAATACCAATCTCCAGGTGCTGCAGAGCAAAGTCAGCAGAGGCAGCCAGGCCTGGAGGCCCACTGAGCCACTGAGGACATGAGGAGAAAAAGGCAGAAAGGAGGAGAGAGGAGCTGGGTGGGACCTAATGGTGGGACCGAAGCTAGACCTAGAAAGGGCAAACAAAAAGATTTTATTATTACTATTTTATTAGTAGTAGTAGTAGTATTTGGCGGGGGGAATTGGGGTTAAGTGACCTGCCCAGGGTCACGCAGCTAGTAAGTATTAACTGTCTGAGGTCAGATTTGAACTCAGGTCCTCCTGACTCCAGGGCTGGTGCTCTATCTACTGCGCCATCTAGCCGCCCCTATTATTACTATTTTAAACAAAACCATTTTCTTTCTTTAAAAATTTGTATCAGGGGCAGCTAGGTGGCACAGTGGATAGAGCACCAGCCCTGGAGTCAGGAGGACCTGAGTTCAAATCCGGCCTCAGACAGTTAATACTTACTAGCTGCGTGACCCTGGGCAGGTCACTTAACCCCAATTGCCTCACTAAAAAAAAAAAATTTGTATCGAGGCAGCTAGGTGATGCAGTGGATAGAGCACCGGCCCGGGATTCAGGAGGACCTGAGTTCAAACCCAGCCTCAGACACTTGACACTTACTAGCTGTATGATCCTGGGCAAGTCACTTAACCCTCACTGCCCTGTTTAAAAAAAAAAAAAGTTGTATCTATTTTTCCCCCAAAATCTTTTATTTGAAGATGTTTGCCAGTTATCCTCACCTCAAAAAATAGACACAACAGCACACTAAGGGTTAATAACAGTGCCCAGAGCCATGCCTACAACCCTAGTCAGCTCTAAGTCCCAATCAAGTACCTTCCCCCAAGACCTGGTACCCGCTCCCACTCCTACTGGGCATGGGGCAAGAGAATGACTGATGGGGGTAGGGGGCAGTAGTGGTGACAGATGTATCTATTTTTAAACCAATAATACTTTCTGTATTTGTTAGTTTGTTGATTCTACTTATTTAGGCTAAGCATTTTGGGTAAGATTTTGCCCTTTCTGTTGAGTGTTTATTTAACCCAACTGTTTTTGTTGATGGTTATAAGTTTATTGTTTGTAGGAAAAGCAATTTTCTTAGTTTTTTGTTAGGTCTTCTCATAAAGTTCCCTCCAGCTCTGTTCTGTTTATGGCTTTGGGGGGGTCAAGTCTTTGTCTGCACACAGTAGGTATTTCACTGGTGTTTGGGGAACTGAATACTTCTAAATTCTATATAGTTCCTCTTTTGGAGTCCTGGGGAGGGAGTTACCAAATAGCCACCGAATAGGGGCTTAAAATTCACCTTTAAAGCAACGGAGGAAATTATACTGTGTGTCCCTTGATGCAAAGATGTATCTGAAATCTGGGCAGAGAAAATAAAAAGAAACGGACCAGAAAGATGACAAAGCAATCACAGAACAGAGATTTACAATGGGAAGAGACCTAAGAGGGCATCTGGTCCAACCCTCTCATTTACAAATGAGGAAACTGGAGGCAGCTAGGTGGCGCAGTGGTTAGAGCACCGGCCCGGAGTCAAGAGGACCTGAGTTCAAATCCGGCCTCAGACACTTGACACTTACTAGTTGTGTGACCCTGGGCAAGTCACTTAACCCCAATTGCCTCACTAAAACAAACAAACAAACAAAAACAAATGAGGAAACTGAGGCCAAGAGCAGTCACAGAGATGACTTGTGGCAGAACTGAGATTTGAACTCAGGTCCTGTGCCTCAAAATCCACCCCATTTTCCAGGGTACCCCGCTGCCTCTTAGAATGATAGGAAGCTCAGAACAGATAAGCCGTAAGCATCCAACACGTGGAACAGTATTTCACAAGGCAGTGAGGGAAGAAAGAAGGAAGGAAGGAAAGAAGGAAGGAAGGAAAGAAGGAGGGAAGAAAGAAGGAAGGAAAGAAGGAAGGAAGGAAAGAAGGAGGGAAGAAAGAAGGAAGGAAGGAAAGAAGGAAGGAAAGAAGGAAGGAAGGGTTAGGGTTAGGAAACTGGCGGTAGAGCATGAGACTCAATCTCAGGCTTGTGGGGTCGAGCCCCATGTTGGACGCCAAAATTATGTCACAGGAGAAATGGGTTGGGGGTGGAGGTCCTTAGATATTCTTCTTTAAAGAGTTACAGCCTCTTGCACACAAATCCAATTAGAAGGAAAAAATCTTTTATTTAGGCACTAGAGAAAAGGAGCCAAGAGAGAAGTCCTTGGATTTCTCTCAAGGGAAGATGGCACGGCTCAGAGACATGATTCTCTGAGATACCTATCTCCACAAACAGGAGAAGGGCCATAGCTTTTATAAATGGTAGATGGGGGTGATCACCTAAGCCCTTATTGGGGGTGGGCTGGGAGAAGTCCGGGGAGGGGCGGCTGGAGCGCTCTGTTCCCTAGGCGCGACTCAGGCAGCAGCCACACCTAATGAGCTTATCTCTATCTCTCTGGCTTCTCAAAGTATGTCTGTCCTTGAGTTTAGCTTCTCAAGGAGAGTTACCCCAGACCCACGTCCTTTAGTTTAGCTGGCCAGTTTCCTAACCCCGTAACAGAAAGAAGGAAGGAGGAAGGGAGGGAGGAAGGAGGGAGGGAGGGAGGGAGGTTCCTCCCAGTCAGGGCAGTCAATGTCCTATTTCTAATATCCATGAGAAATAAGGAAATCTGGCTTTTCGTGCCAACGAAAAGTCACGCCCTGACATTCCAGCACGAGGCTCAGCAGTGGCCCCAGGAGTCATGTACATTTCTACAACCCCCCCACCAGACTGCAGTTGAAGCGTTATTAACCCCATTTTACAGATGAAGAGCCTGAGGCTCGGGAGACAAGATACTCGTAGGAGCTGAAGCCTCCCGCTCAAGGGGAGTAAACAGATGAAGTCCTCCCACGCCAGCCTGGCTCACTAGTCCCAGGGTGAGGCAGGCTTCTAAAGTCAGGAAGGCTCCAGGAGGCATCTCTTCAGAGGCTGCTACTTAAGCCCATGTCCGGCTGACAGATGACCCAAATCCCCCGGCATTGGCTGGGCCGGCAAGGCCCCGACTGATGGAGGTGACCAGGCTGGGGCTGGCAGCCAGCATCGATCCCAGAGCTGCTGGGAGGGGATGGCAGAAAATCTGTTTTTCATTTCCCACTGAGCGCTGTCCCTTCTTTCTTTGAACTGACCTTTACCTTCTTCTGACAGAGCAGGACAAGAGTCTGAGTGACAATGTCCCACCATGCAATTATCGTGCGTCAGATGAGCCGGCCCCTTACAAATCACCTCGAACTTTACACATCTGCTGGCTGTCAGCATCTGCTAGGATCGCTCACCCGAAAATAATGAAAAACCCTCATTATTGTTCCATACCAGGTAAAGTAGGAGGACAATCGTTAGACATCCTCGGTGACCTTGGGCACACTTAACTGCCTTCCTGCATGCTGGGAGGGCAGAGAACTGGAGTAGCCCCCCACCCACCCAATCAGCCCATTCAACTCCCACATTTAACAGATGGGGAAACCGAGGTCACTGGAGGGGAAATGACCTGCCCAAGGTCACACGGAGTAAACAATGCACTTGGGAGAGAAGCCCAAGGTTTTTGTTAATCCAGTTCTTTTTTTTTCCTACTAAGCCCCACTGCCTCCTTATATTAGGGGCAGAGAGAGCTTCCATCTCAAAGATGTCACTGGTGACAGGAAGGTGATACAGAGGGTAGAATCCTGGGCCTGGAGACAGGAAAACCTGAGTTCGAATCTGCCCTCGGACACTTCCTAGCTGCATAGCCCCGGGCAAGTCACTTCACCACTGTCTGTCTCAGTTTCCTTAGTTGTAAAACGGGATAACACCAACTTCCCAGGTGGTTGTAAGGATCAGCTCTTCTAATTATTACCTCAAATTCAGCCTAAGAAACAGGAAAGCTGAGAGAGGATCCACTCAAGCAGAAGCAGCTGGGCAGGCCTTTGGGGGCATATGGACCTTCAGCCTCTGCCTATCTGTAGCAGTCTGCTTTTTATATGTGGTTCCTTAAGGCACAGTAGTTCTTTTTTTTTGTGGGGCAATGAGGGTTAAGTGACTTGCCCAGAGTCACACAACTAGTTAAGTGTCAAGTGTCTAAGGCTGGATTTGAACTCAGGTCCTCCTGCATCCAGGGCTGGAGCTTGATCTACTGCACCACCTAGCAGCCCCCAAGGCACAGTAGTTCTACATGAAACACAGGCTAAGAATAAGTACTCCAAAATTTTTTTAAAGGAATAAAACATCTTTTAAAATAAGTTTTTGCTGATTTTTTTTTGGGGGGGTTGGTGAGGCAATTGGGGTTAAGTGACTTGCCCAGGGTCACATAGCTAATAAGTGTTAAGTATCTGAAGCTGGATTTGAACTTAGGTCCTCCTGACTCCACGGCCGGTGCTCTATGCACTGCGCCACCTAGCTGCCCCTACTGATGTACTTTTTAAACACTTCCCCATTTCTCCCAGGATCATTCTCCATCTCCCTCCCAGAGAGTGAGTCCATCCAATCCAATGCAGTCACCATTCACTAAGCCCACAATGGGCCAGGCTCTGTGCAATTAATAAAAGAAAGGCCAAAAGTAGAAATGCAAGAGGAAAAGAGTCAGCATAACCTAACAACACATCAACCCATGTGGATGGACCCCCCCCAAAGGGCTGGGCTGGGGCCGTCAGTCCCCCTAGTTTGTATAATCTTACCACACGGAAACAATCACTGCAGAGGAAAAAGAACCTGCAGTTTCAGGCGTTTACAATCTCCCAAGTTTGCCTCGTTGGGCAAAGCAGCTGGATTTTCTCACTTTGAACAAAGGCCCGTGGCAAGATCTGAAAGGCAAAGGGCAGAACCGAGGAAAGGCAAAGCCAGCTGCAGAATCTGAGCAGGGAAAAATCGGGAGCCTTTGGGAGAACATCTGGGGGCCTGATCCAGGCATCCCACATCTATTTCACCAGGTCACTGACCACCCCAGGGCTCCACTGGCATCCAGACCTCTGGACCTTCGGTGGACTTCCAGAGATAAAAACTGAACTGAATGAGAAGGCCCAGACAGACTGTGCTCAGGGTCAGCAAGATCACGGATCAATCGACCAACCAACAAGCATTTATTAAGTGACTGCTGTGTGCCAAGCACTGTGCTAGGCTCTGGGGGAAAGGTTACCAAAACTCAGAGAGCTGACATTCTAAAGAGCCCATCAAGAAATTAAAAAGTAACTAAGACTCGAATTTGGGTGTAAAGAAGAAGACTCTAGAAGATGGTACAAAACAGCCATCTAGTTCAAGTCAAACCTGTCTTTTATTTTTCTTTGGAAGACTTGAGTTCAAATCCAGCCTCACTTACTAGCTTTGTGACCCTGTGGAAGTTACTAAACCTCTATTAGCCTCAGTTTCTTCAAATGTCAAATGGGAATAACAGAAGCACCTCCCTCCCAAGGTTGTTGTGAGGACTGAATGAGATAATGTTTGTAAAACACTTAGCATAATGCCCAACATCTAGTAGGTACTTGAGAAATAAATGCCTTCACCTTCCTTCTTTGTATCCCCAGCACTCTGCACATAGTATGGCTGGCACACAGTAGGTGTTATATTAATGCTTGATGACTGACAAGGTCTTTCTGTTAATCATGAGACTTCTGAAAGGAACACAGATAAATAAGAGAAAATAAAAGCTAAGGTGAACATTCCTCAGAGTGGGAGCGCAGAAGTTTTTGCTGAGCCTCCTGACCTCAATGGCTGCATCTCACACAAAATTACTTTGGGTTTTAATAAGGCATTAAAAAGGGGCAGCTAGGTGGTGCAGTGGATAAAGCACTGGCCCTGGATTCAGGAGTACCTGAGTTCAAATCCGGACTCAGACACTTAACACTAGCTGTGTGACCGTGGGCAAGTCACTTAACCCCAATTGCCTCACACACACACACACACACACACACACACACACACACACACACACAAATAGGGGGTTTTACAAACACGGAGTTTTAGTGCCAGGAAATTCTGATGTCACTGTAAATAGGGGCTTACTTTGGAATAAGTCAAGTGTGGCCAGCGAAATGGAACCAGAGAGATGGGTTACAACCCCAGCACCACCAAAGAACGCCAATAATAATAACAATCACCACCTTTGCATAGCACTTTAAGGTTTACAAAGTGCTGTGTCTGTGTTCTCTGACTCGATCCTCATTTGATAGACAATAAATTAGGAACATGTTTTTATAAATAGAATGGATGAGCAGGGAGGGGTGGCTCCAGCCTGTGCTACCTACTTTCTGGGGATGCTGGGAGAGGAGAGAGGGAAGAGAGAAAGGAGGGAGAGGGGAAGAGAGAGGGAGAGACAAACAGTGGATCAGACACCCTCCAGGTGCCCCTCAATGGCTAGCCTGTGCATGTGTCCCTGTTCCCAAGGAGATCATTTAGAAGCTGGGGGGTGGGGGGCAGCTAGGCAGCACAGTGGATAAAGCACAGGCCCTGGATTCAGGAGGACCTGAGTTCAAATCCAGCCTCAGACACTTGACACTTACTAGCTGTGTGACCCTGGGCAAGTCACTTGACCCTCATTGCCCTGCAAAAAAAAAAAAAGAAGCAGCAGCTCGGGAGCAAGTCCCCGTCATGTCGCCCTCTGTCACCAAAGAGCACAGATCCGGAGTCTGGGGTCTGAGTGCGAATGTCAGCTCTGGGACTTAGAATCTTGGGTGATGGGGGAGGGGAGGAAGACTCTCTGTGCCTCAGTTTCCTTTTCTGTGCACCAAGGACTCCCTTGGGAGTCTGGTGAAACCTAGGGGCTCTTTCTCAGAAGAAAGTTTTTAAATGCATAAAAAATCAAACATGGAGGATTTCACAGGAAACCAACTATACTGGAATTCAATCATCAAAAAAATTTCCCGAACAGATTCATGGGCCCAGCTTCAGAACCCTGGGACAGACCCGTCCTCAGGCTCTTCTGGCTCCTCCTGTGACTGTCACTAGCGACTGCTGGCCAGCTGTCCAGACACCGACTCCCTGCCCACCCACAGGTGTCTTCCACCTTCCACCTCCCTCCTGAGGCCTTGCCAGCCCCTCCCGCCCCACTCCCCCAGGGGGAAGTGTCCCCTCTCCTGAACTGTCTGCTAAGGCAGAAAGAAGGCTCTGCTCCTTTCTGTGGTGACTGTCCATGTCTATCGTCTCATCACTGCCACCCCATCCTCCTCATCCCTCAACATGTTCATCCTTCGAGACTCAGCTAAGATGTCCCTTCCTCCGAGAAGACTCTGCCGTTCTCCCCTTGATTCCCCTCCCTTGTCAACACTTCTTCCCTCAAATGTCCTTGTATTGATTTCTCTGGGTTCATGATCTAGACTCCCCCCCTCCAAAGTAGAATGTCAGGGCAGGAGGAAGAGCTCAGTTAATCCCACCTCTGCCCATGCTCCCTCACTTGCTGTGTGACTTTGGGCAAGTCAATGACCCTCGCTGGGCCTCAGTGTCCTCATGTGTACACCTGGGGGGAGAGACTGAGCTACATGGGCTGGAAGGTGCATCCCAGCCCTGATCCGTCAGCTGTCAATGCACAGCTCAGCGGGGATGCAATGTAAGGCAGAATGTGAGAGAGAAAACCTGCACACAGGGTGGACCAGACACCGGGTACCGGACTAGGCACCGGGTACCAGGCTAGGCACCGGGTACCAGGCTAGGCACCTGGTACCGGACTAGGCACCGGGTACCGGACTAGGCACCGGGTACTGGACTAGGCACCGGGTACCAGGCTAGGCACCGGGTACCGGACTAGGCGGTACAAAGAAGAGCAGGCAAGACAGTCCTTGCCCTCAGGAAGTTTACATACTGTAAGACAAGACAACTCAGAAAGTGCCCTGGAAGGGAGGGGGTCACGCTGTGCATCCACTGCTGAGAGGGAGATAAAAGTAGCTCTGAAGGGGAAACACTAACAGCTGGGGGAGGGGAAGGGCTCTGGAAGAGCTGTGTCCTGAGAGGGGAGGAGGACAGCATCCCGGGCATGGGGCACAGCCTATGCAAAGGCAGAGGGGCAGGAAACAATGCCGAGGCTGAGGCACAGTAAGTAAGAGGTTATTGTTTGATCCTAGGTAAAGGACCCTCTCTGGGCCTCAGTTCCTTCACCTGTACAGGACGGGGTTGGCTTTGACCATCCATTCCACAGTGAGGCAGGGGCCCCAAAGCACACAAATCAAGAGGCACACAGTAGGCACTTCATATATGCTGGCTGACTGAGGAACTGATCTGAGGATGGGCAGCTCCACTAACTCAGCCACCTACATCTCCTAGTCTCCATCAGCCAGTCAGAAGTCTGGGGGAAGGCAGGAAGGGGACCCTCCTCTAACCTAAGGCCTAGAAATGAGATCAGAAGAAGCTGAGACACTGGGGGAGGGGAAGAATAGACGGAGGTAATGAGGGCCATCAAAGGAGGGAGAATGGCACCCACAGCACGGGGTCAGATGGGCTTCTTCCAAGGCAATGGGACAATCGAAGGGGAGGGAAAGACCTCCTGGCTCCCCTTGGTCATCCCCGGCTATAAAGGAGATTGTCCTCGGGAGCCAAGAGAACAGCAATGGCTGAGCCCGTCCCCCCCCAGCCTTTGACGGCACCATGGGCCATGGGTGGGGGGTGGAGGGGGAACCTGGGACTCCTGGAGAGTCTTCTTTAATTACACTGAGTAACATCCTTCTGCTGCTCTCCCCACAGACGAGCATCTGAACTCGAAGGTCAGCCAAGGTGAGGCAGGTGAGAGCAGGACTGTTCTCCGCCCATTCCCTGGGGCTGCTGGGGATTGGCAGCTGGAAGGGCGTTAGAGCCCCCTCATCTCAGACAAACTGAGACCCGGGGGAGAAGTGACCTGCTGTAGTCAAAGCCAGGGCCCAAGCCAGGTCTTATGACCCCAATCTGGGACTCGGTCTCCCATTTTCTGTGCTCTGCTTGGATGGCAGGTGAAATGTGGCGGCCAGTCTTGGTCTCAGAGGACAGATGATGAATGGTAGGCCCTGGGGGTGGGGGGACCCCAAGCACCTACATGGGCATGAGAGATAGACCTGCCCTGATCTTGGCCCAGAGGAGGACAGGTTCAGGAACCTTGGAAAGGGGCAAGTTTAACCTAGATAGGAGACAAAGCTTTCTAACCACTGGAATGACCACGAGCCACCTTGGGAGGGGGGTGGGCCCTTCCTCCCTGGAGGTCTTCAGACAAGGGCTGAACGAACAAGCGTCAGGCGGTTGTCATGGGGGTTCATCTCTGGTGTGATCTAGACGAGATGGCCAATGAGGCCCCTTCCAACTCTGCAGTGGGGTCATTCTGAGAGAGGGGTGGACTACAGGTGTAGAACGCAGCATACAGCATCATCTGATGCAGTCACTGCTTTTACAATAAGCAGGTTTGTCCTCTTTTGAGGAGGAGGGAGGTGTTGGTCCGCCTCTGGTGTACAAAAACAAAAGCATGGCTACAAGTTGGAGCTAACACTGTCATCAGGATTAGGCTAGAAGACCTCCCTGGCCCCTGGGCCATGGGCAAGGCCCTCCAGCAGGTCCCGTCAGCACCTTGGACAGGGTCCTGCCTTTGGGGCCACAGAATGAGCTAAGCGCCTGGGTTGGAGATGCCCCTGTGACAAAGGCCCCATGGGGGCTTGTCTCCTAAGGCTTCTGGACACCTGGCTGGACCTCTGCCCCACCCACATTTATTAAGCACAGTCTGTTTTTCTGCCTCTTTTGTCAGTTGTGCCATAGGGCAATACAGACATCTGGGTGGCATAGTGTATGGAGTGCCGGGCCTGGACTTAGGAAGACCTGAGTTCAAATCCAGTCTCTGACACTAGCTGTGTGACCCTGTCTGCCTCACTCCCCTCATCTATCAAATGAGCTGGAGAAGGAAATGGCCAAACCCTTCCAGTATCTTTACCAGGAAAACCCCAAATGGGGTCAGAGTTGGATACAACCAAAATGACAACAAACCACAGGATAATGGGTGGTGGGAAAGCAGACTTTGGCTCTACACTGGGAAATGAGATCCAGGGAGGTAGATGATCTAGTAGATAAGGGGTTGGACCTGGATTCAAATCCTACCTATAATACTTACCAACTCTGAGACCTCGTGTAAGTAGCTTCTGAGAGACGGGGTTGGGTTAAACAGTCTCTGAGGTACCTGCCAGCTCTGGGTCCTTGGACTCTACACCTGGACAGGACTTCAAAGGTCTCCTAGTCCTACTGCCTTGTTTTATAGAAAAGGAAACTGAGGCCCGTTGCCCAAGGTCACAGGGACTGTGGGGTGACAGCAGCTGGGGCTGAGGCCCGCCAGCCTTTCTGGCTGCCCAGAATGGTTTTATGATGCCCACCTCCTCCCCGGTACTGCCCTGTAAGGCTCTGCGGGGGCCCTGTTTGGACACGACCCTCCAGCTGCTCCGGGCCACAGATTTCCGTTGTCCTTTCGACAGATCCTGGTTGGAGGCTGTGCTAACAGATGCGGGCCAGGGGCCCCCAACAGGATGTTGTAAATGTCCAGCCAGGCCGGTCTTTCAGATGCCGATGCTAATGGCCCTTTGAGGCTCTCGGCACACAGTTGTAAATGCTGGCCCGCCCATGGGGAGGGCCGCCTCCCAGCCCAGCCTACAGACACTTAACTACCTTCTGCCTCATAGCAGGCAAGTGCCTGGATTCAAACAGGAAGAATGAATAGCTCATCTTGGAGAAATCAATCAGACAGAAAACACACATATACACACACAAAGAGACACAGAGACACACACAAAGAAACACACACAGACACAGAAACACAAATACAAATACACACATACACAAAGAGACACACACAGACACATACACACATACACAGAGATACACACACAGATGTACACACACAGACACACACATATACCACCACCACCACCCCCAGGATAAAGGACTGTCTTTGGTCGGCTTTGCCGCCCCTCCCTAACAAAGCCGTCGCCTTCCCCCACACCCCCGGGCTCCTGGGGCGGCCAGGCCACCCCAAGGGGACACAGCCTGAACAGACTTAAGTTCCTGACAGTCTGGCGGGTGTAATCACCCCCATTTTCCAGTCGGCTCTGTTTACTGTCAGCCAGCTGGGGCCAGAACTCAATGTCGACCCCACTGCTTTTCAACACAAGAACGTGGACAAAACCATCTCAACGTTTTCATTCGATGCCAGGGATGTGCCCCCTGGCACCAGCGGGCAGCCCTGCCCTCCCGGAACTCAGAATCAGACTTGGGGCTGGAAGGGGCCTTCGAGACCACTGAGGTGGCTGAGTCACTGGCCCCCATTTTCCACTCAAACCAGAACCTGATCTTGCATCACCTGCCCAGCACAGCCCGTGCACTACCACTACAGCAAAGTCTGATGCCAACTAGAAATAAGGGGGCCATGCACATTCCAGCGCGGTATTCCTGGGTTCTCCCCTGGGAACAGAACCGGAGGAGGAGGTGGCGGAGGAGGTGGGCCTCCTGCCTGGGGCCTCCCTTCACATGCAGTGGGCTTTGGAAAGAGCCCCTCCCCCAGGCTCAGAGACCCTTCTGCGCTGGACGTCCCCTCTTTGCTCCCCACGGGGGACCCTTCTGTGCATATGAAGGTGGTCACAGGGAGAAACTTGAGATGAGCCCTCAGTGTGGAGGGTGCCAAGAGGCCAGACCAATCACAGGATTTGAGCGCAGAGAAATTGGGCCTCCGTCGCCCACCTGTTCACAGTCCAAGGACTGGCCACGCTCAGGCATCCCCTCCTCCCAGGAAGCACAGTGTCTCCCTACCCAAAAACATCACAGAAATTCAGACGGAAATCGAAGACCCCAATTTAGGGAAAGGAAGTGTTGCTCGTTCCCCGCCAGCAAGTGGAGAAACTCAGCTCCCTAGAATCGCAGGTTGTCAGGACTGGGAGACCACATGTCTAGAGTAGGAAAGGGCCCCAGAGGCCAGCTAGTCTACAGCCCTCGTCTTACAAATGAGGAGAGTGAGGCTCAGCAAGCTTCAGTGACCAGCCCAAGGTCACCTGGTAGGAAGTAAAACCGAGTCTGACTCCACCTTCCGGGATCTCCAGCCCCGCAGGGAGGAAGGCAGGAGCCTCCACCAGATATCTAGTCCCCTCGTTTTACAGGTGAGGAAACTGAGGCCTGTGAAGGGGTGTTCAGGAGCTTCATAAATGCTCTTCCTCTATTTCATGCCCCCAAACCAGCTTTAAACATACCTGTTTGTAGAATGATATTCACAGCTTATTCTGCTGGGCCTCAGAGGGCAGCCAAACAGGCCGCCTGACAGCCTCACACATTTCCCACCTACACACCTTTTCACTGGCTGTCCCTCACACCTGCAATGCACCCCCTCACCTTTCCTACTGGAGTCCCAGCCTCTTCTGGGACAGCTCGAGAACACCCTTCTGCACGCGTGCAACGCATCCCCTGCAACAGCCTTGTATTTATTTTACATGTGTTTATATATATATGTGTGTGTGTATATATGTCTACATTTATGGATAGGGACTAAGGAGTAATGGGTGGAAAGCTTCAGAGGCAAATGTAATTCAGTTCAGTTTAACAGCATTTATTAAACACCGACTAGGGACCCGGCACTCTGCTGGGTGCTGGAGACACAAGAGCTAACATGAGACCAACCCTGCCCTGCAGGGGCTGACGACAAAAGCTTGCAAGATGAGAAGGCCCTCCCTGGTGACAGAGGGTCCCTCACCCTGGCAGTTCCTGCCAACTCTGAAGTTCTGGGATTCTGCCCCATTAGCACCAGCAAAAAAAAAAAAAGCTGGCAACCCGAAAGGCCAACAGCTGGAGACTGACTGGACCAATCAGGGCACATTCACTAGCTGCAGAGGAGGGCGCCACCCCACGAGAGAGATGGACAAGAAACCCAGCAGAGCCAGCAGAAGCAGCACTGCCAGATACACGTGGCCCACGAGACAGACCCATGGGAAGTGTGGAAATATTTTTGAAGACT
Organism: Dromiciops gliroides; assembly: GCF_019393635.1. NCBI lineage: Eukaryota > Metazoa > Chordata > Mammalia > Microbiotheria > Microbiotheriidae > Dromiciops > Dromiciops gliroides. The sequence continues at coordinate 11,351,891 of NC_057862.1, forward strand.
AGGCCTAATTTGGGGGGGCTAATCTGACTGGGGTACTTAATCTGGGACTGTTGACTGATTGGCTGTCTGACTGCTATTAACTTAGCACGGGCCGTTTCTAATGTTCCACCACACTGCTCCAGTCCCAAATTGATAAGCAAAATATTAAGCAGCCTCTTAACTAAATAATCAAAGCAGAGTTTATTTATGAGATGCTATTGAAAATTAAGACTACAGGGAAATAAAATGTACAACCTGACTGCATTGCCATGCGACTCTTTCCCACCAGCAGCGCTTCAAACTTTTTGAATACAATAAGAGCCTTAGCCGCCTCCGGCCTCAGGGCACGTTACACTTTCCCTGGTTTGTAATAATGCCTGTAACCTTTTTAATAGAATGAGGGCCTTAGCCACGCCTCGCCTCAGGGCACTCAGGTCCTTTATTCTAACTCCAAGCCCCTTTCACTTTGTAAATCCCGCTGCTTCTAACTTTCCTCTCCTTACTGCCACCGCTGAACCCGTGTTTCTCTCTCACGGACCTTCTGTCTGTCTGCTCTGTCAGTCTGCCCTTCGGCCTCTCTTTTCTCTGCTCCTAGTCCTTCTCCGGCGTCCTCGTAGACCTATCTCTAGTCCCTCGTGCTCCAACCTCTCTAATCTTGTCAACCCCCGTACCTTGTCAGCCTCCCGGAGTCTAACCCCCAGGTCTATATACCTTTTCTTCTCTCCACTCAAATCTCGGGGCTTCCTGCGCCCCCACAGACCAAGCTAATCCGCTAGCCAGGGCTGCGGGATCTTTCAGATAGCTCCGCTCAGGTCGGAGGGAGCTGGGGGCTTTTTTTTTTCCCCCAGCTGTCTGACCTGGCATCTTGTACAGCCCACAGGGCTTTTTCGCTCAGCTAAAGCAGAGGGGGAAGGGAAGAGACCCTGAGGGCCTAAGGCTTTCTAATATCAGCCCAAAGGTAGGGTCCCCAAATCAAAATTAATTTCCACAGAAGCAAAGCCAATCTTAGATATTGGGACAGACCTGAACCAGGACAGAGAAGAAACCATTTCCCCCTTGTTTGCTTATTCATTCATTTTTCCAAGGAGTGTGTATCTCAGGCTGGAAGAGCCCGCAGAGGCCATCTAACCCCATCTCTCCATTTAACAAATGAGGAAACTGAGGCAGAGAGGTTCCGGGACCTGCCCAGGATCACACAGCTAGGACAGGTCTTGGACCTTATCCACTACAACAAACTGTCTCGTTGTATTATATGTATGTGATCACTTTTTTTTTGTTTATTTGGTTTTGTTTTTTTTTTTTTTTGTACGGCAATGGGAGTTAAGTGACTTGCCCAGGGTCACACAGCTAGTAAGTGTCAAGTGTCTGAGGCCGGATTTGAACTCAGGTCCTCCTGAATCCAGGGCCGGTGCTTTATCCACTGAGCCACCTAGCCGCCCCCTATCTGATCACTTTTAATGGTTTTATTAATTAAACAGAGTGTTACGGCTTCCTGCAGCCTAATGAGGAGACTCACAAAGACCGAGCTCAAATCCAGCCTCAGAAACGTCCAAGCTGTGTGACCCTGGGCAAGTCACTTAACTCCTCTTGGCCTCATTTTCCTCATCTGTAAAACAAAGATAACAGAGGCATCTCCCTGACAGGTTTACTATAAGTTACATTTTAAAAGATGGTATTTGTCATCAAAAACTGTGTGCCTGGCACATAACACTGACTCACCCACAGGCACACTGCTGAGGTGCCTGAGGCTGCCAAGTGATGGGAGACACCAAAGGGTTATGGGCCCTGCCGGGCTCCACGTTCTTTGGGCGGAGACCAGTCAGTGCATCCATATTTCCTGAACACCTACTATGTTCCAGGCCCTGTGCTAAGCACTGGGGATACAAAAGAGGCAAAAGATCTCCCTGCCCTCAAGGAGCTCCCGGTCTAAGAGGACCAAAGGCTGCCGTGAATGAATAATGCCAAGTCACAGACAAGTTCTGCTTCCTCTCTGAGACCGGGACTGGGGGCGTTGTGTGTAAAACAGCTGGCAGTTGGACGTGAAAACCAAAGCGATGGGATGGAGGGAACCAAGCACGGCTCCGCTGAAGGGAGACGGCCCGGCATCTGGGCTCCATGGCTACCGATACAATCCAGGAAGGGAAAAGAAACGTCGAGGGAAAACCTCTCCCCACTGGGGCTTCTGCTGGGTGGCCTCTCTGAGCCCCCATTTCCTCATCTATAAAAGACACTGGGTCATCCCGGCATCACAGATTCGGGGGCCAGAAAGGGCTTCTGAGGCCGGCTGGTCACCCCGGACGGGGCAAGGGGCTTGCCCAAGTATGAGCCCTTGATGGGTCTCGTCTGGCAGCCTAGCTGTGCCTCAGTTTCCCTTATCTGTAGGACGAGGGGGGTGGGAGTCCACACTTCCTAGGGTTCCTCCCGACCGCTAAGAGGCAAGTTCAAACCTAAGAGTGGGTGGGGCCCCTCCAGGAACACAGGGCGAGAACTTCGGGGCGGGGGGAGGGTCGGCACGCCCGCCACCCCGGATCCCATAGCCGCGCCGCATCCCCCTCCCAACCCCGTCCCCGCCCCCAGCCTCCCGAAACCGCGCGAACAGTGACAGCCAAGGCCAGAGCCTGGGCCTCGACAGATAACGTTCCGTGCTGCGCGCGCACTCCCGGCAGTCCACGGCGTCCTGGATCTCCCAGGCAACGTTCCTCAGGCTCCGCCCCCTTCTCTAGGTCCCGCCCCCCGCAGCGCGGCAGTTTCTCCCCACCCCCCTCGCTCCTCCCTCCCAACCTCTCCCCGCCCCTCGCACCTGGCCACAGCCTCGGGGGAGCCGGGAATGGGCGTGCCACCGCCATCGCCCCCGTCGTAGAGCACTCCGGAGACATCAAGTAGTAGCCCGCGCACGCCCGCCAGCCGCTGCGCCCACGCTGCAGTCGCCGCCGCCGCCATCGCTCCCGTAGCCCCACTGGCCCGGGCCCCCTTCCGGGAGGGGGGGGGGTGTGGCGGGAGCAGAGGCTCCTGGGAGTTGTAGTCCGGAGAGAGGGACGCGGGGAGGGAGGGAAGAGCCTCAGGCCGGGCGGGCGCAGAGGCTCCTAAGAGATGTAGTCCGGAGGAAGGGGGCGGGCAGGCCGGGGTGATCTGGGCGCTGTCACTTTACTCCGAGGAGATCCTGGGGAAGCCTTAAAGGCCATCCCCGCCCCGCAGCCCCCGATCAGGTAACTCCAGGAGGGGCTTCTCGCCCCTCTGTACCTCAGTTTCCTCCTATGTAAAATGGAGGAAGAGAAGGGGAGATTGATTAAGCACCCACAATGTGCCATGAACCGTGCCAGGCACTTGGAGCATCGGACCCCATTCCTTTCATAACGTTGCAGGTGGTCTTCCTCATCATATCGAAAGCCCCTGGAGCGCAGGGACTGTCTTTGCTTCTCTCTATGTCCCCAGCACATAGTAGGTGCTTAATCAATGCTCTTTAGCTGACTGTCTACTGCAAAGCACCGCATGCACATCTTTCGGCCCACACTCCTCCTGCCAGGAAGAAGCCCCATGCACTAGCTCCTTACAGTCTTTGGAGTCTGGCCTGGAGGTGCCCGGGTCACCTTAGTCATTTGACCCTGCTGACCCTCCTCTATACCCACGACTGCTATGATTACTTTTAAGAGTGTATTGGGGGGCAGCTAGGTGGTGAAGTGGATAGAGCACTGGCCCTGGAGTCAGGAGTACCTGAGTTCAAATCCGGCCTCAGACACTTAACACTTACTAGCTGTGTGACCCTGGGCAAGTCACTTAACCCCAACTGCCTCCTAAAACAAAACACACAAACAAAAAGTGCATTGAGGGCAGCTAGGTGGCACAGTGGATAAAGCACAGGCCCTGGATTCAGGAGGACCTGAGTTCAAATCAGGCCTCAGACACTTGCCACTTACTAGCTGTGTGACCCTGGGCAAGTCACTTAACCCCAATTGCCTCACCAAAAAAAAAAAAAAAAGAGTGTATTGAGGGGAAGCTAGGTGGTTCAGTGGATAGAGTACTGGCTCTGCAGTCAGGAGTACCTGAGTTCAAATCCAGCCTCAGACATTTGACACTTACTAGCTATGTGACCCTGGGCCTCACACCTCCCCCCAAAAAATGCTACAGAGATTTTAGGGGGTAGCTAGGTGGCATAGTGGATACAGCACTGGCTCTGGATTCAGGAGTACCTGAGTTCAAATCCAGCCTCAGACACTTGACACTTACTAGCTGTGTGACCCTGGGCAAGTCACTTAACCCTCATTGCCCTGCCCCCCCCCAAAGTGTATTGAAAGCCTTTTCTCTGCTATTTAAACCAAAACCATCAAAATCAATTGGACACCTTCCATAGCTTCCACCTCACATCTGATTGAGCTCAGGTGATTTGGTGGGAGGGGGAGCACATGGATTCAGGGCTTCCCTCCCTCCCTCCAAAGGTGTGATCACAATCTGCCCATCTTGTCCATTCATTGTGGGTGTCCTCCCAGAAGCCAAGGGCTCTGCGACCTCATGGGGGAGCCCACCCCTCCCCTCTTCTTCTCTGTCCTGTAGGCACTTAGTGAGATCCTTTACTTCATTCTTCCTGACCCGGAGGCCTGCCCTCTCGTCCTCTGCCGATGAAACTCTGGCCACAGAGAGCCAATTAGAAGGGAAAATGTGGAATGCCAGAGCTTTCCGAGTCAATGGCAGGCAGCCAGCCTGTGGCTGTGGCACCTGTGGTGGGTGCCGAGCTCTGACTCAGAGAGAGAGAAGAAACCAAAGGAATCCCTATTTCTGAGAACAGTGAGAAGCACAAAGGGTGCAGGATCTAGTGGGATGATGGGAAAACAGAGGATGGGAATGGGTTTAAATGCCAAAGAGTGCTCCTCCTATTTGATCCCAGAGGCAACAGGGAACCACTGAAGTTTGTTGAGTATGGAGGTGATATAGTCAGATCCACTTGGCACTGGAGTGGAGGATGGATTGGAGCAGAGAGACTTGAGGCAGGCCAGCCCCCATCAGCTATTGCAGCAGACCAGATATGAAGCGATGAGGACCTGAGCCAGGATGGGCGCAGTGTCAGAGAAGAGAAAGGGCCATCGTTGTAAAGACAGAAACAACAGGATGTGGCAAGAGCGTGGGTCTGAAGAGTGAATAGTTGAGGTGATCCAGGGTGACTGGGAGGATGGCGATGCCCTCTACAGTAATAGAGCAGTTTGAAGAGGGAAAGGTGTGGGAAGGAAAGTGAGTTATCCTTTGCACATGTTCAGTTGGAGATGTCTAAGAACACATTCAGTTTCAGATGTCCAAGACACAGTTGGAGATGCAAGACTGGAAGTCTTTCAGAAGAAATCAGATCTATCAATAGCTACATGAAGAAAACCTCTAAATCACTATTGATTAGAGAAATGCACATAAAAACAACTCTGAGGGGCAGCTAGGCGGCCAGTAGATAGAGCACTGGCCCTGGATTCAGGAGTACCTGAGTTCAAGTCCGACCTCAGACACTAGCTGTGTGACCCTGGGTAAGTCACAACCTCAATTACCTCACCAAAACCAAAACAAAACAAAAAAGCAAAACAAAAAAACCCAAACAACTCTGAGATACTACCAGGAAGACCTGAGTTCAAGTCCAGCCTCAGATACTTCCTTGCTGTGTGACCATGGGCAAGCCACTTAATCTTTGATTGCCTGGTAAAAGGATCCACTGGATCCACCAGAGAAGGAAATGGGCAAACCACTCCAGTATCTTTGCCAAGAAAACCCCATGGACAGCTATGGTGCATATGGTCACAAAGAGTCAGATGTGACTGAACAACAACAAAAAGATAATGTAGGTAGAGTGAGCAATAAGGATGGAGAAGACAGAAGGAGATGAGATCAAATGTGATTGTAGAGGGGCAGCTAGGTGGTGCAGTGGATAGAGCACTGTCCCTGGATTCAGGAAGACCTGAGTTCAAATTTGGCCTCAGACACTTGACACTTACTAGTTGTGTGACCTTGGGCAAGTCACTTAACACTTAATCCTCATTGCCCCTCAAAAAACCAAAACCAAACAAAACCAAACAAAAAAAACCTAACTGTACACTAACCTAGGTAGACTATGGATCCAGAGGTTTCATCATTTAACTAAAAAGTACTTTTGTCTGGAAAAAAAAAGTCCTCCGGAGAATTAATTTATTTTTTAAAACTGCTGAATATTTCTTGCACCCTTGGAAAACATTTGATATAAATGACTCCCATTGGTGACCTTGAGCAAGTCAACTTCCATCTCTGGGTCTCAGTTTCCCTCTCTAAAGTAAGGAGGAGGATTAACTAGATAATTCCTAAAGCTATTCCGGTTTTAAATGCTATGATCTTTAGACCTCCCCAGCCAAAAAAAAAAAAAAGATTTTAAAAATAGTGCCAGTTTGAATTTCCAAAAGCTGGATGCACCTGGGATCTGAATGCCTTCAGGGACCTCATCAACAGCACATTAGGGTCAGGGCTTAAGAGCTGAAAGGCATCTTAACCATGGACTTGTCCAACTCACTTATTGTATAAAGGAGGGATTCGAACTCAGGTCCTCTAGGTTGTTTTAGTGTTCTTCTCATTGCACCACAACATCCTTAAGTGAACATTTATATTGGAGTTAGGTCTGACATGGCACACATTAAAGTCATCAATGCTCTGCTAGTCTATTGGACACTGGACACTTTCTGCACAAAGGTTTCCATTCTACATGCATTTATTAAATTGGGGAGGGGCACAGTATTAGGCACCAGAGACCCAAAGACAAAACTAAGGGAGGTCCTGCCTTCAAGGAGCAACCCTTCTACCAGGGGAAACAACATAAATTCGGATTAAATAAATATTAACTGGATACAAAGTCATTTCATAGAAGGGAGGGGGGCCTTTGGGTGGTGGAGAACACATGTTATGGGGGAGAGCAAGAAGGGTCTCCTGTAAGAGCTGACACAGGCTATGAAAACATTTAGCATCATGATGGCTGAAGTCAGTTACAGAGAAGCTCCAAACAGGACAAAGTCTCTGCCACCAAAGCTGCATCTTTCCCCAGATAATTCTTGTCAATTAAAAACAATAGCACCTGTTCATTGATGTCTTTGGGTCACAGTCATTTCTGGATTTGCCCCCCCCCTCCACAATCCACCCAGTGAGCCTTCCCTTGTGACAAAGAACAGTCAAAGGAACAACCAAGCCTGGCAATGTATAAATATTCTGCAGCCACAGTCCCTCCTCCCCTTTCTCCAGAGAAAGGGAAGAGATGCACGGGGCACAGTGGATAGAGTGAAGGACTAGGAGTCAAGATTGAACATTTGCTTACTAGCTCTGTGACCTTGGCTAACTCTGAACGTCTGTTTCTTCATCTGCAAAATGTGAAGAATAGTAATGCACAGTTCAAAGCTTAGAGGGACAGAGGGGGTTAATGGAGAAACTACTTTGAAGATAGGGATGGCCCCTGAAGGGCTCATCCCATCCCACCATCTGGTAGCTTCCTATTTACTGTACAAATATATTTTTATTTTTTTTTAATTTTTCTCTTTTATTTAGAATTTTATTTTTTTCCAAATTACGTGTAAAAACAAATTTTAACATCGACTTTTAGAACTTTGTGTTCCAAATTCTCTTCCTCCCTCCCTCCCCACTCCCCATAAGAACTTAAGCTATCCAATATAATGTGTAGTCATGCAAAACATTTCCACATTAGTCAGGTTATGAATGAAAACAGATTTTTAAAAACTTTAGAAAAAGGAACTAACAAAAAGTTATGCTTCGATCTGTATTCAGATACCATCAGTTTTTTCTGTTAGAAGGATTGAATTTTTTATAAGTCCTCCAGAGTTGCCTTGGGTCATCGTATTGCTGAAAATAACGAAGTCATTCACAGCAGATCATTTTATAATATTGCTGTTATTTTGTACACAGTACGTTTCACTTTGCATCATAGCTTCCTATTTACAAAAATATTTTTGGCACCCTGGTGCTAAGCTTTCTTGTTATCGACTGCTACAAGACAACAAGTGCTTGTGGGACCCTCTAATTTTGGTACCCAACATTAAGAAGAGATGAGGAGGGGCAGCTAGGTGGTGCAGTGTATAAAGCACCGGCTCTGGATTCAGGAGTACCTGAGTTCAAATCCAGCCTCAGAAACTTGACACTTACTAGCTGTGTGACCCTGAGCAAGTCACTTAACTCTCATTGCCCCGAAAAAAAAGAAGAGATGAAGAAATGAATCTGCTTAATTTTGTTGGAGAAGTAGGGGGCTATGGGTGTAGAATACTGAATATGCTGTCGGGTGTGGTTGCCATGTCAGTTGGTTTTGCTTGTTTTTCTTTATTACATAATTAAGAATAGAGAGCAATATACCTAGAAATGATTCAGATTTAAAACAAAGAATTGCCCTACATGAAAATAAAAATCATAAAAATAGAAAGGAAGCAGTACAGTAGAAACAGTAAGGGAAGTGGAATTAGAGGATCTGTGTTCAAATCTTCCCTTTCCCCAGTGTGACCTCTCTGGGTCTCAGAGTCTTTCTTCAATTGAAAAAGGAGGAAGTTGGACTCATGGTCTTTGGGGTCCCTTCTTTGCTCAGATCAATGAGTTGATGACGGCAATAAATAAAAAGTGATCTAGTGCCCTTTAAATTCAATGCCTTGCGATAAAACTCTGGCCACCCCACTTCTGCAGCTGCACATCACTCCCTAGGGCATCACCGAATTCTTTGTTGGAAATTGGCAGACGAGGGGATGCTATCTCAGGTGTTTTAACTCAGCTGGTAATGTTGCTTTTCCTTTGAGCTAAACTGCAAACACTCCCTATCACTGAGGGGGCAGGAAGCTTGTGGAGGATTCTGGGTGGAAATCCTCCGCAAGCGCTTTGTTTTCCCTGAGAGCTTGGCATCATTGATTTGCATCAGTGCCTCTAGAATAGTCTTTGGCCTCTCCTTAAAGATACTATCTAAACTGTGAAATTCATTAAATGGCCCCAGCCAGGGAGCGGGTTATTTAAAACAACATCCCTAATGGTCCAATATCTCAACTGTCCGCGACGATGGCGAACATTGTCTTGGCCAGTGTTATCAGTCCCGGACACCCGCTATGAATATTGATCCGCAGCTTGTTACAGCCATCACTTGCCATCAGGACAGGTCAGGGTTGAAACCCACCTAGCATCAAAGCAATTTAAAGACAGAACTCAGGCAGAATTTTAATGTCCGTGCTGAGAAAACAAGCTAGGCCAGGAGCACAAGGAAGGTGGATTGCTAAAAATACATGTATATATCTGTGCATTCGATGCAAACAGCAGGAGAAATCAGCTGCCCCACTGCGTGGGATGTCAAAGGATTCCATTCCCATTCCCAGGTTGGTTTGCCAACAGACTTAACTGGTCTGGGTTTTTCTCTTCCAACAAAGTGAACCAGAGGACTCATATTGCTTGGCTCCCACAATCTCTGGCGAGTTGGAGATATGGTTACTTTCCTCCCAAGTCAATCTGCCCTTAGATCCCAGTTATGGGAGTCTGGTGGCCTCAAACTGATCCAGAACTGAACAGAGCAAGCAGAAATGAATGACAATTAGGCCAACAAGATGGGGTCTGCATGTCATTCGATGCAGTTGCATCATGAGAAGTGGTGAGCAGAAGGGCCCCAGAGAGACATGGGAAGTTTCCTAGGAGCTGAAGCAGAGGGAAGAAAGCCAGGTCAGAATAAAATGCCCAATGACTGCAACAGTGGGGAAGAGAAAAGGCAGTTGGGAATCTGATTGTGTGGAATCCCCAATCTCCCACTCAGAGAGCAGATGATGAAACACACCTGTGGTAGTGCACAAGTATAGATGAACAAAGTGGTATGGGATGTGGCTCAGACTGTCCTGACCCTGCAGGGGAGGAATGGTGCAGTTACCTGGTTTTCTTTGTTACAAGGTGAGAGGAGAGATTGTATCAGGAAAGGTGAAAAAACAGAAGCATAAAAAAAAATTTTTTTAAAGCCCATGCAACAACCAGTCAATGACAATGAATGAGTGAATGAGCAAATGAATGAATGAATGGACTAGTAGATAAAGATGCCCCCCAAAAGTAGAACCTTTGTACTCCAGGGGTTTTCTAAAAGAATAGGGATTTCTGATTTGGAATGATATCTGTACTCTCAGGTAGCAAGAACAGCTTGGCCAACCTACAGGTGGAGGAGACAATATTTTTCAAATAATTATATTACCCTATTTATTTTAATATTGTTATATTATCCTTTTACTTATCATGTTCATATGTATAGTAGACTCTAAAATTTCTTTCCTTTTACATTGAATAAAGGGTACAGGGAAAACTTGAGAAACTTCTATAATCAAGAATGCTGGAACACAGAAAGGTGGGATGTAGGGGGCAAGGAGGGCAGCTTTGGTCTAAGGAGCCATAGAGGTTGTTAGGCTGGGCATAAGGCTCTGGATTACAAGGCTCTTTCCAGTGCCAATGGCAGCTGTGATTTGCCTACCATTACCAGAGCAAGAACATAAGGTAGAAAGGAAGAAGGGGGTGATATGTACCAGAGTAGGACAGATGGCAAGGGATCCATAATAATGGTCAATACTGTTAATAATCATTCATTGGAGGGGGATGTATTTTTGCCATTTTATTTTTCAATCGACAAGCATTTATTCTCTTTTCCTCTCATCCTCCCAACTGAAAAAGAAAAACAAAAAACCCTTTCAAAAGATATCCACAGTTAAAGCAAAACAAATGAGAAACTATGTGCAAAAAAAGTGCATGTCTCAGTGCTCTGGAATTGTGGTTGGTCCTAACATTGGACAGAGATCTGAAAGCTTTCAAAGTTGTTTATCTTTACATGTTGTTATCATGTAAGTGATTCTCTTGGTTCTGCTCACTTTACTGCATATCAGTTCATGCAAGTCTTCCCAGGTTTCTCTGAATGTGTCCTTTTCATCATTTCTTGTGGCACAATAGTATTTGATTATGATAATATATCACAGCTTGTTCAGCCAGGGGAATATACTTTGTAAGGGAGATTCTTTGGGCATTTCTGGGAAGTATATTTGTCAAAATAAAGTGTATAAACATTTTTAAAGGGGACTAGACCTGTCTTTGATGACTTTTGAGTGATATAGCATTGATATAGCTATATCTGATATAGCAAATGACATAGCATCATTCATTCTCTCATTTGCCATTTCTTCTGTGCCTTCTAGACAAACTCATTCTCTCTTGCACCAATTTCTCAGTACTGTGGGCTTTTTGGAAAAGTGATTCCTTCAACAACAAAAATTTCAATGCAGTTCCCAAGTTCTGACACAAAGAGGAACATAATTTTATTGATTGATTGATTGATTGATTGATTATGGGGCAATGAGGGTTAAGTGACTTGCTCAGGGTCACACAGCTAGTAAGTGTCAAGTGTCTGAAAGCCGAATTTGAACTCAGGTCCTCCTGAATCCAAGACCGATGCTTTATCCACTGCACCACCTAACTGTCCCGAGGAGCATCATTTTAATCTGCTCCTCATGCCCAATGAGCTCCATGTGACTCACAGAATCAGGCCCCCCCATCCCCCCCCATAAAAGTGTCTGGAAATGCACTTCAGAATGCAGTTAGCCCTGAACTTTGAAGGTAGCAAAATGTTATCCAGGGAAAGAACTGTGAATAAAGCTTCCGAAAACTCAATGGGCTATGTGGGAAGATAGCTTGATACTGAAGATACAGTGCTGGACTGGGAGTCAGGAAGGCCTGGATTCAAATCCTGCCTGGGACACTGGACGGAGGAAATGTCAAGATATTCTTCTGGGACAAATGTGTTATCTTACATGAGTCACTTCTGTTGTTTTCTCATCTGCAAAACGGAGTCAACAATACCTGCTGTTCTGTCCTCACAGGGCTCCCGTTAGATAATGTTTATAAAATGATCTGCAAAAATATCCATTACTAATTCTTTGGGGAAATGTCCATCAATGAGCATACAATGTAGAGCCGATTGATTGACAAATATCTACCAAGCACTTGGCACTGGGGGAAAAACAAAACAAAAAGGAGGCATTAATTTAAGGATAGGGAAAGGCTCATTCTTAATTTTGGAGACTGAGTATGTGACATAGTGTAGTTCACTAGAGAGCCAGTCTTGGATCCAAGAAGACCTGGGTTCAAGTTGTGCCTTTGACACTCCCTGACTGTGTGACCCTGGGTAAGTCCATTAACCTCTGTGCTCTAGGCAGCTTGCTAACACCACAAGTGCCACAAGTGCTGGCTGCAACTACCAGAGGGGGTTTCTGTACCTGGGAGCTCCCTATACTATTGAAATCACAAGTCTGATCCCTGAGTCATGCCCAACACAAATGTTGGATATGTGGGTAACAACCGTACACTCCTTTAATTATGTCCATTACAGTGTATACCTGTTCCTAGTAAGGAATTTCAAAGACTAGGAGTACACGCTGTCATTAGGGAAGTGTACACCTGATTTACATGAAAGCCAGCTTGAGCATGGCAGATGCAGCACCATGGCAGGTGAAGTGAAGAAGGGGGAGCCCAGACTCCGAGTGAGGAATGACAGACAGTCCTAAGGATGGGCAGGCATAGGTGGGGATTAAGCTGTACCAGGTAAAATGAAAGAGCTCCCCGAGTTTTGGAGCAGGCGGCATTTAATGCATGTTTGTTTGGTTTGGTTTAAATATTTATTGCTTTGTTTTGATGTCCCAGTCCCCTCCCCCAAGCTGTATTCTCCTGGACAACAAAGGCAAACACCTAAGCAACAACACTGCCTTGCATCTTGCATTCTTTCCAAGGTGTCTCCCCTGCCCCCTCCCCTCCCCCCATGCTCTTATTAGTTCTTCTTGGAGCCCTTTAATAAGTGTTTGTTGAATTGAATTGAATGCATAAAGGGTTGGAGAAGCTCAAATCAGAGGAAGAGGGAAACAGAAAGATTTGATGAGGAGAGAAAGTTAGAAACCAAACAGTACACCTGCTCTATGGATTCGTAGCCAGGGCACCTAAGAGGAGTGTCTTCTTCCCTAGCAGAGCCACTTTCTCTTTCTAGAGGTACTGGGCCTGGAATCAGGAAGATGCCAGTTCGAATATGGCCTCAGACACTTATTGACTGTGCTACCGGGGGCAAATCACTTAACCTCTGTCTCAGTTTCCTCAACTATAAACTGGGGGTAACAGCACTAAACTCTAGAGGTTGTTGTGAGATGCTTAATAAATTCTTGTTTATGTTTTTTTTCCTTCCTTCCTTCCTTCTTCCCTCCCTCCCTCTCTTCCTTTTTTCCCCTTCCTTACTTCCTTGTATTCTCCTAGGTTCTCTGGGCAGGCCGAAGAAAGCTCCTGCACCTTTCCAGAGGTAGGGAGGAGGCCCCATTCCTTAAAGCCTTCCTCCCCAGTGAGCCGGAATTCTATGGAAGCTGTGGGTAGGAGTGGTCGGCAAGGGCTTTCAAGCCCACAGTGAATACTCGGGAAGCCCAGGGGTGGAGAAGGGAGGCTTTGAATGTGAAAGGCTAAAAAGAGACCCCCTGGAAAGGCTCCTTTTCCATCCCAGATGGGGCCCCCGAAATGAGCAGGCCGCCCCTCCTCTTCCTCTCGCTTACCTGCTCTGATAATCCTAATTGCTAAGGCATTGTGCTGGGACCCCAGGGGGCAGGGGAGGACCGGCCTAGCACCAGGATGGGGGGGACTGGGGTGGGGCGCAGAGCCACAGCGTGAGCCTCGAGGACCAGTGTCTGGGGCTCCCTCTGACCTGGGCAACGCAAAGGTTTAAGGCTGGGCCTCCAAGGGACACTTGGAAAAGCTGGGAGTCTTTCTTCTTCCACTATCAACTCTTCGACCTGAAATCCCAACTAGAGCCTTTCTAAACTGGGGCAAGCGCGTCTGGGATGAAGGGAGGGCCCAGTGCCTCCTCAGACCAATATCCCCTCCCCCTCTCCCTCCACCGCTGCACATAACTGAGCCTGGAGTCCCGGACTGGGGAGACGCGCTCCTTCAGCGCGGGTAAAGACATTTCCGCTGCTTTTGGCTTAGGTTAGTTCATATGAACATTACGCTACCTCGGGGTTCAAGTCCCCCCAAGAAGCATAATAGTTGAGTGATCCTGGGCGGGTCACCGATTTTCTTCACATAGCAGGCGCGTTTCTGAGGCTGTAAGCTACCGACCTGCTTCAAGGGGCGGAGTTCACTCCGTAGAAGAAATCACAGATTGCGAACGAATCACCCATGCCCCACGAGATTCGTAGGGGTCATAACAGACATGGGATAAGGGGTTGGAGTTTCGGGATCCATATCAGGTTCATTGATTTGGAGTTGGAAAGGATCTCATTCTTATTTACAGACGAGTCTCAGAAAGTCCACGTGATTTGCCCGGGATCACACGGCTAGTAAGAGTCCGAGGAGAAATTCGAACCCTCATCTTCCAGAATCCAGATCAGCTAGCCAGCCTGCTTCCCGCGGCACTAGAATGCCACAGAGCTTGTCAGAAAGCCATCCCCCCTCCCCTGCAGCAATGTCACCTCCCTTCTAGCTAATCAGTGCGATCCCTAGAACTCTTAAGCATCTGGGAATTCAAGGCGCAGGGTGGCTTGGCTGCGCTATGCATATGGGAGCCACTGGGACCAAAAGACTTGGCCTCGGAATATGGGGGCGGCGGGAGGGAGGTATCCCAGACTAGCCCGGGTCGATTTCCTCCTAGCGCTGTTTACCAGATCCCAGCACAGACAGTATCCTCCCCGGCCATGAAGAAAGCAGTCGTTTGCTCCATCGGAGGTAGGTGCCCAGAATCTGCCTAAGAGCGCTTGGAATGAAGCTGGTCGGGGCACGTTAGCTCGAAAGAAGAAAAAAAAATCGTTAGAAATTGGTTGCTGGGGGATGGAACTTATATGACAACCCCACCTCCCCCAATCACCAGCACTCGCAGCAGCGAGAAAAAGCTTTACTTGTCAAAGAAGCCGGGAGCCTCCGGCCCGCATCACAGGCAGCTAGCTGCGCGCCAGAGGCACCAACCATTGGGAGGGAGGGTTTGCTTAACGACCCTTCGAAAGCCAGCCCTCTGCTCGGTCCCTCTCCCTGTGCCACCCCCCTGTCCCCGCCCTCCGGCCCTCTCCACGTGGCTGGAGACCCCAGAGCTTAGCGAGTGCCAACAGCCGCGCAGCCCCCCGCCTTCCCCTCCCCCCAAGCCTTTTCACTTTACAGTCCCCCTCCTCCACGTTCCCCACCCCCTCCTCCTCTTGGAGATCAGCCGCGCCGCCACTCGGTGCAGGACCCTCCGGGAGCCCCAGTCTCACTCTTGAGGCAGCGCGACACCAAGGCGTCCTGCCGGTCCCGCATCCATCGGTCCGTCGTCAGTCGGTCTGCCCCTCGGGGGCGGGGGAACGCTGTCTCTGCCCATCCATCCCTCCGGGCGGCCCAGGAGCACCCAGGGAGAGCTCGCTTCCAGACAACCCCACGGATTTCCAGTCCCAAGTGACCCGGCACCTTCCTGGCGTGAATCCCCCTCCCGAGGCTGCCCAGTTTGGTGGGCATCTCCCCGAGGACGGGAATGCTGGCATGTCAGAACAGCGGGGCCAAAGTGGCCCCTGGCCACCACAAGATCTCCTTCTCCATCTTAGACATCCTGGACCCGCAGAAATTCACCCGGAGAAGGGGGCCGGTGGCCCGGGGAGGCCTCTGCGCAGCCCGGGAGCAAGAGAAAAGTTTGGGGCAGGCGGAGTCCGCCGAGACGGAGCCCGGCTGCCGGAGGGAGCCCGAGATCTCCGGTAAGGATTTCGTGCGCTCCGGTGCCCCTAGGCCCGCAGCTGCTCTTTCCTTCCTTACCTGCCTGCGCTCAGGAGCTAAGGGGTGGCTGAGGGTGGCCGGGAGTCCAGTGGCTCCAACTTTTCACCTGCTACTTGGCTTATCTCGGGCAGGTGTTTCCCGCCCCCCCCCCCCATCAGGACAGAGAGGGAAGGGGCAGACTGTATTTGGAGAGGAGGAGGTGGGGGATTGTCTATCGCTAGGCAAGAGCGAGTCAGCTCAGGAAAAAAAGGCGACCATATGCGGAGCGAGGGGGGGACCACATGCATTTGTTCCAAGGCGTCCACCCCTCTCCACAAAGACGCGAGGTGACCCGGCTCTGAGCGTCTTCTCTGAGCCCCATCTGGAGATGGATACACCTGACAGGCAAGTCAGCGATTCTCTTTGCCCACATTCATTGTGGAAAGAAGAGGGCGGGAGATCGAGATGAAGGGACCAAGTTCGCTCCCGGCAGTATCTTATATCCAAGTTCCTTTGGCAAACTTACTTGACCCAGAATGAGAACATAGACCATTCACTGCCATGGGGAAATCCTTTCCTTCGGACTCCTCTTTTTTTCTTTTTCCCATCACAGAGAGGGAGGGAGAGGGCATTTTCTGCTACCATCATTTTTGGAATAGATGAGTGGGTGCAGGTGAACAGACATTTTCCCCCAGAAAGAGATGGCCAGGAGGGGCTGCGGGGTGCAGAGGGAGACCAGACTGGGAGATGAAAGGGGAAAGGTGAGGTGGGGATCGCAACCACCCAAGGCCTCCACCCACAGGAGATGGGCAGACCCAAAGTTGGGTTCTAATTGTCTGGGGCTCTGACTGCTTTGGGCCAAGGGAGATTGGGCTTGGGACAGCCAGGCCAGGCCCAGTAATTGTACAGATCGTCCCTCAGAGGGGGCCTGAGCTCTCCCCCCCCCACATTGATCGATACTCTATTACTGCCTCCCGCATATCTCCTTCCCACAGCTTGCAGGTGCGCACTTCAAACCCCCTTTCCCTGTCTGATCCTAATATTGCTCGATTAAAACTTACCTTTAATAGATGACATCTATCGATCCGGCCCCTCACAAATCTGAAACTCTATTAACACAGCAGGAGAGAGAAGATGGGAGAGGGGGAATTTCGCTTTTTAGAAGGAGGGGAATCTTAATAACTTCTTTTTTTTTTTTAATTGCTTCCAAATCTATATGGGTCACAGACCAAAATCGGCTCTTCGGGCCTTGGGAGACATAACACTTGAGAGCATCTGACATCTCAACGTCTTATTGTAATAAGAGCTTCCCCTACCCTAGCCCTCCAAATTATCCCTGCCCCCCAAATATCTTTACCCAGTGGGCTTAATGGCCTCTATTGATGGCTTATGGTGCTCTTTTGGAGGGGAGACTGGGAGCTACTCCTACAATATGGCAAGTGATAAAGTTGAAGTTGTCCCAGATTCAACTTAAATATAGGCGGCAAAATGTAAGTGTAGATTCTCTCTGGGCCACAGTTTCCTCCCGTGTCAAAGGAGTGGGGTGGACAGCATGATCTATAAGGTCCTTTCCAGCCCTAAGTCCCAGGGACTAACTGGATGACTTTGGGTGATAGGGGGTCATAAGTCTCTAAGGGAGTTCAGGGACCTCAGAAGCCACCTAGTCTCACCCCTATCATTTTACACATGGAGAAATCGAGGCTCAGGAAGGTTAAATGATCTGCCCAGCCATGCAGGCTCCTTCCAGCTCTGGGATCCTATAGACGGGTCTGGGAACCACTTTCCTCACCTGTAAAATGAGGGGTTTGGACCGGCTCCTAACAGTGTAGTCACCCTCCAACCTGTCTGGGGGCAGGAGAAGGGGTGGACGGGCAGTGGTGGACGCGTTGGGGAGAGCAGGGACTAGGGACCAGGGAGCTGGGAGGCGGCGGAGATAGAGGGTCGGAGCACCGCACATGGAGGGTGGCGGGAGCCCGCGTCTCCGCTAGCCAGGTTCGCTTCTCCCCCTTAGATAGCGGACCCACGGGCGTCCTGGACGGCTCAGTGGAGGAGGAGGAGGAAGAGGAGGAGGAGGAGGAGGAGGAGGAGGAAGATGAAGACGACGAGGAGGAGGAAGATGGAGAGAAGGCAGAGGCCCGGGAGGACGAGGAAGTGCCGGGCCTTCGAGGGCAGGGGCTTGGACGGCAGCGGCCGCGGCGAAGGCGCCGGGGGCTCGCGGAGCCGGAGCCGCCGGAGGGCGGAGGTGGCGCGGGCAGCAGCGGCGCGGGAGTCCCGGCGCCGGCCCCGGGCCCCGAGGGCCCCCAGTCGCCGCGGCCCCTAAAGCGCCGGCGGCCCCCCGAGGGCGGCGGCTGCGCTAAGCCCCGGCGGGCGCGCACAGCCTTCACCTACGAGCAGCTCGTGGCTCTGGAGAACAAGTTCAGGGCCACGCGCTACCTGTCCGTCTGCGAGCGACTCAACCTGGCGCTGGCGCTCAGCCTCACCGAGACGCAGGTGAAGATCTGGTTTCAGAACCGCCGCACCAAGTGGAAGAAGCAGAACCCAGGCGCCGACGGGCCGGCTGCGCTGCCCGGGCCCCCGGGAGCCGCGACAGCCCCCGGAGCCCCGGTCCAGGCGCCCGGCCGCAGCCCCAGCCCTCCGGGCCCCAGCGCCCTCCACTTCCAGACGTTCCCTCCTTATTCCTCGGCCAACGTGCTCTTCCCGGCCGCCGCCTCCTTTCCCCTGACGGCTGCAGCGGCCGGGGGCCCCTTCGCCCCCTTTCTTGGCTCCACCTACTTAAGCCCTTTCTATGCCCCACACCTCTAAGCGACCTCCAGGCGGGCCTCGGGGCTTCCGCTTCACCAGCACCTTCCTTTGTGGTGGTGATATTCGACGGTCCACGAAGGGGCGTCGCGCCCCATCCGGTGAGGTCCCGTCTGTCCCAATCTCCCACCGAGCTGCGGGACCGTGGGGAGTCGAACTTCTGGGTCCCTTCGGCCCTAAGGATTATTGGTCTTTAGAACGTTAAGGGCGCCCCAGGGACCGTTCAGTCCGGTCCCCTCGTTTTAGATAAAGACGCTGAGGCCCAGGGAGAGATCTCGCAAGAATTAAGCAGCAAGGGCAGATTTGAACCCAAATCCTCCGATTCCAGCTCACGGCTCCAGCTCACTTTCCACATCTCGCTGTTTCAAGAACCAGGACAAAAGAGCCGGCTAAAGATTAGCCGGGTTTCAGACCCCTCTCCATCCTCCCTCCCCCTCTCCATCCTCCCTTCCCCTCCCCATGCCACTCTGTTCTTTAGTATTGCTTCTGCTGATGGAGGTCACTGTTTCATTGAATCTTTGAGTTGGAAGCAAACCTTTGGGTGAGACAGCATGCAAACCATCCCTGGAGCCTCTTCCTACTCTCGGGAAGGACCTTGGCTCCTGGTATCAGACAGTTACACCTGGAAAGCATCCAAGACCATGTGGCTCTTTCGGGTAGGGCCTGAACCCCTTGGCCAGGCAGTCTGGAGAGGTCTGTGGAGCCCTTTCAGAACCATGCTTTTACCCGAATAAAGGAAAGCACGTGGCACTACAAAGAACACTGATTCTACTGAAATACACTTCCTTAAATCGGGGCTCCAAACCCCACTGATTCATGGTGGCAGATTAAGCTCTAATCCAGTCCAATCTCTTTATTTTACAGAGAAGGGAAGTGAGCCCAGGTAGCAGAGCCACGGTAGGGAGCAGCTCCAGGCCTTCCACGCTCCCGTCCTTTCCTTAGCTATCTGACACCTCCTTCGAGCTCCCTGGGTCAGTTGTCTTACTCTCGACTAAAACCACAGACTTTTCTAGCGGGGCGCGATTGGTAGCGATGACCCAATCCTCGACTTCTTGGGTTCTGCCCAAGCGAGGGAAGGGTGCTGTCCTCCCCTCTAGCATCCGACTTTTTGAAGGAGAAGAGAAGAGGCAGCAGCAACTAGAGAGGATCCTGGTTTGGGGACCAGAAGTCCTGGGCTTCAGCCCCGGCTCTGCCCCTTGTCCTGCCTTGGGCACTTCCTCTCCCTCTCTGGGCCCCGATTTTCTCACCTCTCAAAGGATGAGAAGATGGCAGAAGTCCTTTCCAGCTCCAACTTGTGTGAACTAGATGGCCCAGCTCCATGGCCTAGCACCCCAAGGAGCCCCCTCTTAGTCCCAAAACTATCACAAGAAAGTCTCTTTGCTTGTGCTGCTTCATCTCACTGAGTCCCACACTGAGGTCTGTTTATTGGCCAACATCCACCAGCAAAGTCAAATGCCCCTTGAAAGTCTTGGAAAGCTCTTGTCGACAGGGAGGGAAGATGGATGTTCTAGTACAATATATATTGTAGAACAGTTTCTGAATGGGAAGATTTGGTTGTTCCCTCTGAAAGTATCCCCAATCCTCTGTATGTGTGTTTTTTTCCTTCTAGCTCCACTTTGAGTTCTGTAAAGAAAGGAGTAACTCCTTTGGAAAAACCAGAATCATGCCCTCCCAAATTTCTGTCCTAAACTCTTGCTGTAGCCTGAATCCACTTCCTTCATGTAGAGTAGCCATGGTGCTATTTAGGGTATACTGTGAACCAGCTTCTGAGAAAAGCATTTGGGGCATGGCTCTGGCCTTAGCACAATCCTTGGTCAACCTATTTTTTCCCCCTGAGATTTGGGCCAAAATTTCCTCCTCTGGCTAGCTACCCATCTCTTTCAATTCTAAAATATAAGACACTCATTTGAGCCCCACAATACCCTGAGTATTTTTTTTTATCATCATTTCTAGAGGCAGTTGGAATTGGATTCAGGAAGGACTTGGGTTTGAATCTTACCATTAGCCTCAGTTTCATTATCTGATAAATGGGATTAACGATATCTAGAATACCTACCTCCCAAGGTTGTTTGTGAGGCTCAGATTAGGTAACTGGTTTAAAGACTTTGCAAGCTTTCAGGTACTGCTACGAAAATGTCCATTGTGGTTGTTTGAGGGTTTTGACAGATGATTGCTTTAGCAATAATTATGATGGCTTCCAAGATCTTTGACTCCATAATTTGTTTTGGTTTTTTGGTGAGGCAATTGGGGTTAAGTGACTTGCCTAGGGTCACACAGCTAGTTAAGTGTTAAGTATCTGAGGCCGGATTTGAACTCAGGTCCTCCTGAATCTAGGGCTGGTGCTCTATCCACTGCGCCACCTAGCTGCCCCGACTCCATAATTAATAAAGGCATCACATCCTTGATGGTGGGCTTTAAAAAATTTTTTCATCTGTTTACAAAGGTATTTTTGACATTGGAAGCATGTTTATATTTTGACATGAAATGTAATTTTAAAATTATTTATCTTTTTTTTTTAACAAGTGCTGCTGTAAAGATTCCTTTTCTAAATTTGCATTTTGAAGTTTCTTTTCACAAATGAGATTGCTAGTGGTTGTCTTTGTAACAAAGTTTAGAAGGACAAACCTCATAACGCCTGATTTCCTTCAGGATTCCTTGCCAATTTGCATTTATATGGTGCTTGGACAATGCTTTGGACAATGCTAGTAGTTGGGGGGGGGGGCCCGGAGAGCAGCAGTCTGAAGTCAGAAAACCTGCATTCTGAACCCTTGTTGTGCCTGTGAGACCTCCACCAAGTCCCTTCCTTTCACTAAGCCTCACTTTCTTCTACTGTAAAATAAGTGGGGTTGGACGAGATGGCAGATACTGTTCATTCTGTCCAGTCTTGCAGCCAAGGATCATTTGATCCTTGAAACGCCTGATGAGGAAGCTAGTCAATGAACATTTATTAGTAAACACCTATTGTGTGCCAGGCTCTGTGCTAAGCACAAGATACAAAGAAAGGCAAAAGATAGTTCTACTCTCAAGGAGCTTACAGTCTAATGAGAGAGACATGGAAAATAACTATGGAGAAACAGACCCTAGACAGGATAAAGTGAAGATAATCAATGGGGTGTCCCAAACATTTTAATGTCATTTAAGCTTTTAATAAGCTTATCCCCATTTTGAAGGTGGGGAAGGTGAGGCTTAGGTGCCATGGGCAGCCAGTAGCAGAGCTGGGTCTCAGAAACCAGGGCTTTTCATTTCAAATCCAGGGTTCTTTTGACTGACCTACAAGCAGACACTCCTGTAGGTAGTATGACAAGGGATAGGATGAATGTTAGATCTCAGTTCAGATCCCACCTCTAATTTTTGCTCACCGTGTAACAAACTGGCTGAACCTCAGGCAACTCTCTAAGGCTAAGTCATAGAAGGGTTTAAAGCGAGTTCCCATACTACCAAGGGTCTTTGATATAATTTTACTTTTATTTGATTGTCATTGTGTCTGGAAGTCTCCTTTAGCTCATTGGGCAGCTCTCAATTTCCTTCTTGCTTCTATTTCACTGACCAATCCCACAAGTGATAAACACAGTCTGTTGCTAAGGAGAAGCAACACCATTTCAAATGCGATGTAGAAGATCATTTTAGTCATTGAAACAATCTCAAACCATCTTGGCTTCATACCCAACCTATAACAGATGGGGGAAGTGCCTAACAGGCTCCAGGGGGACTTTCTGGCTTGTTTTGTTTTTTTGTTTGTTTGTTTTTGTTTTAGTTTTGTGGGGCAATGAGGGTTAAGTGACTTGCCCAGGGTCGCACAGCTAGTAACTGTCAGGTGTCTGAGGCTGGATTTGAACTCAGGTCCTCCTGGATCCAGGGCTGGTGCTAGTTGCCACCTAGCTGCCCCCTGGCTTGTTTTGTTGGTATTCCAGGAGTCATTTGACCTTGTCTAAGTATATATTTACCTCCAGTTCAGCTACTGGCCTCTCTGAAAATGTCATTTGGGGAGGTGGGGAGCCAAGGCAAAATTCTGAGAGGAAGCCAAGAAAATATAGTTTTAGGTGTTCAGAGAGGCCAGAGATAGGCTTAAAAAGAAACTCAATTTTAAGGAACAGAATAAGACTTTTGGGAAATGCTTCATCCTAAATATTGCACATGTCAAAATGAAAAGAGGTTTGGCTGCCAGGGTGGTGGTGGTAGAAGAGAAAATGGGAATGACTTCATTATCCCTGGACTCTGTGACCTGGGTTCATTCGGATCATTTGCCTCGTGTATGCCCTAGGTTTTTGTAGAGCTCTGTTCTGCTGTCTCCTTTGGTCCCATGGTGTTCTGAAGTGTTTACTGACTTTCCAATCTGCCTAAAGAGCAATTTTCTTGGTGTGTTTATCTAAATAAATTGGATTTTGTAATTATTTTTTGTTTAATTGTTGTTTGCTGTTATCGAGGCTTTTAAAAAAATCAATTCTTTTGTATTGACAAGAGGACCCAAATATGTTTTCTCCTACTCACTTCCCTGACCTAGGGCATTGAGGTGGGGAAGTAGATAGAATGCCTGGAGTCAGAAAAACTCTCCATGAATTCAACTCTGGCCTCAGGCACATATTAGCTGTGTGACCCTGGGCAAGTCACTTAGCCCTGTTTGCCTCAGTTTCCTCATCCATAAAATAAAGTGAAGAAGGAAACAGCCAACCAATCCAGTGTCTTTGCCAAGAAAACCCCAAATGGGGTCATGAAGAGTCAGACACAACTGAAAAACAACTCGCTGGACTCTACAGAGTAGAAAAGGACAGAGTCCCTGCCCTCAAAGAGTTTACATTTTATAAGGAAGATGCAAGGAGCATACAGAAAAATACAAAACTTACCCAAAGTAGTTTCAAGAGGGTGGGGGTGAGGAGAGCACAGATGCCTGAGCGGGCTCCTAGAAGGTCTCTAGGTGGGACTTCTCAGAGCCTTCAGAACCCAGCATCACTGCCATGTCCTGCAGAGGCACTGGACTAGAACCCAGAGCCAAAACCACGGCAGTGCCATTGGGTAAATCACTTAAGATCATCCTCAATTTATAGAGAAAGACATCAAGTCCCAGAGAGAGGAAGCAGCTCTCTCAGGGTCACATGACAAGGGCCAGAGTCCAATCAAGGCAAAACATCTGCCTCCAAGTCTAGGTCTCATCCCATGAACTCACAGAGCTCGCTTTAGAGAGGGCTCAACACTGCTCCCCCCCCCCCAAGGCTGGGAGCCCCAAAGGCCTCCCTCACCTTTGGATTCCCACCCATTCCAGTGGAATCTCCTTGGTGAGGAAACTGGGGTTAAGTGACTTGCCCAGGGTCACACAGCTAGTAAGTGTCAAGTGTCTGAGGTTGGATTTGAACTCAGGTCCTCCTGAATCCAGGGCTGGTGCTCTATCCACTGTGCCACTTAGCTGCCCCCGACAGGGACTATTTCTTATTTATATCACCAGCACTTAGCACTGTGCCTGGTATACAGTAGGTAATTAATAAATGGTTATTGAATCAAATTAATAACCTTCTCTGTTTCCCCCATGGGTGGAGGGGACCCTGGGTTGTCTATGGCACTGTCTGTCATCTGAAAACTCCTGATCTATCCTGTTGGAAAGACTCAACAATGGAATGTCTGTCATTCAATTCAATGCTACAAGCATTTATTAAGGGGCAGCTCCCAAGGCTGGGGTTGAGGAAGTCAAGATAAAAATGTAAAAAAGCCCCTTCGCTCAAGGAGCTCCCATTCTCCTGGGGGAATACATCACGCACAGAGATAATTACGTTATTGTAATTGGGACCTTGGGAACAGAATGCTTGTCCCTTGGAATTACAAGCCCAAGATACCAGCCGGCTTTCAAGCCCCAATTCCATCAGTATAAAGTAATTTGAAGGGAGCTGGAGGGGAGTATTAATAGCTAGAGCGATGGTTCTCAACCTGGGGCCCACTTCCTTCGTCATCTTCTGTACTTCTATTACAAATTACAAAACTGCAAAGAAATTCAAAGGCTTGACCAGAGAGCCTAAGGGCTCCATGACACAAAACCAAGACAAGAACCCTTCACTAGGGACTCCAGGACTGACTTCCCAAAGATGGTGAAACCTGAGCTGAGCCGAGAAGGAAGGGACAGAGGTGAGGGGAAAATGTCTTCCGGCATGGCTGGCAACCCCAGGCATGGCTCCAGGAAAATGACAAGGCATTCACAGGCTAAGAGAGGGAATCTGCAAACAAACTCACTCCAAAACATCCACTTTGGTAAATAAAACAGGACGCTGACTGATGGGCTCGAAGAGCAACCAGGATGTCAGTGGGGCTTGAATACGGAATTCAAGGAGGGAGTCTGGAAGATTAGACTGAAGCCGACAATGACAAGCTAAGGAGTGTGTGCTTTACCTAAGTGACCACAGGGAACCACAGGAGCTTCTGGAGCAGGAAAGTGACCGGTCTGACCTGTGCTTTAGGAAAATCAATTTGGCACTGGCATGGAGACTAGATGGGACGGGGGAGCGGTGGGGTTGTCAGTCAGGAAGCCATTCAAATAGCTCCCATCAGAGGGGAAGAGATACCAAACTAGCTTATATTTAGATATTTCATCCCCCACCCCGGTAGACTTTATGCTCTTTGAAGGCAGGAAATGGTTTTATTTTTGTCTTTTTAACCCAGTCAATCAAACATTTGGGAAGCATTTACTATGTACTAGGCAGTCTTTCATCTCTCTGTCTCTGTCTCTGTCTCTGACTCTCTTTTATTTTTTTTTTGATTGGGAAATGAGGGTTAAGTGACTTGACCAGGGTCACACCAGTGTCAAGTGCCTGAGGTCGGATTTGAACTCAGGACCTTCTGAATGGTGCTTTATCCACTGGGCCTCCTAAGTGCCCCTTCTTTCTTCCTTTCTTCTTTTCTTTCTTCCTTCCTCTCTTCCTCTCTCCCTCCTTCTTTTCTTCCTCTCTCCTTCCCTCCCTTCCTCCTTTCCTTCTTTCTTTTCTTTCTACCTTCCTTCCTTTCTATTCCTTCCTTTCTTCCTCTCTCCCTTCCTCCCTTCCTTCCTCCTTTCCTTCCTTCTTTTCTTTCTTTCTCTTTCTTCCTTTCTTCCTCTCTCCCTCCCTTCCTTCTTTGCTTTCTTTCTCTTCCTGCCTTTCTTTCTCATTCTTCCTTTCTTCCTCCCTCCCTCCCTTCCTTCCTTCTTTTCTTCTTTCCTTCCCTCCTTCCTTCCCTTCTTTCTTTCTTTCTTTCTCTGTGACTTCATCAGTGTAATTCCTAATGTGTAAACTTCTTTCTCTAATAAAGATTTAGATACTGGAAGGCTAAATGACTTTGCTGAGAGTCATATGAAAAACTTGATTCCAAGTCTGGCTCTCTTTCCACTGAACCATTCAGTCCCTTGCCTTACCCACAGTAGTGATTTAATAAATGTTTTCTGGGTTGGACAGATTAGACAGATGGGGTGGTGGTTGTGTGAGTGAGGAGATGGAAGAAAGAGATATATACATAGGAATGATGAGATCTGAAAATTGAATGGAGGGATAAGTGAGGGAAAGGATGACCCCAAGGCTGTGAAGCTGGATGGCTGTAAGGTTGGCATGTCCTTAAGAGAAGGAGGTTTGGAGGAGCAGTGGGTTTTTCTCACCTGAGGACCACCCAAGGTATGTTGGGAGATGCTCTTCATCAGAAGACTGACAACTGGTCATGATTTTTCTCCATAACAGAAATTCACACAGAACTACTCAGACTTTGATGAAGGGAATGCCTGCAGAGATGCAATCTCAGCTCCCTAGAGAGCTGGGAGCTACTTCACATTGGTGTCTTTACAAGGGATTTCAGGAGGGGGCAGCTAGGTGGCGCAGTGGATAGAGCACTGGCCCTGGATTCAGGAGTACCTGAGTTCAAATCCAGCCTCAGACACTTGACACTTACTAGCTGTGTGACCCTGGGCAAGTCACTTAACCCCCATAGCCACGAAAACAACAACAAGGGATTTCAGGAGACAAGCTGTCTCATCAGGAATCTAGACCAACATTATTTTCCAAAAGTTCAGCTCTGACTGCATCACTCTGTTCCTCAATAAACTTCAGTGGCTCCCTATTCTTACCTCTGGGCTCAAATATAAGCTTCTGTGTTTGGCTTTTTTTTTTTTTTTTTTGCAGGGCAATGAGGGTTAAGTGACTTGCCCAGGGTCACACAGCCAGTTAAGTGTCAAGTGTCTGAGGCTGGATTTGAACTCAGGTCCTCCTGAATTCAAGGCCAGTGTTTTATCCACTGTGCCACCTAGATGCCCCCTCTTTTTGGCTTTTAAAGCTTCTCACAACCTGACAAGACTTGTGGTCCAGTCATACTGTTTTTCTAACTTGCTTCATACTGTACCCCATCTCTCTGCTCTCTGCCTTTGCATTAAGGCTGTCCTTTGTGCCCAGAATGAACTCATCCCTTTCAAAACTGGATTCAGGTGTGATGTTCTGCAGGTGGCATTTCTTGGTCCAGTCCCCTCCCCACTGCCAGTGCCTTCCCTGCCAACTCCCAAGATGACCTCATGTGAGTTTTATATGTCTGATGGAGGCCCAGTCCTAAGAACTGTCCTCTGCCAGCAAAGTTATGTGGAGTTTTGGTGAGCTTGCTTCTGTAGAAAAGACAATTCCATTCACTCTCCACTTCAGGGTCTGATTGAAGCCGACTGTGCATAGAAAAGACAGGGGGAAAGCCACTAGGTGGCGTCATAGGACAGAGAGCCCTGGACAGCAAGCCCTGAGCTCAAATCTGGTTCGAGACTTGCTAGTTTCATAATTTTTAAAAAATTAAAAAAAATTTTTTTTGCGCGGCAATGGGGGTTAAGTGACTTGCCCAGGGTCACACAGCTAGTAAGTGTCAAGTGTCTGAGGCCGGATTTGAACTCAGGTACGCCTGAATCCAGGGCCAGTGCTCTATCCACTGCGCCACCTAGCTGCCGCGAGACTTACTAGTTTCATGACACTGGGAAAATCACTTACCTTTATCTGACTTAGTTTCCTCAGCTGTAAAGGGGGGATGAGAGTAGCACCTACCTCCTAGGATTGTCGTGAAGATCAGGAAAGATAATATTTTTAAATCACTTGGCCTTGTTTGTGCTATATAAATGCTATTAGGATTATCATTAACATTTCTCTTCCTCCTTCTAGGTGGAAGAAATGCTATAGGCTTCTAGGCAGGATGAGAGGTATTGGTCTGGACAGCCCCCCGCTGGCTGCTTTATCTCCCCACCCAGCTGCCTCGTGGCCGTGAAGACGTGGCACCTGCTTCTACTGTCTCTGTGGTGTTTCTTCTTTCCTGATCTTAGGTAAATGAGTCTTAGAGACTGAATAAACCAGATTATGACCTTGTGAATTTGAATAAATCAGATGAGCAGTAGAAACTGTAATGGAGTCTGCGCCTGATATCACAGCACCTGAGCTCTGAGGAATGACCCGCCTGCCCAGCCCAGCCCAACATTCAATAAACCTTGCAGCTGAGACACTGTATCCTGCAAGTAAGGAAGTGACTCCTCCATTCTCTGCGCCGTACCTAGAAGTGAATTGGCTGGGGGAGGGAAGGTTTTAGAGTGGCCAGTTTAGGTCTGAGTCCACTCTCCCTAGGGGTGGACAGGAGAGAGAGAGTGCTCCTGGCTTGGGGGGTTGTTACGCTTCCTTCCTTCCATACCCTCTCCGCAAATAGCCCTTAGTAAAATGGGTTGAAATAGTTAATATTGGGGAGCTATCACGTGGGAAATTACATTGTGGAGGACACATTGTGGGTGCTTGTGGACAATATGAGACCTCCCCAGCCCCTCCAGTCCCCCCCCCCATCCACCCAGAGGTAGGAGCTGGGGTCCTGAGCTGTGAGTGTGTTTTGGGAGAGAGCCTCCCGGGCTTCCTCTTTACAGACATATGTTGCCTCTCCCACTAGCACGGCAGCTCCTTGAGCTCCGGGATTTTTTATTCTCAGTGTCTACCTGGCACATGTCGGGACTTAAGAAGTGCTCTTTGACTCCTGGGTTTCCGCTTCCTTCCAGATCGGCCATCAGGCTCAGAATCATGTCATTGTAAGGTCTTCCGGCTGGAACGTCAGAGGTGGTATAGTCCAAGTCTGGCCAGGAAGGAGTCCCACTACAGTGTGCCTCCCCAGTGGTCATGGAATTTTTGCTGAAGATGTCCCCTGGGAGGGTGCCTGCCCCCCGGCTCCCTCCTGGAACATCCCCATCCTATTCCAGGACAGGACAGCTCTCATTGTTAGGACGTTTTTCTTAATATTAAGCCTGAGTTTGCCTCCTTTGCTTTCTGCCCAATGTTGCTTGTGGCCAAAGATCCAGACCGATTCCTCTTCTCGGCCCGCCTCTCCTTTAACCCTTTGTCTGCTTGTTATCCAGTGTGCTTGGCAGTAGTGCCCTCTGCAGGAAGCTGCAGATGGCTTCTTGGGGGCTGGAAAGATGTTTCTGCACTGCACAGGAAGGATGGGCACCATGCCCACTCTGGGGGTGGGATTAGGCCCTCCCACTCATGAAGTCTGGACAGAAGTGAAAGCACCGTGCTCACTTACTGTCTCATTTTTCACCTTCATTCAGTGATCCTTTGAGGATATCTGTCCACAGACTCCGAATAGGCAAATAATGATGGCCAGCATTGAAATGCTTTATAAATAATTATTATCTCATTTGATCCTAACAACAACTGTGTGAAGTAGGAATGATTATTATCTACATTTTATTTGATGTAAACTAAGGCACAGAGAGGTTAAGTAACTTGTCCAGGGTCACACAGCTAGTAAATAACCAAGGCTACTTCTCTTCCTAATCTCTGCCCCTCCTCCCCTTCAGGCTTGTTTTCTTTCCCTACAGGACACATTTCTGGGTTTATGTCATCTAATTCCAACCTACACAGGGCACATGGTATGTGTGGGCAGAGCCATGTGGAAACTGGCTTGGTCTGTGTGATTTCCATACCCGAAGGACACCATTTCTGAGGTCTGATCTTTGTTCAGTATCAGCACCTCTAGTTCTTTGGATATCAGGACCTGGTGATTAGCCCTGTAGGTTATCATGCCATCCACAACCCACAGATGCAGGGAGCTCATCCATCCATCATCTCCTTATATAACTACACAGCTCTAAAGGGAAGGAGACTCCTTCCAAACCCAGAACTCTAACAAACAAGGAAGTATC
Organism: Dromiciops gliroides; assembly: GCF_019393635.1. Taxonomy (NCBI): domain Eukaryota; kingdom Metazoa; phylum Chordata; class Mammalia; order Microbiotheria; family Microbiotheriidae; genus Dromiciops; species Dromiciops gliroides. The sequence goes on from NC_057862.1 coordinate 11,381,523, forward strand.
ACTACATATGTGTGTATGCTCTTTAGTTAAAAACAAGGACAACCCCCCCCCCCAAATATTTTGGGTAGATCCAAGACCAGAGGAAATCCAAAGTTCCTTGTAGCCATTTCTAGAATTCCTAGAGAGTTACTGAGGGCAGGGCAACATTCTGGGTTCAAACAATCTCTAGTCACATTTAAATCTAAACAGTATAATAATGAAGTTTTCTGAACAATATTAAAGCACTTTCCATCCTCTCTGGGGGAGGGCTCTTGTTCTTATATCAAATACTTCCTGGCAAGGGGGAGTTGCCTGTGGCACTGAGAGGTTAGGCTACTTGCCCAAGGTCACCCAGCAGGTGACAGCCACAGCCCATCAAGGGTGCATCTAGCCTTCTTCTCCAAAAGTTTTGTCAGGACTATGAACTCCACTACCTCTCATGGCATTCCTCTGGCTAGACCCACTTGGCATAGACAGAGCTAATGGTTTTTCTTTTTTTCCTCATACCCAGCTGGTTTATTTTTGGAAATCCTCCTTTGGGTCCAAGCAGAACAAAGCTAATTCCCTAACCCTAACCCTTCCCATCTCGTAATCCTTAGCTTGCTTGATGGTGGTGGGCTTTCCCACCTGGGCTAACTCTTCCTTTGATCAATCAAGCTACATATGAGCTCACCTGTTTCTTTTGTTAATATGATTGAAATTTCTTTTTGAGTTCATCAGAATGACTCATTGAAATGTTCTTAGCAACAGATTTTTTTCCCCCCCTGGTAGCAAAGAATTACAAGCAAAGTGATTGGATCATCTGGGGGATGTTGAACCAACTGTAGCATATTTATAATGGAATAGTACTGTGCTATGGAGGCCACTGGGTGGCACCAGAGTGCATAGCACACTGGGCCCAGAGTCAGCAAGACAAGTTTACATCTGGCCTCATACACAGATTGGTGTAAGATAGTCAACTTTAGTTGACCTGTTTGCTCATCTGTGAAATGGGGATCATAAGAGCACATACCTCCCAGGGTTGTTCTTTTCTTCCTCCCTCCCTTCCTTTCTAAAATTAATGATTAATATGAGGAATTCAAGGAAGGAAAGAAGTGTGTGTGTGAGAGACAGAGAACGAGAAAGAGAAAGGGAGCGAGAGAGGAAGGGAGAGAGAGAGAGAGAGAGAGAGAGAGAGAGAGAGAGAGAGAGAGAGAGAGAGAGAGATCCTTCAATGCTGCCAAGTTTGACTTGGTTTCTGTTTTGTTTTTGTTTTTGTTTTTTGGTGAGGCATTTGGGGTTAAGTGACTTGCCCAAGGTCACACAGTTACTAAGTGTTAAGTGTCTGAGGCTGGATTTGAACTCAGGTCCTCCTGACTCCAGGGCCGGTGCTCTATCCACTGCGCCACCTAGCTGCCCCCTGGTTTCTGTTTTGAAGGGTGTTGGGATCAGAGATGGGAAGACATGGCATCTTCTTTTGTACACTCGTGGGCAAACGGTCAACATCACTTTCCTTTTAAAAACCTGCCTGACTTCCCCTTCTTTGAAAAAGAAAGAAAGGGGCAGCTAGGTGGAGCAGTGGATAAAGCACTGGCCTTGGATTCAGGAGGACCTGAGTTTGTATCCAGCCTCAGACACTTGACACTTACTAGCTGTGTGACCCTGGGCAAGTCACTTAACCCTCATTGCCCCGCAAAAAAAAAAAAAGAAAGAAAGAAATGTTTTATTGATGCTTTTTAAAAGCCCACTGCCACTTCCGAATACCCTCATGCTCAGAGACCCCCCTACCCCCACCCCGCTTGTAAATAAAGAATGGTCAACCAACTCAACGGCCATGTCTCATTCCATATCTGTTGTCTATCCCTTCTTTGCCAGGAGGCAGGAGCTTGCTGTACCCTCAGTCCTCTGGCCTCATGGTTGGTTACTGCAGATATTGTGCTTCTGTGATCTGTCGGTGGTTTCTTCCTTTACATTTTTGTGGTCCTTGTCTTCCCAAGTTTCTCTGAATTCTTTTTACGTGTTGTTTGTTATAGTGCAATAATATCCCATTGCGATCCTACAACACAATAGGGGTACTCACTTGGTTTCCTTTTTTTTTTCTGCCACAAAAAGGGCTGCTATGAATATTTTGGTTTAAAATGCCCATTAAAAAAATGCCCAGCAGTGGAATCTCTTGGGGCAAGGATATGCACAATTGAATAACAGCTTTTAGTATAATTTAAAATCATTTTCCAGATTGTTTGTACCAATTAATAGCTCCCCCAAGAGTGCATTAGTATGTCTGTCTTCCCATAGTCTTTCTGATGTTGACTTTTGATCTTCCAATGTCTTTGCCAGTTTAAAAGGGAGTGTGGGAAATAATATGATACATTTGGAGTTGGAAAGGACCTCTGAGGTCATCCAGATTAACTCCTTCATTTTACAATTGTAAGGGCTAAAATTCTAGCTAGTCTGTCTAAACTATCTAATGAGTGGTCGCCAATAAATTATAAGCTTTAGCAAGAGTTAGGCTTTTAAGCATTTATTAAGGAGAATAAGAATTTGGTAAAGAGAGAAGAAAGGCCTAGATTCCTCTATCTATTAAAGGGAGAGCGCATTTCTAGCTGCCTTCTCCCCTAGAGTCCTCAGGAAAGAGAGTGAGCCAGCGCACCAGCCTCCCCCTTCTTCCTCCCACAAGCGAACTCACTTCCTGACGCCAAAGAAAAGACCCACGGTCCTGCCCTCAGAGGCCCTCTCCTCATGTTGGAGTTTTCCTACAGTAAGTCTCCAGCAGGTGGCGTCATTCCAATCACTACACAACTGAAGAAACTGAAGCCTGGTAAGGGGAAATGACTTCTTCATCTTCTTGGTATGCTGCTGAACCCCAGGCAGTTCAGGTCCCACCCTTGTACCTTGACATGATCAGTGAGAGTTCTCTCAAACCAGACGCCCCCAGACACAAGCCATACACTCCTGCCTCTTCTTGCCACACCACCGTGACAGCTTCTACTTCTCTGGCTTGGAAATGTAATCCAATCAGAATTACCATTGCCAGAAGGACTTGTCAATCAGCTGCCCTATGTCTCTTCTCACAATCTCAGAGATTTCCCAAAACAAAACACTCAACCCTGGCCACCACTCCCAGACTGGAATGTGAGCTCCACCAGCTAGGGACTACCTTGCTTTTGCACTTGTATGTGCAATGCTTGGCCCCATGCCGGCTACAGAGGAAGAGCTGCTGTTCATTCATTGCTGAAGGTCACACAGGTAGGGAGGGCAGAGTCAGAATTTGAACCCAGGTCCTCTGGCAGGCTCCTTGGAATACTGTTAATGTGCATTTCTCTCATTATTAGTGATAGGAAGCATTCTTGTCAGTGGGGTACTGAGAGATTACGTATTTTCTTTGGAAATTCCCAATTTATGACCTTCCCTTCTTACCCTTAACTCTCTACTGTCCAATTTCATGATTTGTTTTAAAAATTAGATTGTAAAGACAACAGAGGAATTCCCATCTGACCGTGTGAGGAGCTCAGGGTTCCTGTTTGACCCTGGGCAAGTCACTTAACCCTCATTGCCCCGCAAAAAAAAAAAAAGAAAGAAAGAAATGTTTTATTTAAGGTTTCCTTGAAGTTGGACTTTGGGAAGGTTTTGTAAGACTTGTAGACTCGGTTTAGAGCAATCCCAGACTGAAGTTTGCCCAGCCTGGCGTGACTCTGAGGTGGCTTCAAGGATTAGATTGGGAAAATGACGGTCACAGGAACAGCCCTGGAGCTGGAAGAAACCTCAGCTGCTTCAACTCTCTCATTTTATAAGGGGGAAACTGAGGCCCCAGATGGAACAAAGAGAAGAACTGGGATTTGAATCCAGATCCCCTAACTCCCAATTCAGGGGGTGTTTGTCTATCTGTTGGTGGGTCAGTCTGTCTGTCTCTTCCTAATTTATGTGCATTTTGTTTATTTAACATTTTTATCAGTATCCTCAATTTTTGAAAACATAAATTTTATTCCAATTCTCTTGTTCACTCAATCCATAAACATTTCTTAAGCACCAGCTCCATTCCAAACTCTCTGCTGGGTGCTGGGGATCCAGAGAAAAGCATGACTCCATACCCACCCTCAAAATGCTGAGCAGAGAGATGTCATGTACATCTACACAAGGTGAAGAGTTTGTGGGCAGGGAGGGGGCAGCTGGAGGGATCTGGAAGGCTTCCTCTAGCAGGCTCCATTGAGCAGAGATTGGATGGAAACAGCAGGCTTCGACGTGGGGGAGGAGAGGGGGGCATAGATTGTGCAAGGGCGTGAAGTGATAGATGGAGCTTCCTAAGTGTGGAAATGACCAGCTCAGTGGAGCCACAGGGACAGTGGGGAGGAGACCACTGTATATCATTGCAAGGGTAGGTTGGGGACATATGAAGACTTTGAAAAGTCAAACAAAGGAGTCTATACTTGGGGAAAAGGCAATAGGGAGCCACTGAAGTTTATTGAGTAGGGGCGTGATAGGATCAGATCTGCAATTTAGGAAAACCACTTTAGCAGCTGAGTGGAGGGTGGAGTGAAGAGGGGAGAGGCTTGGGCTAGGGAAAGCCCTGCAAAGGGAATTTACTACAATGGTCCCCCTGAGAGGTACTGAGAGCCTGACTAGGGTGGTTGCTGTAGAGAGGAGAGGAGAGGAAGTGAGAGAAAATTATTGTGGGGATAGAAACTATACAATTTGCTGATTGATTGGAGATGGGGGTGGGGGGAGGAGAACAAGGAGGCAAGAAAGAGACCAAAGTGTCAGCATGAGAGATTGGTGCCCTCGAAATATGAGAGGGCAGTTTAAGAGAGGGATGGATAGTTTAGGGGAAAAGAAAATGAGTCCTTTTTGGAATTTGAGGTAACTACAGGAAAGTCAGGTAGTCTGTGATGCAAAGTGGAGCTCAGGAGAAATGAGGGCAAGATTCATCTGGGAATCATCTGCATAGAGAGATAAAGATGAAAGATAACAAACCCTCTGGAGAAGAGGGTGGGGGAGAGAAACAGATAGAAAGGGAGAGACACAGAGACTTAGAAATTGAGAGGGAGGGAGAGAGAAAGACAGAGAGAGGGAAAGAGAGGGAGAGAGGGAGATAGAGTGAGGGAGAGACAGAGAGAGGGAGGGAGCGACAGAGAGAGAGGGAGAGATATACAGAGACAGGGAGAGTCAAAGAGAGGGTAGGAAGGAGAGAGAAACAGAGACACAGAGACAAACGACACAGGCAGAAAGACGAAGTGAGAAACAGAGAGGGAGAGGCCGTCAGAAATTGAGAGAGAGGGAGAGAGAGACAGAAAGACAGAGGGAGGAAGGGAGATAGAGTGAGGGAGGGACACACAGAGAGAACAGAGTCAGAGAGAGGGTGGGAGGGAGGGAGGGAGAGAGAGAGAGAGAGAGAGAGAGAGAGAGAGAGAGAGAGAGAGTGTAATGTCCAGGGAAAATGTCAGTGCAGAGAAGGGGAGAAGAGAGATCTTGTGGAGAATGATCTCTGTTTTCTCAGCAAAGGAAGGGGTAGAGAAGAGAGAGAGGAAGAGGTCTGGAAGACTAGAAGAAGGAAGAGAAGGTTTAGAACAAACAGCCTCTGTGGAAAGTGTAAGAGAGAAATCAAATTGGGAGGAATGGAAAGATTGCCTGGTGGCAGTGAGGACCCGGGTGAGGCTAGCTAGTGGCATCATATTTCTTCTGCAAATGAATGTCAGATAAATAAGAAAAACAAGCAGTTTCTCCAAGCCCTCAGGCCCCAGCACCTCCTGCATCTGCGGGGCTCTTTGCTCCCATTCTCTCTCCCCCCTTTTACATGAGGATTCTTAACCTGAGGTCCTTGGACCCCCATGGGTAGATAGGGGGTCTGGGAACCTGGATGGGCAAATGACATCTTTGTTTTCATTAACCTTTGGCTTCCTTTGTATTCCTAGGCATTTTATTTTTTGTGTTTAAGAACACCATTCTGAGAAGGCACTTGAGTGGCGGGCCAAAGGGGTCCCCAACACACAAGAAGCAACATCTCCAGTCTCAGATGATGAGAGGAAGATGCATTTTGGCCTCATGTCTGTCTCTCCCTTTCCTCTATCCATCCTCCTTGGCTGCCAGTGCAATGTCCTGAACGCTCATCTCTGGCCCCTTCTGACCTTTCCAGTCCTATTCTTTCATCCATGGACTCCACAATCTAGCAATACTGGACTCCTTGCTGTCCCTTACACGCAACCCTCTATCTCCAGACTCCTGGCCTTTACAAGGGCTGCCCGCCATGCCTGTGGTGCCCTCCTTCCTAACCCCTGCCTCCAGCTTCCTTCCATCACACCTTCTGCAGGAGGTTTTTCCCCCTCCCCCATCCATGGTCTTCCTTCTGACTTGATTTACCCTTTGTTGTCTTCAGCTGTTTGTAGTGTTTCTCCCATTAGTGTCAACCCCTTGAGGAAGGGACCTTGTTCGGCTTTTCTTTGTAGGCCCAGCCCTTGGCCCAGTGCCTAGCACATAGTAAGCCCTGAAATGCTGACGGGGCACTTTCAGTGATGTGAATGTGTGTTCAGGGTGCTTGGGAGGACATTTTCTCCATTAAGAAGTCAGTGGTGTCCCCTTTACTCAAAGTTTACACAAATGTCAGATCCTCAACAAGGTAAAAAAACATTGACCTTGGCTGGGTTTCAATGAACATTTATTTGGTGTTTCAGGAGAGATGATGCTTTTATGTAAGCTGCATGTTGCCCTGAGGACAGAACCACTGGGTCATTCTGGGAGCCTCGTCCACAATGACGTCATACCTGATGGGCCCTGCTCCCATCCAGGGTTCCCTGGGCACAGCATCTCCAGGTTTATTTGGCTTCTCTCTAGAGAGCTTCAATTCTCTGGCCAGCCCCGGCCTGAGTTGATTACACAAATCACAGAAAGCACTTATGTTCAAACTCAGACACAGCCAAGGGACCCTCGCCCTCAGCTAGTCCCAGCGTCCAGAGGAGCTGTCCCCACTCTTATAGAGGAAAGACCTTGGAGTTGCCAGAGAGTAATAGAGAAGCCATGTGGACCAGCAGAAAGCACTTGATTTGGCATGAGAGGATTTGGGTTACAATTCTCCCTCGACTACTTAACTTCGTAGACGACCTTTTTAAAAAAAAATCATAAAAGTATTTTATTATTTTCCAGTTACATATAAAGATAGTTTTCAACATTTGTTTTCATAAGATTTTAAGTTCCAAATTTTTCTCCCTCCCTTCCCTCTCCCCTCCATAAGACAGCAAGCAATCTGATATAGCTTATATGTGTACAATCACATTAAACATTTCTGCATTAGTCATGCTGTGAAAGAAGAATCAGAACAAAAGGGAATATCCTCAAAATAGAAAAAAAAAAACAAAGTAGAAACAGTATGGTTCAATCTGCATCCAGATTCCACAGTTCTTTTTTCTGGCTGTGGAGAGCATTTTCTATCATGAGCCCTTGGGAATTATCTTGGATCATTGTATTGCTGAGAAGAGTTGAATCTATCAGTTGATAATCACACAATATTGCTGATACTATGTACAATGTTCTCCTGGTTCTGCTCATTTCACTCGGCATCCATTCATGTAAGTCTTTCCATGTTTTTCGGAAATCTGCCTGCTTATCATTTCTTACAGCACAATGATATTCCAATACATTTATAGACCACAACTTGATAATAAGGATTTTTATTTAAAATTTTGAATTTCAATTTTTATCCCTCTGTGAGAGAAAAACAATCCTCTTCTCAGTAATTCTTGGGAACTCAGCAGTGATGTGACAAACGCTCTTTTATTTCCTTCTCATGAGAAGGAGGCACCCTAGTGTGCAGCTAGTGGGTGCAAAGAAACAGTGCTTGCAGGCCCAGTTTTATATCCTAGTCCCTAACATGAGTGGACCCTCCCCTTTTTCATCATTGGTCCAATTACTTAAGGGTTACAATCTATGAGCAAAAACTAGCTAATTGGAACACAGTATTCCCACCCCTCTTCCTTGTATGGGCATAACTCAGGAGTGGGCCTTATACTTCCTTATATGGACACAACTCTGGATCGGACCTTATTGAGACCAGGGCTCCTTGAACCATGTGACCTTACTAGCCTGAGGGGGAGGAGGGGATCTGAGACCTTTGTCCTACAAACAGGTCAGGAGGAGTATGATTGACTGTTATGTCCTCATTGAGAGGAGATAACTACCCATTTTCTCACACCCTCCTTCCTTCCCTCCCTCCTCTGATTCCCTCCCTTTCAAACTATCAGATTCTGCTTTATCTGCTTTGCATATAAGACTTCATTTGAGTCATTTTGGCTATCTCCATCTGGATATCTAGGTGAAGTACAACCCACTGCCTGGAAGGTTTGTGACATATCATTAGAGGCTTCCATAGCCCAGTCAGGTGGCTGTGAGGATTACTCCCATTTTACAGATAAGGAAGGTGAGGGCCAAAGTCATTCAGCCAGCCAGTGTTTGAGTCAGAATTTAAATCCTATTCTTTGCCAGGTTGCAAATTCTTGAAAGCAGGACTCAGTCTCATGCATCTTTGTAACCTTCTCACCCATCAGAGGCTGAGGTATGTTTTTATTTGGAAGAAAATTCTTTTCCCATGAGGCCATGTTGTCACTGGCCTTTAAAGCTACCGTTTTGAAAAACGGACACTCAATAAAAAGAGACAGAATTTTAAAAATAATATCATAAAAAAACCCATCATATTTAATTTCCCCCTAATTACATGTTAAAATAATTTCTAAACTTTTAAAAAAGTTTTGAGTTCCAAATTCTATCCTTCCCTTCCCCCCACCCCAGACTGTAAACAATACGATATAGGTTATACATATGCAAAAATGTAAAACATTTCCATATTGGTCATTTTGTACAAGAAAGAGAAGTAATTTAAAACCTTCAAAGAACTGACCCAGATACCAAGTGCCTGCCTGCATACTGGCCCAACAAGCACAGAGAAGGGACTAAATGTTTGCTGAATCACAGTATTCCTTCTCCTCTCCTTGAGCCAAAAAACGTTAGAGATGATTGACGGACAATCAATAGAAATCATTGCAAAATTGCCTTGAGAACTGTGCTGATTAGGGGTGAATGTTTAACCAGCCCTTGGGTTTTATCAGGTTGTTGTGATCACCAGACGTATCCTTACAATATTTGAAGTAGTATTCGCCAGCTCAGCACCTGGGTTTGGTTTTTTTTTTTTTTAACTTCTGATTTTGGTCTATTTCATCCCAGGCTTAAAACTAAGCCTGTTTTGTTTTCGTTTTAGTTGCTTTTCAAAATTGAGCAGTGTGGTCCGATGGAAAGAGGGCCAGACTTGGAGTCTGGACAATTCCCCCCCACCCTTGGGTGACTTACTTAAGGGACTCAATTTCCTTATTAAAAGAGGGGGTGTTAACCTGGACATTAAGGAAACAATCAATAGAGGAGAAATAAAGTCTTTAATCTGGGCAGAGGAACTATAGCTCTTGGTATCTCAAAGCTCTGAAACTAGGAATACCCAAAGATGGATTTTTAATGGGTAACAGAACAAAAAGGGAACCAAAAGATTGTGACAGATAGCTACTTAATGTAAATGAACCTTTGACAAAAGAAATACTAGAACCGCTCCTAAGTTAAGTAGAGGTGTTACTCACTCTGAATAGAAACTATTTAATATAGGTGGGCCTTTTTTACATAATAACATAAAGTCCGGGGGGTCAGGTGGGGAACATTGGGAAGGGACAAGTTGCTGGGGGAAGGTCCATAAGTCCATCAAGAGTCTGGAAATGACAAAGACGGTCAGGCCCAGGCAATTCATTTGCCTGGGAAAGAGGGGACTGGGTGGGGAATCAGTTCTCAGTAAATTTTGCAGTTCTCAGGGGTTGGATGAGATGATCTGAGGCCCCTTCTTGAGCTAAATCCTATGAATATAATGAAGAGTCATTCCTCTGTCTCCTCAATTATAAAAAGGTGGCAGTGGTGGGGAAGGAGATAAGGCTGAGGGAGGCAGGGAGAGGGCATCAGCTTGGTTCTAAGGCCCTTTCCGGGATTCAGAGTGAGCCTCGATATGAATCCATTATGTATCAGTCTTGGGAAGCAGGCCAGGCTGTTAAAAAAAAATCCCTGCACAAAACCTAGACAATATGTTATTTCTGAGAATCAGCACACGCTGCCCCATCTCCCATCTCCATGCCTTTGCCCAGGTCGCCCCTCATGTTGGAGTGCACTCCCACCTCATCTCCCGGAAGTCTTTGCTTCCTTCCGGACTCAGTTCAAGTGTTGCCTTCTACCTGAAGACTTTCTCCATTTTCCCTGGTAGAGGTGTCCCAGCTCCCTCCCAATTTACATTATTCTTAGACTTGTCTTCCCTGACAAAATGTAAGCTCCTTGAGGGCAGGGACTGTTTTACTTGTCTTTGGCTTTCCTCCACCTAGGACAGTGCAGGGCAGAAGGCTGGTCATTTGAATACCTGCGGACTGATGATGAGATGGAAAGGGCTATAGAAATCACAAGTTCAGACTTGGAAGTTGGGGCGGGTGTTCCAAGACCACCCCGTCCCCGCTCTTATTTTACAGATGAGCAAACTGAGGACAGAGTGGCCCATGGTGGCCCAGGTCGTGCCTGAGCTGGGATTTGAACCCAGGCCCTTTCACTCCAAAGCCAGCTCCCTTTTCATTGATCCCTGAAGTATCCCTATGATGTGGGTTATTCCGATCAAATGTTTCTTTTTTTTTTTCTTTTTTTCTTTTTTTTTGCGGGGCAATGGGGGTTAAGTGACTTGCCCAGGGTCACACGGCTAGTAAGTGTCAAGTGTCTGAGGCTGGATTTGAACTCAGGTACTCCCGAATCCAGGGCCGGTACTTTATTCACTGCGCCACCTAGCTGCCCAATAGTTTGCAGCTTCTTTCTTTCTTTTTTTGTTGGGCAGTGAGGGTTAAATGATTTGCCCACAGTCATACAGCTAGTAAGTGTTAAGTGTCTGAGGTCGGATTTGAACTCAGTTCCTCCTGAATCCAGGCCCAGTGCTTTATCCACTGCACCATCTAGCTGCCCCCTCCAATCAAATGTTAAAGCACATGTGGGTGAAACAGAGTCGAGCTGAAATGAACTGAGTTTGACAAACATGCGTCAAGTACCTTCAGGCACCCCCTGCAGACAGTGCTGGCCCAGGAGAAGCTGGGCCTGAGTTCTTCTCTCCCATCCCCCCTCCACTGCTGACCCCTGCTCCCTCCTGCCTGTGCCCAACGAACCAATGCCTTTGTGTTGGTTCTTGTCTACTCTGGAGAGGGGGAGAAAAAGGGAGGGAAGGAGTTGTCCCTCCCACACCCTCCATGCCTCCCTTCCAAGAGGCAGCTCGAATAGATAGAGTGCAGTGGATAAAGCGCTGGTCCTCTTGTCTGGAAGACCTGAGTTCAAATGCGACCTCAGACAGTTACTAGTTGCGTGACCTTGGACAAGTCACTTAACTCCTAAGTTTCCTCATCTGTAAAATGGGGATAATATTAATACCAACTTCAACAGGATTGTTGTGAAGATAAAATGAGGTCATTATAAAGCACTTAGCACAGAGCCAGGCACATGTGGGCCGAAGTAGTATTTGTAGTAGGTGCTTAACAAATGTTTATTGGGGTAGCTAGGTGGAGCAGTGGATAGAGCACTGGCCCTGGATTCGGGAGGACCTGAGTTCAAATCCCACCTCAGACACTTAAAACTAACTGTGTGACCCTGGGCAAGTCACTTAACCCCAATTGCCTCACCAAAGAAACAAAAACAAGCACAAAAAACAAATGCTTATTGACTGACAGAGTCATTTGATGTCATAACAATTGGGTTCAAATTTATAGCCCAGGGCACCCTGGGTAGGTCCTTTCCCCAATCAGCTCTTCTGCTGTTTTTTCCCTCAAAGGAGGGCATTAGACAACTGTAAACATTCTTCTGTGGTCCCAAGACCCTCCCAACCTGCATCCACTTGACCAGAGGCCAATAAACCAGCAGCTGAGGTTGGAAGGTTAACTCAGCATCAGCTGATGCCCAGTCGCCGGCCGGGACACAGTCACCTATAGTGACTTTACACAGGCTTTGGGTGGACGTTACAAGTGGCAAAAGGAGCCCATGGGGAGGGCGCTGACCTACTTTCCTGATCCCGGAGGTTGAGCAACTATTTGGAAAACAAGACGTTCTGTCTCAGGACTTGCTGGAGCACAGGCTGTTCCAGTGCCAATGTTTCTTATCAGAATATCCTGGTGGGGCAGGAGATCTCTGAGATGGTTGAGGCTTCCTTCAGGACAGCAATCAGGAAAACTCATCTCTTTGCCATCTTGAGGCCCTCCAATGACACGCCCCTGTGCCCCTCTAGCTCTCTGTCTTTGATTTCTAAGATGACTTTTTTTCTGAGGAGATGTTTTTCCCAAACTCGAAGTCTTCCTCCCCCACAGACTTGCAGTGTGGGCATAATTTTTTGTTTTGTTTTGTTTTTTTGCAGGGCAATGAGGGTTAAGTGACTTGCCCAGGGTCACATAGCTAGTAAGTGTCAAGTGTCTGAGGTTGGATTTGAACTCATGTCCTCCTGTATCCAGGGCTGGTGCTTTATCCACTGCGCTACCTAGCTTCCCCCAGTGTGGGCATAATTTTAATAAGGATCTTTATTTCTCTGTCCAAATGGAATGCTCTGTGACAGGCATCACAAACTGTCACAGGATCAGAGCCACCCCACCATGGAAGGGGCTGCCCCAGGGGATTCATTCTCCCCTCAATCAGGCCTTCAAGCAGAAGATAGAAAACTGTTTATCAGACATATTGTGGGGGAGAGGGGGTTACATGGGTTGGGCTCGATGGCTACTTCCAACTTTTCAGGTCTCTGGTCCGGAATTGGAAAGAACCTCAGCCATCCTAGAGTCCCCTGAAGTTAGACTGGGGCTCTAGCTGAATGTGGGGGTCAAGAAAAATTTGGCAACAGGAAAAGGTTAGGTATAGCTATTTTATGTACCTATATACCAGGGATGGAGTAAACATTTCTCAGGTGAAAGGTGTGGAAAGTGGGATCCCCTTAATATTATTCCCAATAACAGGTCATTCAGGCTCTGCTTAAAGACCTTCAAGAGTGGGGAGCTCAAATTTGGAACTATGTCCAAAGGATAATCAAACTTTGCGTACTGTTTGGACTAACTTTTTGTTTCTTTGTTTTTGGTGAGGCAATTGGGGTTAAGTGACTTGCCCAGGGTCACACAGCTAGTAAGTGTCAAGTGTCTGAGGTTGGATTTAAACCCCTGTCCTCCTGTATCCAGGGCCAGGTGCTTCATCCATGGTATCACCCAGCTGCCCCTGTGCATACCTTTTGACCCAGAAATACCACCTCTAGGGAAAAGGACCCACATGTACAAAATTATTTTTGGCAGCTCTTTTTGTGGTTGAAAGACTTGGAAATCGAGGGGATGCCCATAAATTGGGGAATGGCTGAACAAGTTGTATATGGATGTAAAGGAATACTATTGTGCTATAAGAAATGATGAGGGGGCAGCTAGGTGGCACAGTGGATAAAGCACCAGCCCTGGATTCAGGAGGACCTGAGTTCAAATTTGGCCTCAGACGCTTGACACTTACTAGCTGTGTGACCCTGGGCAAGTCACTTAACCCCCATTGCCCCGCCAAAAAAGAAAAGAAAGGAAAAGAAATGATGAGAAGGTAAATTTCAGAAAAACCTGGAAAGACTTAAATGGACTGAGGCTGAGTGGAGTGAGCAGAACCAGGAGAACATTGTGCACAGTAACAGCAACATTGTAATAAAGATCAACTGTGATAGACTTAGCTCTTCTCAGCAGTGCAATGATCCAAGACAATTCCAAAGGACTCATGATGGGAAATTTCTCCACATCCAGGAAAAGAACTATGAAGTCTGAATGCAGATGAAGGCATACTAGTTTCACTTCATTTTTTGTGTGGGTGTTTTCCTTTTGGTTAGTTTCTTTTTTTTCTTTTGATTTGTTTTGTTTTGTTTTGTTTTACAGTGTGACTAGTATGGAAATATGTTTAACATGATTGCCATATCAAATTGCTTCCTCAAACAAACTTATTTTTTTTTTTCTAACCTAAAATGATAAGTCCCTGATTGCTTAAGTCAAGTTTTACTTCCTGTTTCAAACCTAGGGAAACATATAATGCTCAGGGAAATGACACCATGAGGCAACAGGAGGAAGGAGGAAAAGAATTGGGTCTGGATCACCCACAAACTGGGTAACAGCGCTGAATAGTGGAGAGTGCACTGCACAATTCATTAAAAAAATTATTTTCAGTTGCAAATTCTTTCCCTCTCCCCACCCTCTTCCCCATTGATTGAGAAGGCAAGAAATATAATACCCATTATACATATGAAATCATGCAAAACATATTTCCATATTAGCCATGTTCTGAAAGAAGGAAAAAAGCAAGAAAAATAAAGTGAAAAAACAAATCAGCTTCGAATCTGCCCTCTGAATTCCTCAGGTCTCTCTCTGGAGGCCAAGAGGGAGCAGTTTTCATCATGGGTCCTATGGAATTGTCCTAGATCATTGTCTTGGTCAGAACAGGTAATTTTCTTACAATATTGGTAGGCATGGTTCATTTTAATATCATTTATTAAGTGCCCACTTTGAGTGAGGTGCAAATGGATCCAGGATCCTCTGGAACCTGACACAGCCCCCTCCTCCTTAGACTTTGCAAAAAGTTGTTGGTAAAATGAAGTTTTGGGTGTTCTTTCTCCACCAGTTAATCAAGTTTTTTTTGTTTGTTTGTTTGTTTTGGGCAGTGTTTGCTGATTTCTTTTTTAAAATTTTGTCATTACTTTTTAAATCATAAAAGTATTTTCCAGTTACATGTAAAGATAGTTTTATTTATTTATTTTTTTTTTTGCGGGGCAATAGGGGTTAAGTGACTTGCCCAAGGTCACACAGCTGGTAGGTGTCAAGTGTCCGAGGCCAGATTTGAATTCAGGTACTCCTGAATCCAGGGCTGGTGCTTTATCCACTGCGCCACCTAGCCGCCCCCTAAAGATAGTTTTCAACATTTATTTTCATAAGATTTTTAGTTTCAAATTTTTCTTCCTCCCTTCCTTCCCTTTCCCCTACACAAGACAGCAAGCAATCTAATATAGGTTATATATGTACAATCACATTAAACATATTTCTGCATTAGTCATGTTGTGAAAGTAGTATCAGAACAAAATGGAAAAACCTCAAAAAAGAAAAAACAAAACTAAAAGTAGAAACAGTATGGTTCAATCTGCATTCAGAATCCACAATTCTTTTTTATGGATGTGGAGAACATTTTCCATCATGAGTTCTTTGGAATTGTCTTGGATCATTGCATTTCTGAGAAGAGCTAAGTCTATCACAATTGATCATCATACAATGTTGCTGTTGCTGTGTACAATGTTCTCTTGGTTCTGTTCACTTCACTCAGCATCAGTCCACTTAAGTCTTTCCAGGTTTTTCTGAAATCTGCTTGCTCATCATTTCTTATAGCACAATAGTATTCCATTACATTCGTAGACCACAACTTATTCAGCCATTCCCTTGATTTCCAATTATTTCCCACCACAAAGAGAGCTGCTATAAATATTTTTATGTGGGTCCTTTCCCTTTTCTATGATCTCTTTGGGATACAGACCTGGTAGTGGTATTACTGGGTCAAACAGTATACACAGACAGTCCCATAGCAATTTGGGCATAGTTCCAAATTGCTCTCCAGAACAGTTATATCAGTTCATAACTCCACCAACAATGCATTAGTGTTTCAATTTTTCCACAGCTTCTCCAACATTTATTATTTTCCTTTTTTGTCATATTAGCCAATCTGATAGGTGAGGTGGTACTTCAGAGTTGTTTTAATTTGCATTTCTCTGATCAATAGTGATTTAGAGCATTTTTTCATATGGCAATAGATATCTTTGATTTCTTCATCTGAAAACTGCCTGTTCATATCCTTTGACCATTTCTCAATTAGGAAATGACTTGCATTCTTATAAATGTGATTTAGTTCCCTATATATTTTAGAAATGAGACCTTTATCAGAAACACTGGCTATAAAAATTATTTCTCAGCTTTCTGCTTCCCTTCTAATTTTGGCTGAATTGCTTCTGTTTGTACAAAATCTTTTAAATTTAATGCAGTCAAAATCATCAATTTTGCATTTCATAATATTCTCTTTCTCTTGTTTGGTCATAAATTCTTCTGCTCTCCATAGATCTGAGAGGTAAACTATTCCTTCCTCTTCTAATTTACCTATGCTATCACCTAATCAAGTATTTTCTAGCCTTGTCCTGGGAATAAAGGAAAGAAGGAAAGAAGGAAGGAAGGAAGGAAAGAAAGAAAGAAAGAAAGAAAGAAAGAAAGAAAGAAAGAAAGAAAGAAAGAAAGAAAGAAAGAAAGAAAGAAAGAAAGAAGGATGGAAGAAAGGAAGGAGCAAAGGAGGGAAGGAAGGAAGGGAAGAAAGAAGGATGGAAGGAAGGAAAGAAAGAAGGATGGGAAGAAGGAGCGAAGGAGGGAAGGAAAGAAGGAAGGAAGGGACAGAGACAGAGAGAGAAAGAGACACAGAGAGAGAGAGACAGACAGACAGACAGAGGCAGAGACCAAGAAGAGAGAAAGAAAAGAAGAATACAATTTTAAAACACTGCTTCTCCCTGGTTCAAACGGTATTTCTTTGCTTGGAGGCTGAGGCTGAGCAATCACGAGTTTTGTCATTCCTGAACATTTGTGAAAGCCTTTGAGCAGATGAACATGAAAATCTTTATGACCTTTAGCCCTTCCTCGGGCCCTTTCAGCCTTCACTCAAGTCATGCCTCCAAACCAACTGCTCTGATTCCCGAAGTTGGGGCGTCTGCCCAGGCTGAGCGAGACTAAAAGACGACTGTTGGCCCAGAAGCCATAAAACATCGCCCCTCCTGCCCTTCTTGCTCAGTCCTGATAACAGAGGAAAGATTAGGCCACCACCTTCCTTCTTAGCAGCTTCTGGCTGCCAACAAAACTGTCTTCTCTGAGTTGAAAGGGCACCTCATCTGGGAGCCTCAAGGCATTTCCACTTGTTTTAATGTTCAACTTAATACCCCATTCTCTGGGACCTTGGCTACCCACTCATTCATTGCCCAGACACACCTGCCATAGCTAGGAATTTCTGCCTCCCTGACTGGTACAGCCTCACCTTGGAGGGCTCATACCTGCCCCAGTGACCAGACTAGGGTGGCCCCTTCTTCTCTGCTGCCTGGGCAATGAACCAAGTCTCGGGTTGTCCTGAGTATAGGCCCAGTGCTCTACCCACTGGGCTACTTCAGTTACTACAGGTTGTAGCCAATGTCATATCTCTTGGTTTTTTGTTTTGTTTTGTTTTGTTTTGTTTGTTTGTTTTTGGTTTTTTGGCAGGGCAATGAGGGTTAAGTGACTTGCCCAGGGTCACACAGCTAGTAAGTGTCAAGTGTCTGAGGCCAGATTTGAACTCAGGTCCTCCTGACTCCAGGGATGGTGCTTTATCCACTGTGCTGTCTAGCTGCCCCACCGATGTCATATCTGGATCCAGGTCCTCCCGACTCCAGACCCAGTGCCTGTCCACTGTGCCATGATGACATGCTGGGCACAACTAGAACAGGCACTTGGGTGGTTAGAGGAGCAGGCAGGGAGAGTGGGTGAAGGGTAGAGAGCAGGGGAGTGAACCTTTCCCTCCCTCCCCCTCCCTCCAGCTGGAGAGGAATGAAGAAAGGAAGGATGGCTGGGGACACAATGGTGCTTTGCACTGGAATTTCATAGTCTCACTAACTCCTGAAGCTGCTGAGTCTGGTGGGTCAGCTCTTAGCTCCAGAGCGTTTCCGTTGGCCCACACAGTTTTGTCTCCCTCCCCTTGTCATCTGAGCCGAGACATGTCTCATGTCAGGAGGAACGGGAAGCTAGTTGGGGCAGTCAGGAGGATGTGAGTTCAAATCTCACCTTAGCTTACTAGCTGTGTGACCTTGGGCAAGTCATTTAACCCCAGTTGCCTTAAACATCAGAGGCCATTTCTAGTCATCCTGATGTATATCTTCCTACTGGACACTAATGGCTCAGGAGGAGAGAGTGAGTTTGGAAACCTTGCATAGCCCTCTCACTTAAATCCAATTCACTGCAAGTCATGACATCACCCTGATGCCATGGACCTCAAGGAATGAAGAACAAACAACAACAACAACACAGAGGAATTGCCTGGTCTTCCCTTTTGCCTTGTCTTGGCCACAAAGTTTCTGAGTGGAAAGAACTTCTCCCAAGGTCAGAAGCCTATCTTGGAGAATTCTGGGTAAAATGTATCTAGCCCCATTAAATCTCCATTACAGTATCTCTGATAGAGAGGCCATCCCCTCATCAATAAAATGGATAATTGGACTTGATTACTAAGGCACCTTTCAAAATACATACTCAGTGATGATAATATGATACTAACATTACAATAACAAAAACATTCTCTCTGACCCAGTTCTTAATTCACACTGAAATTAAGCCTTTGCCTTACCTCATTAGCCTTGAACTAAGAGGTCCAAATTTTTAAAAGCATTGTGTTGGGGAAAGAGTAGGGAGAATAGGATGAGAGATGGTTGGAGCTGGAAGGACCTTTAGCATGTATAACAAGGTAGAAGCTGGGGGGAACCCAAGTTACCATCCAATCCAAAGTCTTCACATTTTGCATATGGGAAAATTGAGGCCCACAGAAATTCTTTTACTTTTGTGACAATCCTTGCCTTTGGTCCTAGATTTACCATCAAAGTGGTCTTGAAATCTACCAAGTCTCTCAACACCTTCCTGAATCTGGATTAGGTCTGATATCCCTTTGTTTAGATAGGAAGCTGAGCTTCTCATCAGCAGTATTCTTTCTTCTCTTGATGTCTGACCCCACAAAGTATGAGCATGCATACTACCTTTCCTTTTGCTGGATTGGAAAGATGCTAGAGCACATGGAGATGACTGGAAGTATTCTTCTCAAAGTATTTTGGTTTTTGATTTTACAATTGTCTCCCAATTACACGTAAAAATATTTTTTTGAGTTCCAAATTTTTTCTCCCACCATCTTTTCCCTTCCCCTTCCCAAGGCCAGCAAGCAATCTGATACATGTTATACATTACAATCATGTTAAACATATTTCCACATTAGTCATGTTGTAAGAGAAGAATCAGAACAAAAAGGAAAAAAATGCAAAAAAGAATAAACAAGAACAATAACAAAAAAGCAACAACAAAAGTGAAAATAGTCTGCTTCAATCTGCATTCAGATTCCACAGTTCTTTTTCTGGATGTGGAGAGTATTTTCCACCCTAAGTCTTTTGGTATTATCTTGGGTCATTGTATTGCTGAGAAGAGTTAAGTCTATCACAGTTGATCATCACACAATGTTGTTGATACTGTGTACAATATTCTCTTGGTTCTGCTCATTTCACTCAGCATCAATTCATGTATGCCTTTCTAGGTTTTTCTGAAATCCATCTACCTACCATTTCTTATAGCACAATAGTATTCCGTTACATTCATATACTGTAATGTGCTTAGTGTTAAAAATTAATGTGTAGGGGCAGCTAGATGGCGCAGTGGATAGAGCACCAGCTCTGGAGTCAGGAGGACTTGAGTTCAAATCCGGCCTCAGACACTTAACACTTACTAGCTGTGTGACCCTGGGCAAGTCACTTAACCCCAATTGCCTCACCAAAAAAAAAAAAAAAAATTAATGTGTAGTTTTCATACCTACCCTCCTAGGAAACAAATTGAACCAGAACTCACATAGACCAATCAGAGAAGGCAATCCCCACTTCTCCTATGACAGATGAGCACCTGAATACAACCAAATCAGAGAACATGATATATCTGCCTGTCTCCTAAGAACAGATCAGAGAAATAATGTTTAATTTCTCCTATGAAAACAAATCAGACACAGAAAAAACATAAATATCAATTTAATATTTTATTGTCTCAAGAAGAAAGTTAACAAACATGATCATGTGAAGACTTCCCTCTTAAGAGAGAAGCTCAGAGGACTGCCCATTTCTGAGGGTATATATGGTTTTAATCCACTGATTACAGGGATTGTCAGTTTCAATAGTATGACACCGAAATCAACCCAGAAACAAAAAGTATTTCAATTACAAGTATGGAGGAAATACAGAAGCATCATAATAAGACTATAGGATTCCAAAAAAGGGTTTGGCAAGGTTGAGGATCCCTAGATGTTACCATAAGATAGGTACTTACTATCCTGAGGGAAAAGAAGTCACTAGGTAGGGTCTTTTATCTGCTGGCTATCTGGGTTCAGGTTTGGAGTTCAGTTGAAGGACATTTTGCTCCTATTAATCCTATTAATCCAGGGTTTCATAAAACTCCCCTTGGATAATACGGTACCTCCATCAAATCCAGGTGATCCATATATTCCTTTTAACATTAGTCATTCCCCAATTGATGGGTATCCCCTGAATTTCCAGTTCTTTGCAACCACAAAAAGAGCAGCTATAAATATTTTTGTACATATGGGTCCTTTCTCCTTTTTAATGATCTCTTTGGGATATTGACCCAGTAGTGGTATTGCTGGGTCAAAAGGTATGCACAGTTTTTTTTTTAAGTAATAAATATTTTTATTTATAATTTTGGGTTCCAATTTTCATCTCTCCTTCCCTCCCTCCTCCCTGAGTCAGTAAGCAATCACATATGGATTATACATGTACAATTATATGCACACTTTTAAAGCCTTTTGGGCATGGTTTCGAATTGCTCCCCAGAATGCTTGGATCAGTTCACAACTCCACCAACAGAACATTAGTATTCCAATTTTCCTGCATCTTCTCCAACATTTATCACTTTCCTTTTTTGTTATATTAGCCAGTTAGGTGTGAGGTGGAAATTCAGAGTAGTTTTAATTCGCATTTCTCTAATCATTCTAATCAGTAGTAATTAGAACATTTTTTCACATGGCTGTAGATAGCTTTAATTTTGTCATCTCAAAACTGCCTGTTCCTATCCTTTGACCATTTCTCAACTGGGGAATGACTTGTATTCTTATATATTTGATTCAGTTTTCTATATATTTTAGAGATGAGGCCTTTATCAGAAGAAACACTGTCCGTAAAAGTTTTTCCCCAGCTTTCTGCTTTCCTTCTAATCTTGCTTACATTGCTTTTGTTTGTGCAAAAAACTTTTAATTTAATGTAGTCAAAATTATTTCCTCTGCACTTTGTATTGTTCTCCATCTCATCTTTGGTCAGAAATTCTTCCCCACTCCATAGAACTGACAAGTAAACTATTCCTTCCTTTTCTAATTTTTCTAATTTCACCCATTATGTTTAGATTTTGTACCCATTTTGACTTTACTTTGGTGTGTGATGTAAGATGTTGGTCTATGCTTAGTTTCTGCCATACTATCTTCCAGTTTTCCCAGAAGTTTTTGTCAAATAATGAGTTCTTATCCTGGAGGCTAGAGTCTTTGGGTTTATCAAACAGGAGATTACTATATTCATTTATTGCTGTGTTTTGTGTTTCACGGATCCACCCCTCTATTTCTTAGCCAATACCAAATATTGTTGATGATTACTGCTTTATAATATAGTTTTAAATCTGGTACAGCTAGGCTACCTTCTTTTGAATTATTATTTTTTTTTTTTGCGGGGCCATGGGGGTTAAGTGACTTACCCAGGGTCATACAGCTAGTAAGTGTCAAGTGTCTGAGGCCACATTTGAACTCAGGGACTCCTGAATCCAGGGCTGGTGCTTTATCCACTGCGCCACCCAAATTCTTTTTATTATTATTATTAATTCCCTTGATATTCTTGACCTTTGTTCTTCCGTAGGAATTTTATTATTTTTTTCTAGCTCTATGAAATAATTTTTCGGTAGTTTGGTGTGGCACTGAATAAGTAAATTAATTTAGGTAGAATTGTCATTTTTATCATGATTTTTCTTGATTTTTTCATTTTTTTATTATATTAGTTCTGCCTACCCATGAGCAATTAATATTTTCCATTTGTTTAGAACTGATTTTATTTGTGTGAAAAGTATTTTGTAATTGTATTCATATAGTTCTGAGTTTGCCTTGGCAGGTAGACTCCCAAGTATTTTATATTATCCACAGTTACTTTATTTTTTATTTTTTTTGGTGGGGCAATGAGGGTTAAATGACTTGCCCAAGGTCATGTAGCTAGTAAGTGTCAAGTGTCTGAGGCCACCTAGCTGCCCCCACAGACACTTTAAATGGGATTTCTCTATCTCTTGCTGCTGAGCTTTGTTGGTCATGTATAGAAATGCTGAAGATTTTTGTGGATTTATTTATTTTATATCCTGCAACTTTGCTAAAGTTTTTAACTGTTTCAAGTAGTTTTTTAAGTTGATTCTCTAAGTATATCATCACATCATCTGCAAAGTGATAGTTTTGTTTTCTTCTTGCCTATTCTAATTCCTTCAATTTCTTCTCTTATTGCTAAGGCTAGAATTTTTAGGCTATATTTAATAATAGTGGTGATAACGGATCCTTGTTTCACTCCTGGTCTTATTGGGAATGACTCTAAGTTATCCCCATTGCATATAATGGTTGCTGATGGTTTAAGATAGATACTGTTTATCATCTTAAGGAAAGATTCATTTATTCCTATGCTCTCTAGTGTTTGTTTTTGGTGAGGCAGTTGGGGTTAAGTGACTTGCCCAGGGTCACACAGCTAGTAAGTGTCAAGCATCCGAGGCCGGATTTGAACTCAGGTCCTCCTGAATGCAGGGCCAGTGTTCCATCCACTGTGCCATCTGGCTGCTGGGCTAGTTTTTTTTTTTTTTAATAGGAATGGGTGCTGTATTTTGTCAAAAGCTTTCTCTGCATCTTTTGAGATAATTATATGATTTTGGTTAGTTTTTTTATTGATGTGGTCAATTATGTTGACAGTTTTCCTAATACTAAACTCTCCCTGCATTCCTGGTATAAATCCCACCTGGTCACAGTGTATTATCCTGGTGATAAATTGCTGTAATCTCTTTGCTAATATTCTATTTAGAATGTTTGTATCAATATTCATTGGGGAGATTGGCCTATAATTTTCTTTCTTTTTTTGCTCTTTCTGGTTTAGGCATCAGCCTCATATTTGTCTCATAAAAGGAATTTGGCAGGCTTTCTTCTTAACCTATTTTTCCAAACAGTTTGTATAGTATTGGAATTAATTGTTCTTTAAATGTTTGAATGTTTATTTGTAAAACCATCTGGCCTTGGAGATTTTTTCTTAGGGAGTTCATTGATGGCTTGTTCCATTTCTTTTTCTGAAATGGGTTTATTTAAGGATTTTATTTCCTCTTCTGTTAATCTGGGCAGTTTATATTTTTGTACATATTCATCCATTTCATTTACATTGCCAAATTTATGCCATAGAGTTGGACAAAATAGGTCCTAATTATTGCTTTCATTTCCTCTTCGTTGGTGGTGAGATCACCCTTTTCATGTTTGATACTGGCAATTTGGTTTTCTTCTTTTTTTTTTTTAATCAAATTAACCAAAGGTTTATCTATTTTACTGTTTTTTTCCCATAGAACCAGCTCTTAGTTTCATTTATTAATTCTATAGTTTTCTTACTTTCAATTTTATTAATCTCTTCTTTAAGTTTCAGAATTTCCAATTTGTTGTTTGATTAGGGATTTTTGATTTTTTGTTTTTCTAGCTCTTTTAGTTACACACCCAATTTATTGATCTTCTCTTTATTTTATTCATGTATGCATTTAGAAATATAAAATTTCCCCAAAGAACTGCTTTGGCTGCATCCCTTAAGTTTTGGTATGTTGTCTCATTATTGTCATTCTCTTGGATGAAGATACTGATTGTATGTATGATTTGTTGTTTGACCCACTCATTTGTTTGTTTGTTTGTTTGTTTGTTTGTTTGTTTTGGGTTTTTTTGGGCAGGGCAATGAGGGTTAAGTGACTTGCCCTGGGTCACATAGATAGTGTCAAGTGTCTGAGGCTGGATTGGAACTCAGGTCCTCCTGAATCCAGGGCCAGTCCTTTATCCACTGAACCACCTAGCTGCCCCCTACCCACTCATTCTTTAGGATGAGATTATTTAGTTTCCAATTCATATTATACATAATTCTAATTGCATCATGATCTGAAAAGGATGCATTTATTATTTCTGCCTTTCTGCATATAATTGTGAAGTTTTTATGTCCTAATACATGGTCAATTTTTGTGTATGTGCCACATACTTCTGAGAAAAAGGTATATTCCTTTCTACCCCTATTAAATTTTCTCTAGAGTTCTATCATATCTAATTTTTCTAAAATTCTATTCACCTCCTTAACTCCTTATTAATTTTGTGGTTAGATTTATCTAGTTCTGAGAGGGGGAGGTTGAGGTCTCCCACTAATATGGTTCTGCTATCTATTTCTTACTGTAACTCACTTAACTTATTCTCTAAGAATCTGGATGCTGTACCACTTGGTGCATACATATTTAGCATTGATATTATTTCATTGTCTATGGTACCTTTTAGCAAGATGTAGTTTCCTACCTTATCTCTTTAGTTAGGTCAATTTTTGCTTTTGCTTTGTCTGAGATAAGGATTGCTACCCCTGCATAACATATTCTGATCCAGCCTTTTACCTTTACTATGTGTGTATCTCTCTGCTTCAAATGTGTTTTTTTTAAACAACATATTGTAGGATACTGGTTTTTGATCCACTCTGCTATCTGCTTCTGTTTTATAGAAGAGTTCATCCCATTCACATTCACAGTTATGATTACTGTGTATTTCCCTGCATCTTATTTTTCCCTTGTTTGTATATTTCTTTCTTCTCCCCTGTCTCTTTTCACTAGGTGTTTTCTTTCTGGCTTCCTCAGTCTACCCTCCCTTCTATCACCCCACCTCCTTTTGTCCTTTCCCTCTTCAGTTCCTAGTTTTGCCCTCCCTTCTATCAACCCCACCTCCTTTTTTGTTTTTTCCCCTTTCCCCTCCTAGTTTTCCCCTCCCTTCTATCAGCACCCCAACCTTTTCTTTCCCCTCTTACTTCCCTAGAGGGTAAGATGGAATTCTATACCCAATTAAGTCTGTATATTATTCCCTCTTTGAGCTAAATAAGATGAAATTAAGATCAAAACAAGGCTCACCCCTTCCTTCTTTCCCTCTATTGTAATAGATTTTTTGTGCCTCTTCATTTGATGTGATTTACCCCATTCTGCCTTCCCTTTCCTCTTCTAGTATAATCCTTTTTGTTTCCCCTTATAAGTTTTTTCTTTAATAACATCACATCAGAATACACTTATACCCACACTGTCTGTATGTACTCTTCCTATCTGCCTTTTATGTGTAATTTAAATTTCTAAATGTAGGTTCAAATCTGTCCCCCCAGTTTTGGGGGGAAACCGACTAAAATCACTAATAAACAAGTTTAAGTTTAAGGGTTTATTGAAAGATAGTAAAAGAAAGAGAAAGATTGAGAACAGAATTCCTACAATCTGGCAATCCTATCTTTCCTTAACTTCTCTGTGTAGTCCTCCTTCTGGTCCCCTCCCAGAAATGGGAAGTTCTTCAAGCTGGTTGGTTGACTGGGCTGGAAGTTCAAAGTTTTTAGCTTCTGAGAACCATGCTTTCTTAAGTACTCTCAAGTACTAGTCAGATATGCTTAGAATCTAGTCAACTAGTAATCCAGTCAAATGAGCCAGTAATCCACTCAGGTAGGGGGCAGCTAGGTGGTGCAGTGGATAGAGCACTGGCCCTGGAGTCAGGAAGAGTTCAAATCCGGCATCAGACACTTAACACTTATTAGCTGTGTGACCCTGGGCAAGTCACTTAACCCCAATTGCCTCACTAAAAAAAAAAAATCTACCTGCCCCACCCAACACAGATTTGAACTCAGGTTTTCCTGACTCCAGGGCCCATGCTCTATCCACTGTGCCACCTAGCTGTCCCTCCAATTTCTCTTTCCATTTTTTCCTCTACCTCTTACTTTATTTTCAAAGTCCTTTTTGAGCCCTTCTATGGCCTGAGACCAATTCGTATTTTTCTTGGAAGCCTTGGTTGTAGGAACTTTGACTTTGTTATCTTCTTCTGAGGGTGTATTTTGATCTTCCTTGTCACCATAGACATTTTCTATGCTCAGCATTTTTTTTCTGCTTGCTCATTTTCTCACCCTGTCTCTTTTTTTTTTTTTTTCAAGGGGGGAAACATCACTGAAAAACTTTAATAGTTTGCCAAATACATAGTTATTAGGATTATCTATGTCACTTAAATAAATAAAAAAATTGGTATAGATGATTCTATAAAATAATCAACACAAGTTACACATCAACAACCCCCTCACCCTATCTCTTGACTTTTACCTCTTTGTTACAGTGGGACACTGCTTCCAGGGTGGAGGGCACACCATCCCAAGCTTCAGGGGTTTTTCAGAGATACTTCTAGGTATTTGTATGTTTTTAGTTCTTCCTAGGTGGTATGATTTAAGGAGAGGTATGTTTACCATTCTCTTGGCCTGTGCTCTGGTCTGCAAGCAACCATAGGCCTGCTTTTCTGCCCTGGAACTATGAAGCTTTGCTCCACTATGGCTGCAAGCTCTTGTGTGTTTGTGGTCCTCCCCCACCTGGGACAACCACCCAAGACTGTGACCTGGATCCAGTATGAGCAAAACAACAGTCCTGCCTCAGTGCTAGCAAAGAGATCTCTGTAATGTCCTTCTGGCCAATTGTTTGACCCCCCCTTACTGTTTGTGGGATGAGTTCCAGAAGCAGTTGCTGCCATTGCTGATTCAGAAGTTCCTGAGGCCTGCTCCTGGTTTGCTGTGGCTGTGGCTGGGTCTGTGCTCCACTTGCACTGGTAAAACAGACCTTTCCTACTGATCTTCTAAATTGTCTTTGGCTGGCAAATTATTTCACCTTGTCCTTTTGTGGGTTCTGCTGCTTATGGCATTATCTGAAGGTATTTGGAGGGATCTTGGGGAGAGCTCAGGCAAGTTCCTGCCTTTCCTCCACCATCCTGTCTCTGCCCCCTGTGCCTCCCTTTTTTGTAGTGATTTTTTTTTTTTGGTGAGGCAATTGGGGTCAAGTGACTTGCCTAGGGTCATACAGCTTGTGTCTAGTGTCTGAGGCCGCATTTGAACTAAGGTACTCCTGATTCCAGGGTCGGTGCTCTATCCACTGCGCCCCCTAGCTGCCCCTATAGTGTTATGGAGTGAAGAGCATCATTCCTTTTTTAGAACTGAAGTAATGGAGTGGACACACCAGTGGGGGCTCACAAGCTACAGAGTTAGGACTGCAGACTCACAGGGTTTACTCCTTCCTGTCTTTT
The DNA here is from genome assembly GCF_019393635.1 of Dromiciops gliroides. Lineage (NCBI taxonomy): Eukaryota > Metazoa > Chordata > Mammalia > Microbiotheria > Microbiotheriidae > Dromiciops > Dromiciops gliroides. The sequence goes on from NC_057862.1 coordinate 11,408,700, forward strand.
AGGGTAGCTGTCACCCTCTGGGGAGGGAACCATCAATTCCCATTTGTGGGAGCACTATCCTTGAATGAGCCCCTACAGTCCTAGTGGTCAGTAGTGTGGGGTCATGGCAAGGGCCTAGAGGCTGGGCATCTGGATAGACAGGTCTGTCAGGGTCCTTGGGCACCTTTCCCAGATGTGAAATTAGGTAGATGGACCAGAAGCTGCTTGCTGTTTGAGAGAGGATTCCTATCTCCATCTTCTGGCTCTAGATTCTCCTCCCCAATCCCAGCAGCATGTATTATGCACCTTCTGTGTGTAAAGCCCCCTGCTAGGTGCCAGAAGACTATCTTTGATTTCCGAAGTTCCCGGGCTCCAAGTGAGCCGGGTAATCCTCGCCTAAGAGGGGAGGCCTTTGATGCGAAGCTGACCTGCGATCCATTCCTTGGTATGTCTTTTGCTGCTTTGCCTACGCACGCCTTGAATGATGGAGCCCTGTTCGGATCTCTGTGACCCTGGGCAATCCCCTCACCTCCGCTTGCCTCAGTTTCCTTAACTGTCAAATAGGGATCCAGAGGGTTTCCGTCTTACAGACCGCTTGGCAAATAGTAGATGCTTAACAAGTACTCGTTTCCTTCCCCTCTCCCCACAGAAATGGGGACACCCGAGATTATTGGTCGGGGGCAACGTGTCCCCAGAGAAGGGCCCGCCCTGGGATCTGTCTCTCTCCCGGTCAAGAAGCAATTATTAAGCACCTGCTGTGTGCCAGGCACCCTCCCTGCTAGGAGGGGGAGATAACGTGTAGCCTTTGACAGTGAGACTGGAGGGGCACCCGCCCGAGGACCTTCCTTTGTCAGAGGAGGAAACTGAGGCCCGATCGGGGCACTGGTGGGGGGGGATGTTCTTCCTCCCGGCCAAGCCCCTTCCCCTTCCGTCAGACTCTCCCATTAGGTGTCCCCTGGTCAAAGGCCAAGGTGGGGTGGGGGTCTAGGGAGGGGAAGTGCCACAGGCTGTAGAACTCAAACTCAGGTCTCCCGGCCTAAGCATTCGGACCTCCCAGACCGCCCCGTTCCCGTCCACGCCAGGGAGCATCTGCTAGAATGGACGATAGGACCCAGGGGATGCTCACTAGGCGGCGGCCGCGGAGGCCTCCGGAGGGGCGGGGCGGGGGCGGGTCCTGCTTCGCGATTGGCGAAGATCCCGGACCAGAACCAATGGAAGGTGAGGGCGTGAGCCCGGGGGCGGGGCCGGACCCAGGCCGGGCCGGCGCTATAGGGCGGCTGTGACGTCGGCGCAGCCGCTCCGTCGTCTTCGCCGCCGTCGGTGCCGCGTGTCGCCTGCGCCTCCTCCGCCCATCAGACGCTACAGTCAGGTACGGGGGGGGGGCGGGGTTCTCGGGCGCGGCCTCCGTTTCCCCTTCTGTCCAAGCGCCGAAGCTCGAGCGGGGCCGGCTGCCGGCCCCGGGGCCTCGTCGCCCGTCGTGCCGAGGGAGAAACTGAGGCCGTGCCCGGCGGCCCCCCCCCCGGAGGCGCCCGCTGCAGGCCCGGCCCCCACGGGGCCGCCGCCTCCGCCCCTCCTTTCCAGGCTGTGGCCACGGGTGGGTCTCCCCTGTCCCCCATCCCGGCCCGGAGCCCCGGACTGTGTCCCCGGGGCCGCCCCGCCCCGGCCCAGCCCCCTCCCCGCTGGGCGCGGTCCAGTCCACAGTCCGCGCCCCCTTCCGGCGGGATTGGAATCCAGCTCCTTGGACTCCAGAACCCCGGCTCCAACGGTCGGCGGGGCGGGGCGGGGCGGGGCGCCTGATTGACGTAGCCGTGGATCCGACCCGCGGTGTGAGCGTCCCGGGTGCGGGGCCTGGGGAGGCAGCGAAGGAGAGACACAGACGGGGAGAGACACAGACGGGGAGACACAGACGGGGAGAGACACAGACGGGGGGAGACACAGACGGGGGGAGACACAGACGGGGGGAGACACAGACGGGGAGAGACAGACGGGGAGACACAGACGGGGGGAGACACAGACGGGGGGAGACACAGACGGGGGGAGACACAGACGGGGGGAGACACAGACGGGGAGAGACACAGACGGGGAGAGACACAGACGGGGAGACACAGACGGGGGGAGACACAGACGGGGAGAGACACAGACGGGGAGAGACAGACGGGGGGAGAGACAGACGGGGGGAGAGACAGACGGGGGGAGAGACAGACGGGGAGAGACACAGACGGGGGGAGAGACAGAGACGGGGGGAGAGACAGAGACGGGGGGAGAGACAGACGGGGGGAGAGACAGACGGGGGGAGAGACAGACGGGGAGAGACACAGACGGGGAGACAGAGACGGGGAGAGACACAGACGGGGGGGGGGAGACAGGGAGAGACACAGACGGGGAGAGACACAGACGGGGGTAGACACAGACGGGGAGAGACACAGACGGGGAGAGACACAGACGGGGGGGGGGGAGAGGAGACACAGACGGGGAGACACACAGACGGGGGGAGACACAGATGGGGAGAGACACAGACGGGGAGACACAGACGGGGGGAGAGACAGATGGGGAGAGACAGACGGGGGGAGACAGAGACGGGGAGAGACAGACGGGGGGAGAGACAGACGGGGGGAGAGACAGAGACGGGGAGAGACAGAGACGGGGAGAGACAGAGACGGGGAGAGACAGACGGGGGAAGAGACAGACGGGGGGAGAGACACAGACGGGGAGAGACACAGACGGGGAGACAGAGACGGGGAGAGACACAGACGGGGGGGGGGGGAGGAGACACAGACGGGGAGAGACACAGACGGGGAGAGACACAGACGGGGGGGGGGGGAGAGGAGACACAGACGGGGAGACACACAGACGGGGGGAGACACAGACCAGAGGGAGGCTTGGGCAGGAGCCTCTGGAGGGGGAGGGGAGCATTGCCGGGGGGGGGGGGGCGCAGGGGGATTCCGGAGGCGGAGGCGCCTTGTTTTGTGAAGGTTTGAGCTGCCTTGTGTTTGCGGGACCTGGGGCTTTCCACGTGTGTGCGCGCACACGCGTGTGCACTCTGGAGGCCCCGGCTCACTGGATGTTTCCCCCCTTGTCCAGGGAGCTACGAAGACGTTGGGGGGACTCTGCCCTTGAAACAGCTCCCTGAGGGTCACTGGTAAGTCCCACTTGGCCCATTACGGAGGCAGACGGTGACCTTTTCCCGGAGTCTGGGGGTCCTGGGGAGTCAAGTATAAGACCAACCCCAGCAATCCCAGGGTAGCTCATTTACCTCCCACTGACCCGGTGACCGTGGGAGAATTCTCTGTCTTGTGGGTCACACAGCAAGGGGCCGGACTCGTCGGGATCCGACCCTGGTCAGTCTTGTAACTTAAGTCCAGAGCCCAGGCCTTTCCACCAAGCCTTTCTTCTTGTACTCTCTCGACCCATTAAGGACAACTTACGTTTTTTGTTTGTTTGTTTGTTTGTTGGGGCAATGAGGGTTAAGTGACTTGCCCAAGGTCACACAGCTAGCAAGTGTCAAGTGTCTGAGGCCAGCTTTTGAACTTTGGTCCTCCTGACTCCAGGGCTGGTGCTTTATCCACTGCGCCATCTAGCTGCCTCAACTTACATTTTTAAAAAAAAAATGTGTTTTAGTTTTATTAAATAGTTGCTGTTACATGTACACAAATTCACATTCATTTAAACATTTTTTGAGTTTCACATTCTCTCCCACCCCATGACAAGGCAAGCAACATATTGATGATGTGTGTGAAGACATGCAAAGGATATGGAAATATTAGGCATGTTACAAAAGAATACCCCCCCTCCCCCCCAGAAAAACAATGTGGAAAAAGTGCCAAAAGTTAGCTTCAATGTGCTCAGAGTTGGTCAGTTCTCTCTGGAGGTGGGGAGCCTTGCCCATCTTGGGCATGCCTTTGGAATCATTTGGCTCCTGGAAGGACGACCTGTAAGAGGGAACTTTTCACAAAACAATTTCCTTATTTGTATTGAGGTAGGAGACCATGTGTCAGCAGTGAGGTCACGGCCATGGCCTTTCACAACCCTCTTTAAAAGTTGAAGGAACAGCAGGCCTTGGCAGCCACTTAAAAAAAATTTTTCATGACTTTAATTTTTATTTTCAAGATCACAATCAAATATTTTTTACAACTCCCAATTTCCCTTTCATTTTTAGCTCTATTCATTTTAAGTGGGTTTTTTTTTCGGGTAGCACTTTTTCTTGGATGAAGCTCTCTAATAGGTAAAGGTAGGATAACTATGACATGGTGACATGCATAGTTGTGTAATTATAAATCAGTTTCTTAACACTGGATTAAAAGATGTTGATACTGTGAATATAAGATAGAGAACGCCTTGTTGTGATTCCTAAAATTGAGAACACCTCCAAGTACCTACAGGTGTTCACTTTCCAGGTTCCCTTTCATTCTTAAATTAGATAGAAAACCCAATTTGGGTTTTTTTCATGGTTAGAATTTTTATTTTGTTTTTAATATTTATTTTATTTTTATTTTTTATTTTTCTCAATTAAATATAAAGATTTTTTGAGTTCGAAATTTTTCTCCCACCCTTTCTTCCCTCCCTGCTTCTGAGGCCAGCAATAAATTTAATATGGGTTATATATGTTAAACATGACAGTAATATTTCCACATTAATCAGGACAAAAGGAAAAAAATGCAAACAAGAAAAACAACAAAAGTGGAAATAGTATGCTTCGGTCTGCATTATAGTATGCTTCGGTCTGCATTCTCAGTCTATAGTTCTTTTTCTGAATGTGGAGAGCACTTTCTACCATAGGTCTTGGCATTGTCTTGGATCACTGTATTGCTGAAAAGAGTTAAGTCTATCAGAGTTGATCATTATTATACAGTGTTGTTGATACTGTGTACAGTGTTCTCTTGGTTCTGCTCATTTCACTAACATCAATTCATGTAAGTCCAGGTTTTTCTGAAATCTTCCTGCTTATCATTTCTTATAGTACAATAGTATTCCATCACATTCATATACCACAACTTGTTTAGCCATTCCCCAATTGATGGGTCTCCCCCTCAATTTCCAATTCTTTGCTACCACAAAAAGAGCAGCTATGAATATTTGTATATGTGGGTCCTTTTCCCTTTTTTATGATCTGTTTGGGATATAAACCTAGTAGTGGTATTGCTGGGTTAAAGGGTATGCACAGTTTTATAGCCTTTTGGGAATGGTTCCAAATTGCTCTCCAGAATGATTGGATTAGTTCACAGCTCCACCAGCAGTGCATTAGTGTTCCAATTTTTCCACATCTTCTCCAACATTTATCATTTTTCTTTTTTGTCATATTAGACAATTGAATAGGTGTGAGGTGGTACCTCAGAGTAGGGTTTTTTGGGTTTTTTTGGTGAGGCTATTGGGGTTAAGTGACTTGCCTAGGGCCACACAGCTAGTGTTATCAGAGTAGTTTTAATTTGCATTTTTCTAATCAGTAGTGATTGAGAACATTTTTTCATATGGCTGTAGATTGACCATTTCTCAATTGGGGAATGACCTGTATTATTGTATATTTGATTCAGTTCTCTATTTTAGATATGAGGCCTTTATCAGAAGCTCTATCTGTAAAAAATGTTTCCCAGCTTTCTGCTTTCTAATCTTGTTTGTATTGGCTTTGTGCAAAACCTTTTTAATTTAATACAGTCAAAATTTGTGCAAAACCTTTTTAATTTAATACAGTCAAAATGATCCACTCTGCATTTCATAATGTTCTCTATCTTATCTTTGGTCATAAATTCATCCCATTTTAGCTCTTGCTGCTGGGCTTTGTTGGTCATGTATAGTTGATTCTCTAGGATTCTCTCTCAGTGTACCATCATATCATCTGCAAAGAGGGATAGTTTTGCTTCCTCCTTGCCTATTCTAACTCCTTTAATTCCCTTAACATTTCTAGTATAATATTAAATCGTTGAGGTTATAATGGACAATAATGCAGATCATTCCCCAGCTGTGAAATGGTTAAAGGATATGATGAACAGGCAGTTTTCAGATGAAGAAATTAAAGCTATCTATTGCCATATTGAAAAAATGCTCTTGGGGCAGCTAGGTAGCGCAGTGGATAGAGCCCTGGCCCTGGAGTCAGGAGGACCTGAGTTCAAATCCAGCCTCAGACACTTAACACTTACTAGCTGTGTGACCCTGGGCGAGTCACTTAACCCCAATTGCCTCACCAAAAAAAAAAAAGAAGAAAAAGAAAAAATGCTCTCAATCACTATTGATTAGAGAGATGCAAATTAAAACAACTCTGACCTACCACTTCACACCTATCAGATTGACTAATATGATAAAAAAAAGAAAATGATAAATGTTGGAGAAGCTGTAGAAAAATTGGAACACTAATGCATTGTTGGTTGCATTGTGAACTAATACAACCATTCTGGAGAGCAATTTGGAACTTTGCCTTAAGGACTTTGGGACTGTGCATACTGTTTGACCCAGTAATACCACCACTAGGTCTGTATCCCAAAGAGATCATAGAAAAGGGGAAAGGACCCACGTATACAAAAATATTTATAGCAGCTCTCTTTGTGGTGGTAAGGAATTGGAAATTATGGGGATGCCCATCAAGTGGGGAATGGATAAACAAGTTGTGGTATAAGAATATGATGGAATACTATTGTGCTGTAAGAAATGATAAGCAGGCAGATTTCAGAAAAATCTGGAAAGACTTAAGTGGACTGATGTAGAGTGAAGTGAGCAGAACCAGGAGAACATTGTATATGGTAACAGCAACATTGTGTGATGGTCAATTCTGATAGACATGGCTCTTAGAAACACAATGAACCAAGACAATTCCAAAGGACTCATGATGGGAAATGTTCTCCACATCTAGAAAAAAGAAGTGTGGAATCTGGATACAGATTGAACCATACTGTCTCTACTTTTGTTTTTTGAGGTTTTTCCCTTTTGTTCTGATTCTTTTACAACATGACTAATGCAGAAATATGTTTAATGTGATTGTACATATTTAACCTATATCTGATTGCTTGCTGTCTTGGGGAAGGGGGAGGGAAGGGAGGGAGGGAGAAAAATTTGGAACTAGAAATCTTATAAAAACAAATGTTGAAAATGATCTCTGCATGTAACTGGAAAATAATATACTTTTATGATAAAAGAAATAAATTCTCCTCTCTATAGATCTGACAAATAAACTATTCCTTTTCTAATTTGCCTATGGTATCACCCGTTATGTCTAGATCTTGTACCAATTTTGACTTTACTTTGGTGTGTGGTTAAGATGTTAGTCTTTAGCGGGGGCAGCTAGGTGGCACAGTGGATGGAGCACTAGCCCTGGATTCAGGAGGATCTGAGTTCAAATCCAGTCTCAGACACTTGACACTTATTAGCTGTGTGACCCTGGGCAAGTCACTTATCTCCCATTGCCACCCCTCCCCCCCCTCCAAATGTTAGTCTATGCCTAGTTTCTGCCATACTTTTTTCCAGTTCTCACAGCAGTTTTTCTCAAATGGTGAGTTCTTATCCCAGAAATTTCAGTCTTTGGGTTTATCAAATAGGAGATTGCTATATTCATTTACTGTTGTGTTTTGTGTGCCTAACTTATCCACTGATTCTCCTCTCTATTTCTTAGCCAGTACCAAATAGTTTTGATGATTGCTACTTCCACCTTCCTTTGCCTTTTTTTCATAAATTCCCTTGATATTCTTGACCTTGTGTTCTTCCATATAAGTTTTGTTATTGTTTTTTCTAGCTCTATGAAATACTTTTTGGTAGAGTGATTGGTATGGCACTGAATAAGTAAATTAATTTGGGTAGAATTATTATTTTTATTATATTAGCAGGTCCTACTTATAAGCAATTTATATTTTTCCATTTGTTTAGATCTGATTTTATTTGTGTGAAAAGTGTTTGCTAGCAGCCACTTCTGGCTTCATTTGCTAGCTGCAGGAAGGTGAGCTTTCAAGCCAGCCTTCACACATGCTGGTTACTGGAGACTTCCATGCTTACACTGCTCATTGAAAGTACCCCAGAAATCAGAGACCTTGTTTTAGGTCAATATGGTATCTCCCCCCAGGGCAGGCACTGCTTTTGCCTCCCCCCTATACGGCAGCCCAGGGCCTCAGAGCTACTTATTGATAAATGTTGAGTTGGAATGGGAGCCTGGACTTTTGCTCGAACTTCTAGCCCAAAGGTTCCTCCTCTGTGTGGCAGGAAGCTCTCCACCTTTGTGTCTTTTCCCATTAGATTATCCCAGTTAATTTTTATGTAGGGATCTGGCCTCTCATAAGGTTTAAAAAATATGAAAAGGAATCACATTCCATGAGATAGATTGCATTCAGTATTGCTATGTTGAGATCAACCCGAGAGTCAGAAAAGATAGCAGCATTCCAGATGTAGACTGGACAGAGGCTCTCACCAGCTGTGGGGGTGTGGTGAGGGTGTTGGGGAGGCTGGATCCTTGCAGCCAATCACTTGGGAGTAGCAGCTGATGATTCTTGCCTGTATGATGCAGGGAGTTGAAGTTTACCTAGAATCTGGACTCCTGTTAAGAGAAGACCAGCCAGACCAGCCTTCGAGAGGTGGCCCCAAATAAGCTAATGTTGGACATAGAGAGGGGTAACCCAGGCCTCATGTGTTGGCAAAGGTTGATCTTTGCTTTAGAGTGATTTAAGGACCTTGGATTTGGTCTTCAAGCCTTTTTTTTTTGGCGGGGTAATGAGGGTTAAGTGCAAACCTTTTATAAGTTTTTGTGTCTACACTTCACAGTATGGAGATGAAGCTGGGGTCTCATTCCCTTGTTAGTGGAGCCCAAGGACTCAAAGGTGGCCAGGGTCAGGGTCATGTGCCCATTATGGGGGGTACAGGGGGAAAGGCTAGCTCATTTGGGAAAAGGGGATATTACCAGCAGTGGCTCCTAGGTCAACCAGAGCAACTCAAGAAAACTGCCTATTAACAGGTGTTGTTTAAGTGCTTATTTCCCTCCTCTTTTATGAGAGCTATAAATGAGTCTGTTGTTTGATCAGATAAGTTCCCCAATTTGCATGCCAACAATAATGTTGAATAGTAGAATAACCTTGACTTTAGACTCTGGTGAGATAATAGTTTATCAGAATAGGTGGGATGGGAATGTCAGCAAGCCATTCTTTGTGAAAGTGGCCCTGTTCTTGGATTTAGTGCAATCTGCCAAAAGCTTTTCCGGTTTGATGAATGTGTAGGTCTCTCTGCTCAGTGTGCTCCAGCCTGCTGTGTTTGTGCAGTGTAGTCGATTTTCATAGAGCAAGTTCCTTCTTTGTCATCGGAAGTTCTGGGGCTTCTCACCTGTGAGTGTCCCTATTTCTGCAGTTGGGAGCAGCGCTCCTTCCAGAGCTCTCCTCCAATGCACAAAGTTTGCCAAGATGACTGAAGGTGCAGTTGGGTCAGCACCACACAGCAGTAGTTAGGCCCATCACAAATTCCTCTGGTGGTAGCGGGGCGGTGGTTATTAATGTCCTCTTCTCTTTTCTCCATAGGGTAGGTCTGATTCTCTCAAAAGAGAAAATGTTTTCCAAACTATCGAACTTGCGAACCCTTTCTCAGTTTCATCGGAGTATTCACTCAACATTTACTTGGTCTTCATCATTTGCATCCCCCCAAACCTCCCAGGGTCCTCTGTCCTCAGAGGAGGTATATGCTCGAGAAACTAAGTATAGTGCCCACAACTACCATCCTATACCTGTAGCCCTGGAAAGAGGAAAAGGTGAGTTTCAGGTGATGCCTGGTCTCAGCACTGTGGCCTGCTCTGGGCGGGTGCAGCTCATGGAGGTAGAATTGAGGGGCTTCTTTCTGAAAAGGAGAACAGATTATTCTGGGGCATGGGGGGAAATGGCAGTGGGACTTTGCTCAGTTCATTCTAACCACCAGAGGTTCAACCTCTGGACTCTTAGCTGCAGGTTAAAAGCTGGCTTTTGCTCACCCCAACCCAGGTGACCCTGCTGTCTTTTTAGGTCAAAGTAGGATGTTAGTCAGAGGCTCCAGTTAGTGAATGAACCATTGACATGTTGTGTTTGTCCCATTGCTCCAGCTTGCTCCTTCTTAGGGTTGAGTTTAGCGCTTCCTCAGTTACCTTCCCTGTGCTCTAACATCCCCTCTGGCATCCCTCCTTTCCCTGTAGCCACAAAGGGCCCCCTTCACAACAGCCAGAATTCTGTGCTCAAACTCCCTGTTTGTCCCCCAAACCACCCTTGTGATGATGGAGCTTCTGCCTCTCCCTGGGAAAAGCCAGAGGGGAAGGATTATGACACAGCCCCTCAGCACATGAACTTTTTCTAATGAGATACCAGCATCCATTTCTGGCGTGTGTGTGTGTGTGTGTGTGTGTGTGTGTGTGTGTGTGTGTGTATGTGTGTGTGAGATGTGAAAAGAGAGGTGCATTTTTGTTTGGGTATCAGTGTGGCTGCTCTGCCCATAAGCTTGATGCTTTGTCATCTTATTAAGACTAAATCAGAAGGTGACATCAGTCATCTATGACATGTGCCCCCTGATTTATCTATCTTCCTTGTTGATCTGGGTATTTGAGTTCGCTAGATAAATTCCTCACATTCATTATTTTGGGTGCCAGAACCCATCTGAATGTCTGCTGTGAACCATGGCTGTGTGGTGCCATCCCTTGGAGAACTGCACACTCTCTGGTAACATCATAACATAATCTTTCCTATTCTAGGTGTATACGTATGGGACGTGGAAGGTAGACGCTATTTTGACTTCCTGAGTGCCTACAGTGCCGTAAACCAAGGGCACTGCCACCCCAAAATTGTGGAAGCCCTGACAAGGCAAGCCGATAAATTAACCTTAACTTCCAGAGCTTTCTATAACAACGTATTTGGTGAATATGCTGAGTATGTCACTAAGTTGTTCCAGTATGACAAAGTTCTTCCCATGAATACAGGTAAGATGATGAATCGAACAAATCTTTATGATGAGAAAGAATTCTTTTTCATTTTTGACTGGATTGATGGGGAACTTAATGAAAATCTTTTTTTTTTTTTAAACCTCCGAGAAAGGCGTGGAAGCTGGAGAAACTGCCTGCAAATTAGCTCGAAGATGGGCGTACACTGTCAAGGGAGTTCCCAGATATAAAGCTAAGATTGTTTTTGCGGGTGAGTCTCGCTGCTGGCTGTGTTACTGCCTTTTGGTACCAGGCTTCTTTTGTATTCATTGGAACCTTGGGCTTTAAAAATGTTTTTTACTTTTTTAGGGGAAAATTGACTTGTTGAACATTTGGATTTTGTTGAAATAATCGATTCTGTTTTTCTTCTCTGCAGTTGGGAACTTCTGGGGCCGAACATTAGCTGCCATCTCTAGTTCATCGGATCCAACCAGTTATGATGGCTTCGGCCCATTTATGCCAGGTTTTGAGCTCATCCCCTACAGTGACCTGCCTGCCCTTGAGGTGGTGTTTTTGCCTTTATAGTCTGACACACTGGGGTGGGGGTGGGGGTGGGGAAGGGCAGTTTCTCAGCCTCTTTTGGCAGGAGGTAGCTAGAGGCCCAGGGTGTTTGGGCTTTGAGCTCTGCCATGTCAAACTGCAATACAATGAGGCTCTTCTGTTACTGAGCTCATTGCAAGCCTGGGTTTGTGTATCTGGAGCTAATTTAGAACAATGGGCTGTGTTCTGTGTGTTGTGGACAGCACCTGTAACACAGACTGAGGGGCAGGGGTGGTGGGGGGGGGGGGGAGTCAGGCCTCCAGAGCTCCTGCTTGATTGAACTGGCAGATGAATCTGCATCAGTGACCCTGTAACATGTCTTCCCAGCCAAGTTTTCTGATGCACAGGGGCCCTGCACTGCAGCCTTCCAATCTGAATCTCAGAGAGGGAAAGGAGTGGGGAGAGCTCCATTTCTCTGAAACCCTTAGAGGCTTTAAACCATGGAGCAGCACTGGATTTGCAGACAGGCCTGCCACCATTGGTGGCACTGTAGTGATTCCCCTTTTCTCTTCCCAACTCGGCCTAGAGTGCCCTTCAGGATCCCAACGTGGCTGCTTTCATGGTGGAGCCGATACAAGGGGAAGCTGGGGTCATCGTCCCCGATCCTGGATACCTGTCGGGAGTCAGAGATCTGTGCACAAAGTATAATGTGAGTAATGCTGACTGGGGAACCAGCAGCCCTCCTGCTGGGGCCCAGAGCAGGTGGAGGTGCTCAGGAAAATCTAAAGGCATAGCTATCCTTACCTGAGGGCCTTGATTCTTAAATGATGCTCATACCCTTGAGCTACCATAAGCTGATGGATGATGCAATGAGTCACCTGTAGGCCCAGCCAGCTGCAGGCTGCTTTGATCCCAGGGGATCTTTGTCTGGTGTAGCCATTTGATCAGAATAATCCTGATCTTTGCTGATAATTTCTAACTCTTAGTTTGGGGAGGAATTCTCTGCTGCCACTTCCATTTTTAACAACATGGTGGCTAGGGGACAGACAGAGACAGCAGTCTTAAACAAGGATGAGAAGATGACGTGAGATGAAACAGGTCATTAGAACAGACAAAAGCAGTGAGGCTGCAGACCTGGGCCGTCTGGAACAGTTCTTTGGTTTTTAGAGACATTTAGGATTGATAGACATTTTTGATATTTAGGGACACTGCCCATCCACCTGGGCCTGGCCTCACCTTGTAAATCAGCAAAGGCTCTCCCCCTGAGAACCTCATTCCATTGATAAACTGGGATTGGGTTTGGTTCCTCAGGCTCTGTAACTAACCCAGAAATTTGTTTTCCTTCTAGGCTCTTTTTATTGCTGATGAAATACAAACTGGCCTGGGCAGAACTGGCAAGTGGCTGGCTGTTGACCATGAAAATGTCAGGCCTGACATTGTCCTCCTAGGAAAGGCCCTTTCTGGAGGCTTATACCCTGTAAGCTTTCACTCTCCTCCCTGTGTACTAAAATCACCCTGGCTTTGGAGAAGACACTTTGACAATGCCCTCTTTCCTTCTAGGTCTCAGCTGTATTATGTGATGATGAGATCATGTTGACCATTAAGCCAGGGGAGCATGGGTCAACTTATGGAGGCAATCCATTGGCCTGCAGAGTGGCCACTGCATCCTTGGAGGTATGAGTTCTGAGAGCTGGCATCTTCAAGTACATTTAATTGAGGTGGAACCATGTAAAAAGGCCCCAATAGACTGACTTTTGTCAGTGATGACAACACATAGTTTTTAAATTTAATTTAATTTTCTATTTTGAGGCAATTGGGGTTAAGTGACTTGCCTAGGGTCACACAGCTAGTGTTAAGTGTCTGAGGCCAGATTTGAACTCAGGTCCTCATGAATCCAGGGCCAGTGCTCTATCTACTGTGCCACCAGCTGTCCCTGACAACACATAGTCTTGAATTGGAGGGAGCCATTGTGCCCTAGTTCATTCTGCTGCCCTAAAAGGTCTTGGCCCCTAATTGATATATGTGGATTGTTTTTTTCTGTGTTTGTGTGTTTTAAAGGTTTTAGAAGAGGAAAGGTTGGCACAAAATGCGGACCAGATGGGTAATATTTTCAGAAATGAACTGATGAAACTGCCTTCTAACATCGTCTCTACAGTAAGAGGAAAAGGATTGCTGAATGCTGTTGTTATCAGAGAAACAAAAGGTACGGAGGCGTACATTTGTGGTGGACAACACTTGGGGTTGGTTAGGAAGATCTGACGTCTAGAGGGTGTTAGTACGTTACTTGATTCAGTACGCCTGCACCTCTTTTGCTCTCTAGAATATACCGCTTGGGAGGTGTGTCTTCGTCTTCGGGACAATGGTCTTCTGGCCAAGCCCACTCATGGCAATATTATTCGCCTGGCGCCACCCCTCGTCATCAAGGAAGATGAGATCCGAGAGGCCGTGGAAATCATCAGCAAGACCATTTTGTCTTTCTGAGGATTGTCTGTCTTTCTTAGTGTAGAAGAGCTGGCTACACAATTTTGTTTTTCTGAAGATTCTTCATTTTGCATTGTGTGATTGGTATTTGGCTCGAAGCAGGCTACAGTATATTTATGTGCTGAAAGCCTCTGTTCAGGGTGATCATGATTCACTCCCACATATCTTAAAGAACTTTTTGTTTTTATTAGTTCACTTAGATTAGAACAAAAATGTAATAATTGCAGTTTGCTATTTTATTGTAAGAATTACCTGATCATCTTTCTAAGCTAAAAGGCTGACACCATGTATGTGTGTCCAACGTCTTTCAAATGACAGAAGTATTAGGCCGCTGAACCTGAAACTGGGTAACATGTGTGTTGTGCGTGTGCATTTTTAACTTTGCCTTGGCTAGAAGGAAGGCACAAACTTTTGTCTTTGAAACCTTGATTATCAAGTGGAAAATCTGCTTAACTTCAAGTGAGAATCAAGAAAGTCCAGAAGTGTGGCCAATTGGGGGAGATGTTTAGTTCATGCACTTGTTCATTCAGTGCCTAAGACAGGAAGTCAGAAGCCGACCTGAAGCTCACCAATGCCAGTAGCTGGGGTTTTGGGGAGGGGTCTTTATTTGTGTGGGACTGGCCTGCCATTGGCTGCCGTTCTGCAGCCTTTTCTGTTGCTTTGAAATTCTGTTTACAACTAAAAATAAAGCCTAAAAGCCTTTAAGATGTCTGTTGTTATGAGTCATTAGTGATTTCCTGACCCTTCCAGAATGTTGTTTAAGGGGGGAATATGGGAAAGGGGGAAGTCTTTGTAATTGTAGGTTGGAAGAAAGCCCTGTGCCCAATGAGCCCCAAGCGTCTTGGAATGGACAGGAAGTTGGGTGTGTGTGGCAGGGAGGGGTAAGTCAGTTAGATGTGACCAATTTTCTTTTTTTTGGTGGGGCAACGATGGTTAAGTGACTTGCTGAAGGTCACACAGCAAGTAAGCAAGTGTCAGGCCGGATTTAAACTCAGGTCCTCCTGGATCCAGGGCCAGTGCTTTATCCACTGTGCCTCCTAGCTGTTCCAATTGTTTTATGAAAAGTATTTCATTATTTTGCAGTTACACGTGAAGATAGTTTTCAACATTTGTTTTCATAAAATTTTTATTTCTAAAATTTGTCCCTCCCCAAGACAGCAATCTGATGTAGGTTATATATGTATAATCTCATTAAACATATTTCTGCAGTAGTCCTGTTGTGAAAGAAGAATCGGAACACAAGGGAAAAACCTCAAAAAACAAAAACCCACAACCAAAAAGTAGAAGCAGTCTGGTTCAATCTGCATTCAGAATCCACAGTTCTTTTTTCTGGATGTGGAGAACATTTTCCATCCCGAGTTCTTTGGAATTGTGTTGATCATTGCACTGCTGAGAAGAGCCAAATCTATCACAGTTGATCATCACACGATGTTGCTTTACTGTGTACAGTGTTCTGGTTCTGCTCACTTCACTCAGCATTAGTTCACTTAAGTCTTTCCAGGTTTTTCTGAAATCTGCTTGCTCATCATTTCTTACAGCACAATATTACATTCATAGACCACAACTTGTTCAGGCATTCCCCAAAAGATGGGCATCCCCTCAATTTCCAATTCCTTGCCACCACAAAAAGCAGCTATAAATATTTTTGTACATGTGGGTCCTTTTCCCTTTTCTATGATCTCTTTGGGATACAGACCTAGTGGTGGTATTACTGGGTCAGAGGGTATGCACAGCCCCATAGCCCTTGGGGCATGGTTCGAAATTGTTCTCCAGAATGGGGTTGAATCAGTTCACAGCTCCAGCAACAATGCATGAGTGCTCCAATTTTTTCCACAACTTCTCCAACATTATGTGATGTCTCCACATTATTCATTCTCCTTCATTTCTTTTGGCCCTGAGTTCTTTGGGTAGCAGGAACTGAATTCACCCTCAGAGAAGACAGGATTGGGCCCTGGAGTCTAGAGATGATGAACCTGTTGTTCTAGATAGAGTACCCTTGGCTTGGATGAGTCCATTTCCCAGGGTTCTCAGCCTGAAGGTCGGCTCCCCTGAACTGAACAGCATCTCCCAGATCCCTCCTAAGCTGCAAGTATTCCAGGGAGCTCATGCAGTCCTGAGCCAGGCTGCTGAGGGCTTGGCTCTCATTAGAGCCCCTGAACCCCCACCCTCTGCTGCCCTCTGCTGCTCATTCATGGTCTATCACTTCCTTCACCAAAGCATCCAAACCAGGGAGTCCTAATCTTTTCTGTTTCCTACCCCTTTTCCCAGCCTGGTGAATACCTGGGAACCCTGTTCTGAATCGGGATTTTAAGTGCATAAAATAAAATGCGTAGGATCACAAAGGAAACCAAAGGTTAGTGAAATTTAGAAATATGTATTATGCAAGATGGCAGAGGAGAGCCTGCGACTCCCACAAGCTTCAGATAAACCCATCCACTCCCAGATAATGCCATAAAAATAGGTATTATGTGTATATGTGAAAATACACACATATATGGAGATAATTTCCCATCCAAGTTCCCAGACCACCAGAAATCTATCTCTGGGTCTCTAGGGGCCCAGACTAGGAACCCCCTTCTAGAGGATTAAAGATCTAGCCCTGGATGCTGCCTCAGTGACCATCTCAGGAACCCCATTCGTTTTAGGGAGGAGAAAGCTGAGACCAACAGAGGGGAAGGAGTCTACCCAAGGCCACATGATAATTCCTTATTGACTTGGTTTGACTTGGAAAGTCTGAAACTACAGGGAGCTGTCTGGACAGTGAAGAGCTGAGGTGTAGATGAAATGGATGTATAGCAATACCACAAAGTGTTTCATGCTTTGATGTTTTAAGTTTCAATTTCCTAAGAAAGGGAGTGGAACAAGAATTACGAATGGCTTTGTCATGGGTTGGGGCTGTTTTCAAAAAATTCAATTGGCTTTTTCCACTGGTGCCCAGAGGAAGGACTCAAAGCTTGCAGGTCCTCTAGCAGGTGGTCAGCAGAGATCTTGGATGGTTGTGTAGGGTTCAGTGCTAGAAAGGCCCTTAGAGATCACCAACGCCCTCTCTGTGTTTTATGGAGAAGGAAAGCAAGGCCTAGAAAGAAGTGATTGATTCCAGGTCACTCAAGCAGCAAGAGCCGGAGCCTGGACTTGAAGCCAGGACCTCGGACTTCCTGGGTCAAGTGCTTTTCCCACTGTACCACGTTAAAGTGCCTTACTTGGCCAGCCCTGATCCCTATTTATAAAGCTACTGAAAATTTCTGGATGAATGAATGAATCAATAGCATTTGTTGAGAGTTTAATGTGTGCCAGCATTGTGGTAAGTGCAGGGAATATAAAGAAAATGTTGAGATAGACCTATTCTCAAGGAGCTCACATTCTATTAGGGAAGGGCAACAAAAGAGATGCCACATGGGGGAGCATGCATTTGTGGGACAGATAGATGGTAAGGTCCAGTGGTCCAGAGAGCGAATAGTACAATTTGGCTTGGAGTGTAGAGGGGAAGATAACTTTGCATCATAACACCTCTTTGTTCTTCTAGCGTTATTTCCATTAATAAAAGCAAATTGTTGATCCAATCGACAAATCATGAGTGGGCATTAATGATGAGGAATCAGCTGCTAGGTCTAGTCTCTAAATGGTGTTGAAATGACATTTCTTCATTTGGGCTTTTGACCTTGATTAACCAGGCAAAACTTGGGACAAAGAGAATTAAAAGGGGTTTGTTTGTTATAAGCACATCTAGGTAATAACACATTGATGGGACGGTTTTAAAGTGGTGTCAGCTTTTATTGGAAACCATTTGAATAGGTCCACCTGAGCAAAAGAGGCTGGGCCTAAAACCATCTCAGTTCCTCCCCAAAGGGGCAAGTACATGTGCCATGGATTGTGTGACAAATGGCAGGCAATACAAAAGCTGTAGAATAGGTGACATTCCCCCCAACACTGATGGGAAAGCAGGGATGGGAACAATGGGTCACTGAGTCACAGAGCTTTCAACAATGGGTTGCTCATCTGATCCTCACTGTAACCTGTGAGACAGGCACGAGAGATGTATGATCTCCCTGTACAGGTGAGGAAACTAAGACTGAGTAATTGATTTGTCAGTGATTTCTCCAGGGTAGTAAGTTGAAAAGAGATGGCACTCCGATTTGAAAAAAGCCTTTGCAAAGCATAACCAACTGAATGTAATCATTCATCAATTGAATAAACCCCTATGGCAAATTTGTGGCACAGACAAAGCCAGTGCTAAAGAACTCCACATTTTCCATCATAACGATCATTATGACAGCATTAGAAGAACCAATTATAATTCAGAAAACCCTGCCCCTTTGGCATGCAGAAAATTAGGGAACCAGTTTAAAAAATGTGGTGTACCCCCAATTCTAGCAATATAAACTCTTATCTTAAATAAGCTTTTCCTTCTACAGGTGAAGAACTTCTCCACCAAAACCACATGGCTCTAACTTCTAGAAAGGGTTATTGAACCTTATTGCTCAGTTTGTAAGGCAATCTATGAACATATTGAGTCTTGCTGATGTTTTATTTCCTCTCGATAAATTGTTTATCACTTCAAGTATTTGTTGTTATTATACTAGATAGAGAATTCATGGACAAGATGGTGTGGTTTACTTGCTTAATGAAGATTCTATAATAATGTTTAATATCATCAGCCATTTACATTTATATGTCATTGTGACTATGTATACTCTGGGCATGGTTTGGGTTTTTTGCCTTTATTACAAGTATATCCTGAGTTATGTAGCATAACACACATTTTTACCATCATGTTGTCTTTGGTGAAATTAATATGAGATTTATGAATTGTGGAAACTTACCATTTCAGCTCTTACACTGAGCTTAACAGAGATGGCTCAACTCTATGATGCAGGCCCTAGAGAGAATATATGTACAACAGAAGGAGAGACAGGTACACATAATATGCCCTGATAGAGGCTGAGAGAACAGCCATGGCTGAGAAGAACAGCCATTCAGCGAAACCTGGGGGCAGGCTTCCCTTAGTCCAAATACATTCAGGAAGTCCATAGTTTGCTGATGATAGCAGCTATGTAGAGCACAATCGCTGGACATAGTTCAGTTTCTTTCTCTCTCCCTCCAAAAATGGCCTGGTGTCATGGTAACTCATGTACCTGTTAACTTAACTTGGCTTTCTTTACTCAGTCTGGTGGCATGGTCAGAATCCATCCACCTGAGGCCTAGCATAATTACTGGATGTCTATGGAACCATGAGATACGGTGTAGTAACCTTCCCATAATATTTTCAGATGTTATCACGGACACATTACTAAATTTGGCCTTGATCCGGACATATGATGGTAAAAAGTGTTAATGATATCATAACTGCCTCAGCTCTGTATTGCATATGAGTATAAGTATCCTCTGCAGGGGGGAATGTAATATGTTATATGTATCAAGTTTAAATTTGTTCTCTATGAGTTATATTTTGGAGCACTCTCACTGTTTAATTTGATCATTGACAATGCTATACTAAAGATTAATGGAAATCCAGCAGTTCAACAGCTAAAGAAGTAGAAGTATCCAGAGACAACCAGAATCCAGATTCCCTGATGGCATCTTAACACTCAGCAAAGACAAGATTTCAAGGACTTTAAATGAACATTTTAATTGTTTCTTTCTGTTACTATATACACCATCTGAAATATGTATTTTCTGCAGAGGCCTTCCCTCTGTAGACATTGTCAAAATGCAAGTCCATGAGGGACTGCCCCTCTGGACAAAATTTTCCTTTTCTTCCTTTCCTATATTGTTATTGGCATATTGTCTGTTAGAATAGGTTATTATATTCTGTTATTTTTTTACTGCGTCATCAAAGAAAAACCCCGTGTTTCTTAATGAAGCAAAAGGGAGGGGCGGCTAGGTGGCACAGTGGATAAGGCACCGGCCCTGGATTCAGGAGTACCTGAGTTCAAATCTGGCCTCAGACACTTGACACTTACTAGCTGTGTGACCCTGGGCAAGTCACTTGACAAAAAAAAAAAAATTTAAAAAAATGAAGCAAAGGGGGGAATGTAAGGAATTAATTGTGATTTGGGGTTTTCATAACCCTATCTTTGCTTCATTATGGTCAGACTAAAAAAAAATGTAGCTTGAAAAGCCCAAGAGAAGATGGGTATATACTTTGGGAGCTAATTGAACAAACAAGAGGAACACTCTGACCACAGGGAACTGTGAGATTTAAAATTGGATATTAGATCATAAATCTCCCCTACTTAACCCTTCCCTTAACTCATCTCCCAGACTAGTAAATGGAAGAAGCTTCTGGTTTTCTAGATAGAGCCTTTATTGTATATAAGGTGTTGTTGATTAGAAGGATAGGAAAACAGAAATACAGTACAAATCGTCTTAAATCTAGGCTTAGTCTATATTCCTTATAAAAACTCACCAAACCGATTTAGGCCACCTTTGGAGTGAGTCAGACCGTCTGTGCCGCGCCGCCCGGCGTCCCGCCAAGCCGGCAAAAAAAGGCTACTCTCCTTCTCTCCACCCCGGAAGTCCCAAAAAACCCGGCAGGCAGTCTGACATGCGCAGCAGGCGCACTGTACCTGGCAGGCAGTCTGACATGCGCAGCAGGCGGACTACCCGGCAGGCAGTCTGACATGCGCAGCAGGCAGACTGTTCATCTCCTCCCCAAAAGGGTGGTCCTTGAAAAACTGGCGTCTTTCAGTTATCCTAACCGACTGTTAAAAACTTTCATATTTTACCACATTTCCCCCCTTTGCTTCCTCAAGAAACGGAATGTTTCCTTGATGGAACAGTAAAAAGAACATAATAACTTTTGCTGACTAATAATATGCGAACAACAATACAGAAAAGGAAGAGAGGAAAGTTTTTGTCCAGAGGGGCGATTTTTTTTTTTTTTCCTCATGAACCGACGCTTTGACATTAGTCTTGCAAAGGGAGAGCCTCTGCAGAGAGTACATGTTACAGATAGTATATAACAGAAAGGAGATAGTAAAAGCTAATAAAGCAAAACAGTTCATATAAAGTCTCTGAGTTCTCTTGTCTTCTTGAAGTGGTAAGATGTCATCAGGAGGAAACTGGATTCTGGTCTGGAAAACTGGATTCTGGACTCTGGTCTGGAAAGCTGGATTATCTTCTTTAACTGTTTGAATTGCTGTATTTTTAAAACCTTAGCATAGCATTGTCAATGATCAAATTAATAAATTCCATTACATTCCCTCCTTTATATGGTTAGACTTGTAATAGAGGGTTGAGGTAGTTATGCAATGTGTAACACTTTTTACCACCATGTGTCTGGATCAAAGCCAAATTTAGTATGTGTTCATGACACCTGAAAATGTTATGGAAAGGTTATCATACCATATCTCATGGTTCTGAGACAGCCAGTGATTGTGCTAGGCCACAGGTGAATTCAACTGAGATAAAAAGATAAATAAGTTCAGTTAAATTAGGTTAAATTAGGAGGGAGAGAGGATGAATACTGGACTGTGCCTAGTAATTGTGCTCTACATAGTCACCATCATAAGCAAACCATGGACTTACGTATACCTGTCTCTCCTTTTGTTGCACATATATTCTCTCCAGGGCCTGCATCAGAGTTCACAGCAAGTTAGTCTCTGAAATGATAAGTTTCCATATTTCTGAAATCTCATTAATTTCACCAAAGACAATATGATGGTAAAAATGTGTGCTATGCTGCATAACTGAGAATATATTAGTGATATATACAATAATTCCAAACCATACCCAGAGTATAATGACATATAAATAATAAACGAATGTAAATAGCTGATTATATTAGACATTGTTACATAATCTTCTTTTAGACATTATTACATAATCTTCTTTTAGCAATTAGACCACATCATCTTATACATGAATTCTCTAGTATAACAGTAGCAGATACTTAAAGTGGTGATTAATTCATCAAAAAGAAATAAGACTTCAATAAGCAAGATTCAATATTCAATAGCATATACTTAAAATGCCTTTGAAAAGTCACTTAGTTTACAAAATCGGGTTTTTAAAGAAAAGCAAAAGAAACAAAAGTAAAAAAAAAAACAAAGCAAAACCAAAAACCAAAAATAAAAGGCAAAAGATTCGGTAAGCACCCTTTTGTGCTCTTAAAGAATTTAAAGGTGTGGTGAATTCCAGGTCTTTTCAGTGCCTTTCAAAAGTCAAAACAAAACAAAAAGCAAAAAGGATAAAATAAAAAAAAAAATAGGTATAGGGTAGGGAAAAGGGTGGGAGAAATTGAGGTGGGCCAGAAAACTAGGCCATGTGCTTCAGTGCTTTTGCCTGTGGAAGGAAATGCTTGTTAAATTTTAAGGTATTTAAGCTGCTAGAGTTTGGGGTATGCCACATTGTTTTAACTGGTTCCCCAATTCTCTGCATGCCAAAGTGGCAGGGGTTTCTGAATTGTCATTGATCTTTCTAATGCTGTCATAATGTTCTTTATGGTAGAAAATGTGGAGTTCTCTAGCATCAGTTTTGTCTGTGCCACTGATTTTCAATAAAGGCTGATTTAATTGATGAACCACAACATTCAGCTGATGCTGCTTAGCAAATGCTACAATTGAATCATTTCCTCCCCACTTTCCAAATTTCTTTAATTCATCAACATATTCTTCAAAAGGGGAGTCATTTACTATAAAAGACTCAAACTCTTGTCTATGGTTAATCATATAAGAAGCAGCTTCTTGTCTGTGTCTGAGATGATTTCTACAGTGACCTTCTAGCTGGTCTGCTAAAGCCCTAAAAAGGCAATTTCCGTCTCCTGATACTTTACGAAGACTGAGTCCCAAAGCATTTAACTGATCAGTGGGATTATTAAATGGGAACTGCCTTTTTCCTCTGAACTCTCTTTGCTCTTTAACAGTTGCTATCTTTAGGGTTTTTACCTCTTTAGCGTCTACCTCAGGTCTATCTGAAATCTCTTCACCTATGAATGGTGCAGGCTTTATATGAGAGCAATGAATCCATGAGTCTTTTTCACCAATTTTAATGGCAGTAGGAGTTGTCAATAATACCTGAAAAGGTCCTTCCCAGGCAGGTTGAGTTCCACTGGTTTTCTGAAAATTCTTTACATATATTTTATCTCCTGGGTTGAAGTTATGCAATGAAAAGTCTAATGGTCCTGCCTGGACCACAGCTCCTGCCTCATGGAGTTCACGTAGCCTGGTCTGTAATTCCTGTATATAGGAAGCAACAGAAGTATCACCTCCCACCAGTGATGTATAAACTGGGGAAAAAGTTTTAGCTTGGATAGGAGGGTGACCAAAAAGCATTTCATAAGGAGATATATGAAGTTCTCCTCTTGGTCTACTTCGTAGATAGAATAATGCCAATGGTAGAACATCAGGCCATTTCAAATGGGTTTCAGTACATAATTTGCCAATCATACTCTTAAGCTCTTTATTCATACGTTCGACTTGGCCTGAACTTTGTGGATGGTAGGGCGTGTGGAATTTTGGAGTCACTCCCAAGAAAGAATAGATTTGGGATAAAATCGAATCAGTGAAATGTGTGCCTTTGTCAGAATCGATGCGGGCTGGTGGGCCAAAACGAGGTACTATCTCTTTAAGAAGAATTTTGGCAACAAAGGCAGCTGTGGCTCGGGGGCTGGGAAAGGCCTCCACCCACCGAGTGAGCTGATCAACTATAACAAGGCAAAATTTATAATGTCCTGCTTTTGGCATAGTAATATAATCAATTTGTAAGTGCTCAAAAGGTGTATATGCTAGAGGACGCCCTCCATAAGCTTTGGCCTTAAAAGCATACTGATTATAAGACTGACATGTGGAGCAGCCCGAGCAGATTCGAGATGCTGTATTAGTCACACCTGGTGCTATCCAGGTTCTCTTAATAGAGTCTACAATGCCTTGTGTACCAAAATGGCCTTTTCTGTGAACAGAGAGGCATACCTGGTGGTAGAATTTCCGGGGAAGAAATGGCTTACCTTCCGGAGACACCCAGATGCCATTGATCTGTTTCGCCTTAAATTTCTTTTTCCACTTTTCTACTTCAGAATCGTCATAGGTTAGGTTGGAAGGAATATCCTCAGAAGGTGAAAGGTTAAATACATGTTCAGGAGCTTCTAATGCAGCTAGCTTGGCTGCAGAATCGGCTCGTGCATTTCCCTTTGAAACAGGATCACTATTCCCTGTGTGGGCAGGGCAATGTACAACGGCTAGGGAAGAAGGCAGTTTTAGGGCATCTAAGAGGTCCTTGATAAGGTCCCCATTGGCAATAGCCTTGCCCGAGGATGTTAGAAAGCCTCGTTGACGCCAAATCATACCAATAAAGTGGCATATGCCAAAGCCATATTTCGAGTCAGTAAAAATGGTGGCACTCTTATCTTTAGCTATATTACAGGCCTGTGTAAGAGCCACAAGTTCAGCAGCCTGTGCACTAAAATGGGAAGGCAGAGAAGCTGCCCAGAGGGTGTCATAATCAGAAACTACAGCAGCTCCAGTAAAACGGGTTCCCTCTCTCATAAATGAGGAACCATCTGTATAGAGGACAAGATCAGGATTTTCTAAAGGTGTATCAAAAAGATCATCACGGGGTTTTTCAGCCATATCAACTAAAGAAGCACAGTCATGCAACGGTTCCCCCGAGAATGGTAAATTAGGGAGTAGTGTTGCTGGATTAAGAACTGTGCAGCGTTTTAAAGTGATATTCTCATTACCTAACAGGGTTATTTCATACTTAGCCAGCCTTTGATCTGAAAAGGCTTGTGTCCTGTGACGTAGTAAGAGAGCCTCCACTTCGTGAGGGCATTGCACAGTTAGAGGGTTACCTAGGACCAAATCAGAGGCTTTTTCTACCAAAAGCGCTGTGGCCGCCACTGCTCTAAGGCAAGGTGGCGCTCCAGCCGCTACAGGGTCCAGCTGAATTGAATAGTAGGCTATAGGACGTTGGTTAGGCCCCAGTGACTGAGTCAGGACTCCAGAAGCCACCCCCCTTTGTTCATGCACAAAGAGAGTGAAAGGCTTACTATAATCTGGCAGTCCTAGGGCAGGTGCTGATAACAAGGCCCGTTTTAATTCTTTTATGGCTGAGAGATGCTGGGGATCCAACTGTAAACTGTCTGGAACAGAACTTTTTGTAAGAGCTATGAGGGGTTTAGTAATTTCACCAAAAGAGGGTATCCATTGTCTACAGTACCCAGCTGCTCCCAGAATGGCTCTCAACTGCCTCTTAGTAGTGGGGGCAGAGAGTTGTTGAATGGCCTGGACTCTTTTAGAAGAGACAGAGCGAGTTCCAGCAGCCAAAATAAATCCTAAATATTCTACCTGGGGCAAACACCATTGTACCTTTGTCTTGGAAACCTTGTGTCCTCTCTTGTGCAGCTCCAGCAGTAAGTGACGGCTATCTTCCTGACAAATTTCAGCATTAGGAGAGGCCAAAAGTAAGTCATCAACATACTGTACTAGTATGGAGCCCTTAAAGGTAATAGAGGCCAGATCCTGCTGTAAAATTTGGGAAAATAATGTGGGACTGTCTACAAATCCCTGTGGGAGTCTAGTCCAGGTCCACTGTCTATTTTTCCAGGTAAAAGCAAATAAATATTGGAAGTCCTCATGTACTGGTATGGAGAAAAAGGCAGAGCAAAGGTCTACCACTGTGAAACATGTAGATTCATAGGGAATCGATGAAATTATCGTAGCCGGGTTTGGAACTATGGAATGTCTAGGAATAACATAATTATTAATCGCTCTAAGATCTTGCACAAAACGATAAACAGGTTTACCATCTGGCCCAGGCTTGGGTTTTTTAACTGGCAAAATGGGAGTATTGCATGGAGAGTGATGACATGGAATAATAATACCCTGGCTTTTCAAAGCCTCAATTATAGGGGTGATCCCTTCTATTGCTTCCCTAGACAATGGATACTGTGGAATGGAGGGGGGTGGTCCCCCCTTAACTTTAAAGGTAACAGGCATGGCAGACTTAAGGAGCCCCACCTCATTAGGGGATGAGGCCCATAAAGACTCAGGAATGTCAGAGGGGATTTTGGATACCTCCCCTGCTGTTCCTTGAGCTTCTGTAAGTAAAATTGGTAATAAATGAACAGTATCCTCTGGCAATTGTAAGGAGACAGCCCCATCTGGAGCACAAGATATGGTTGCTCTAAGCTTGCAAAGGAGATCACGACCTAATAAATTTACAGGGGCATCAGGCATGAGTAAAAATGAATGTTCCACTGTTAAGGGCCCCATAGATACCATGCGAGGATTCAATTTTGCCACTCTCTGGCTCTTTCCTGAGACTCCCACTACATTCAAAAATCCTACAGGTCTACACCCAGCATCTGGTTTGCTTACTAATACTGATTTAGAGGCTCCTGTGTCTAGCAGACAATCATAATAAGTCTCCCCCACTTTTAAGGTGACATGTGGTTCATTACTCTGGGGAGGTGAATGGACTGGCACAAGTGCATTCAAAAAATCCGGATCTGGGAATATATGGCTTTCATTATCTATGTTCCATTCCTCCCCAAGACACCATCATTCCTGTGTCCTCTTCTGAGGGGGGTCTTGGTTACCATTATTCTGGTACTGCCTTTCTGTATTCCTCCAAAAAGATCTATTTCTATTTTGATTTCGCCTGTAATTAGAATTAGAATTTCTTCTCCAAGTCCTACACTCTCTCAATTCATGCCCCTCCTTACGACAGTAACAACACACCTTAGTGTCCTTGTTCCAGTGTCCACATGGCTGACTAGGAATCGCTGGTGCCAGAATGCTCTGTTTAGGGTGATCTGGATCTTCCTCACGTGAGTCAAAGACATAATTTGCAAGTTCCTTAATTCTATCTACTGAGAGATTTCTCCAGTCTGGACATTGTTTCAGAAAGTATCTGCGTATTTCTGGCAGTGAATTATAAACAAATGTGTTGAGAATGATACAGGAATCTCTTAAATCTACTGGATCCAATCTGGTGTACTGTCTAGCGGCCTCACAAAGTCTATCATAAAATCTGTTTGGTCTTTCATTAGCCTCCTGAGGTAGGCTTAAAAATTTCTGCCAGTTTTCCGGTTTTCTAGAGCAAGATTCCATTCCCTTCAGAAGTGTTTCTCTAGCATCTTTTAATCTTTGGAAATCCCTATCATCATTATAATTCCACTCTGGATCCTTTAGAGGCCATTCCACATCGGCCTTACCTTTCGCAACAAGGGCATTTCCTGCTGAGATAATATCTGTAATCTCAGTTGGGGACAGTAAAGTTTCCAAAAGGCAAGTAACATCAGCCCAACTGGGTTGATATGCATTAAATATAGTCCTTAACTGTGAAATTACAGTGTTTGGATTTTTCTCAAAACTAGGGATGATTGATTTCCATGCGCTCAAGTCACTTGGTCTAAAGGGGCTATATTTTCTGACTTGAATTGGCACTCCCTTCTTACTATGTTCTATAGCTTCCTGCAGAGGGAGTAGTTTCTGCTGATCTGATTCTGAACTTGGATCATCTCTAGTAGAAACAGCCATTTTGAGGTCTCTCTCCATATGTGAGAGTTTCCCCCACATCATAACAATGATAATAACAAAAACAATGATAATAACAAAAACAAAAAAAAAACAACAAAAAAAAATAAAATCCTTAGTCGTATGAACTATGGATGTGGTATTAAAAGGTATTTCAATTGCAGGCATAAAATTTCTACTTATATTAAACGTATTTTCCCAAAGATTCTCACGTATACTATTATACAAAAAACCTTTTGCTGCCTGAATGAGGAAAAAACCAATAATGTTATGAAGGACCATTGAGTAAACTATTCCTCTAAGTCGGGATGTTATGCTGTCCCAATACATTCCGATGAGAAAAATCAAAGGGATGGTAGAATATTCTAGCATCTTGCCCTTTAAACTGGGCTGGCTTTTCTGTTTAAAGCAAGACTTTTAGAGGCTTAAAGTCTTTAAGGGAGATTAGACAAAGGGAAAGTCCGCGGGGGGGGGGGGGGGGTATTTGGAAAATCCACCGAATTAGCCGGCTTATGGCCAAACTAGGGAGGGTGGGAGGGTCCTTAAGGTCCCTTCGGGGTCGCCAAACTGTGAGATTTAAAATTGGATATTAGATCATAAATCTCCCCTACTTAACCCTTCCCTTAACTCATCTCCCAGACTAGTAAATGGAAGAAGCTTCTGGTTTTCTAGATAGAGCCTTTATTGTATATAAGGTGTTGTTGATTAGAAGGATAGGAAAACAGAAATACAGTACAAATCGTCTTAAATCTAGGCTTAGTCTATATTCCTTATAAAAACTCACCAAACCGATTTAGGCCACCTTTGGAGTGAGTCAGACCGTCTGTGCCGCGCCGCCCGGCGTCCCGCCAAGCCGGCAAAAAAAAGGCTACTCTCCTTCTCTCCACCCCGGAAGTCCCAAAAAACCCGGCAGGCAGTCTGACATGCGCAGCAGGCGCACTGTACCTGGCAGGCAGTCTGACATGCGCAGCAGGCGGACTACCCGGCAGGCAGTCTGACATGCGCAGCAGGCAGACTGTTCATCTCCTCCCCAAAAGGGTGGTCCTTGAAAAACTGGCGTCTTTCAGTTATCCTAACCGACTGTTAAAAACTTTCATATTTTACCACAGAACATTTATTGAAACTAACTAAAAACCTCCCCATATAGCTCCCCACATGAGTTCACATGGGTGTGGCCAGATTATAATGGAGACAGCCCACGTGGGTGCGCTGAGCCGACTGGAGACTCAGCATGACTAAGAAGTACCCTGCCCCCTTCCTGTGGAAGGGAGAATTAGAGACAGAGGCAGCTAGAGGAATAGGGCGAGGGGAGTTTTCCTGAGGAGAGTTTTGGGGAAGGAAGGTAGACAGTTAGAGGAGCTGTTGGTGTTTTGACCTTCAGACAAGAACAGAGGAAACTGCAAGCTAATTCTCCTCGGAACTACAGATTTCAGTGGTGGCGAGTTTGTGTTTTTGAGGCAAAGCTAGCTCTTTGGAGCTGGCCAGGCTGGAGGCAGATTCGGGGTGCCTGGGGCCTTTTTACCCCAGAGATTTATATATTGTTCCTAGCTCTATGAACCTCACTTGTGTTTTAAATTTGTTCCCATTAATAAATGTTTTGTGTTTTTGAAAGAGATTGTTAATTTCTTTTCTTACCCCAATATTAAGGCGAGCCGGCCCAATTAATCTTCCCATACTAAATTTGGCCCCTTACAGTCAAGAAATCACTAGTGAACAGACATCTTAAATAAAGACACTTTGAGACTTTATTTTTAGTTGTAAACAGAATTTCAAAGTGTAAGAAAAGGCTGCAGAGTTTAGAACAGCAGCTGATGGTGGGGCCGGCCCCACAAAAATAAAGACCCTCCCCCACCCCCAGGCACTGGTGTTGGTGAGCTTCAGGTCGGCTTCTGACTTTCTCTTCCTAGGTGTTGGATGAACAAGTTCATGAACCAAACATCCGCCCCTGGACTTTCCTGATTCTCACTTGAAGTGAAGCAAATCTTCCGTTTAATAATAAAAGTTTCAAAATACAAGTTTTTGTGCCTTTCTTATTCTACAAGGTGGCAAAAGTTGATAAAAATGTATAAACAGAACATACAACATTACATGTTTCAGGCTCGGTGGCCTAATACTTTCGTCATTTTAAAGATGTTAGGCACATACATGGTGTCAGCCCATTTAATAGATTAGAAAAGATCAGTTACTTCAGTACGATCTTCTCAGTTAAAAAACAGCAAAGTGCAACATGATTCCTTTTTTTTTTTGAAAAGTTAGAACAAAAATAAAACTCTTTAAGATGTTGTTGTAAGTGCACTGATCATCATGCCGCTCACCCTGAGCAGGGGCTTTCAGCCACATAAATATACCTCCTGCTTCCACCCAGCTACCTATTTATACTGTGGAAAACAAACAATCCTCTGAAAAACAAAATGGTCTAGCCAGCTGCCAATTATGATAGTATTTTATGTAATAAACCATCTTTAGAAAGAAGAAATAGTCTTCTTGATAATTTCTGCAGCCTCTCGGATTTCATGTTCCTTGATCACAAGGGGTGGCAACAGCCGGATGATATTGCCATGGGTAGGTTTGGCCAGAAGCCCATTGGCACAGAGGCGAAGACACACAGTCCAAGCGGTGAAATCTAAAGAGAAAAGTAAAAGTACAGTTTTATGAGAGACACCACCATCTGTTAATCAAATCAAGCCCTCTAAATTTTAGATCTTCCTAAACCCCACTTCCCCCTTAAGTGGAATTTCCATCACAAGTGTATGCCTCCATACCTTTGGTCTCCTTGATAATCATAGCATTGAGCAAACCTTTCCCTCTGATTTCTGACACAATGCTAGAGGGCAGGTTCTCAAGTTCTCTTCTAAAAATATTGCCCATCTTGTGGGCATTTTCTGGCAATCTCTCCTCCTCCAAAACCTTTAACACACAAACACACACATCAATTAGGGCCCAACACTTTTTAAGGCAGATTAATATGAATGAGGATATAATGGCCCCCTCCAGGTCAAGGCTGTGGCGGGGGGGCTCATATAAGTCAGCCGACTGGGACCTTTTTACATGTTCCACCCTCAATTAAATGTACTTGAAGATGCCAGCTCTCAGAGCATGTCATACCTTTAGGGATGCTATGGCCACTCTGCAGGCCACAGGAAAACCACCAAAAGTTGATCCATGCTCCCCTGGCTTCAGGGTTGACATGATTTCGCTATTACATAATACAGCTGATACCTAGAAAGAAAGAGGGCATTGTCAAAGTGTCTTCTCCAAAGCCAGGATTGACTTTAGTACACAGGGAGGAGGGTGAAAGCTTACAGGGCATACACCTCCGGAAAGAGATTTCCCTAGTAAGAGAATGTCAGGCTTCACATTTTCATGATTAACAGCTAGCCACTTTCCAGTTCTGCCCAGGCCACTTTGTATTTCATCAGCAATCAACAAAACCTAAAAGGAAAACAAATTTCTGGGTTAGTTACAGAGCCTGAGGAACCAAACCCAATCCCAGTTTATCAGTGGAATGAGGTTCTCAGGGGGAGAGCCTTTGCTGATTTACAAGGTGAGGCCTGGCCCAGGTGGATGGGCAGTGTCCCTAAATATCAAAAATGTCTCTAAAAACCAAAGAACTGTCCCAGACAGCCCAGTTCTGCAGCCTCACTGCTTTTGTCTGTTCTAATGACCTGTTTCATCTCACGTCATCTTCTCATCCTTGTTTAAGACTGCTGTCTCTGTCTGTCCCCTAGCCACCATGTTGTTAAAAATGGAAGTGGCAGCAGAGAATTCCTCCCCAAACTAAGAGTTAGAAATTATCAGCAAAGATCAGGATTATTCTGATCAAATGGCTACACCAGACAAAGATCCCCTGGGATCAAAGCAGCCTGCAGCTGGCTGGGCCTACAGGTGACTCACTGCATCATCCATCAGCTTATGGTAGCTCAAGGGCATGAGCATCATTTAAGAATCAAGGCCCTCAGGTAAGGATAGCTATGCCTTTAGATTTTCCTGAGCACCTCCACCTGCTCTGGGCCCCAGCAGGAGGGCTGCTGGTTCCCCAGTCAGCATTACTCACATTATACTTTGTGCACAGATCTCTGACTCCCGACAGGTATCCAGGATCGGGGACGATGACCCCAGCTTCCCCTTGTATCGGCTCCACCATGAAAGCAGCCACGTTGGGATCCTGAAGGGCACTCTAGGCCGAGTTGGGAAGAGAAAAGGGGAATCACTACAGTGCCACCCCACTCCTTTCCCTCTCTGAGATTCAGATTGGAAGGCTGCAGTGCAGGGCCCCTGTGCATCAGAAAACTTGGCTGGGAAGACATGTTACAGGGTCACTGATGCAGATTCATCTGCCAGTTCAATCAAGCAGGAGCTCTGGAGGCCTGACTCCCCCCCCACCACCACCCCTGCCCCTCAGTTAGTCTGTGTTACAGGTGCTGTCCACAACACACAGACCACAGCCCATTGTTCTAAATTAGCTCCAGATACACAAACCCAGGCTTGCAATGAGCTCAGTAACAGAAGAGCCTCATTGTATTGCAGTTTGACATGGCAGAGCTCAAAGCCCAAACACCCTGGGCCTCTAGCTACCTCCTGCCAAAAGAGGCTGAGAAACTGCCCTTCCCCACTCCAGTGTGTCAGACTATAAAGGCAAAAACACCACCTCAAGAGCACTCAAGTCATTGTAGGGGATGATGTCAAAACCCGGCATAAAAGGCCCAAAATCCTCGTAACACTTTGAATCTGATGAACTCGAAATGGCAGCTAATGATCGGCCCCAGAAGTTCCCAACTGCAGAGAAGAAAAACAGAATCGATTATTTCAACAAAATCCAAACATTCAAAAACAAGACAATTTCCCCCTAAAAAGTAAAAAAAAAAGCCCAAGGTTCCAATGAATAAAAAAGAAATATTGTACCAAAAGACAATAATACACACCCAGCAACTAGACATACCCGGGAAAATAATTTTTGCTTGATGTTTAAGAACTCCCTTGACAGAGTATGCCCATTTTCTTGCTAATTTACATGCGGTGTCTCCAGCCTCAACACCTTTTTCATGGGTTTAAAAAAAAAAGATTTTCATTAAGTTCCCCATCAATCCAGTCAAAAATGAAAAAATTATTTCTCATCATAAAGATGTTAGATTCATCATCTTACCTGAGTTCATAGGAAGAACTTTATCATAACAGAACATAGATGTCACATATTGGGCAAAATCACCCACTTCTGTATTATACAAAGCTCTGGTCGTCATGGACAATGTTGAGGCTTGCCTTATCAGGGCCTCCACAATTTTAGGGTGGCAGTGCCCTTGGTTTAAAGCACCAAAACCACTAATAAAATCAAAATAGCGTTTGCCTTCGACGTCCCATACGTATACACCTAGAATAGGAAAGATTATGTTATGATGTTACCAGAGAGTGTGCAGTTCTCCAAGGGATGGCACCACACAGCCATGGTTCACAGCAGACATTCAGATGGGTTCTGGCACCCAAAATAATGAATGTGAGGAATTTATCTAGCGAACTCAAATACCCAGATCAACAAGGAAGATAGATAAATCAGGGGGCACATGTCATAGATGACTGATGTCACCTTCTGATTTAGTCTTAATAAATTGACAAAGCATCAAGCTTATGGACAGAGCAGCCACACTGATACCCAAACAAAAATGCACCTCTCTTTTCACATCACACACACACACACACACACACACACACACACACACACACACATGCCAGAAATGGATGCTGGTATCTCATTAGAAAAAGTTCATGTGCTGAGGGGCTGTGTCATAATCCTTCCCCTCTGGCTTTTCCCAGGGAGAGGCAGAAGCTTCATCATCACAAGGGTGGTTTTGGGGACAAACAGGGAGTTTGAGCACAGAATTCTGGCTGTTGTGAAGGGGGCCCTTTGTGGCTACAGGGAAAGGAGGGATGCCAGAGGGGATGTTAGAGCACAGGGAAGGTAACTGAGGAAGCGCTAAACTCAACCCTAAGAAGGAGCAAGCTGGAGCAATGGGACAAACACAATATCACTGGGATGTTCATTCACTAATTGGGGCTCCCTGGCATCCCAATTTTGACCTAAAAAGACTACAGGGTCAACTGGGTTGGGTTGAGCAAAGCCAGCTTTTAACCTGCAGCTAAGAGTCCAGAGGTTGAACCCTCTAGTGGTTAGAATGAACTGAGCAAAGTCCCACCGCAATTTCCCCCCACATCTCCAGAATAATCTGTTCTCCTTGTCAGAAGTCCCTCAATTCTACCTCCATGAACTCCTCACCCACCCAGAGCAGGCCACAGTGTCGAGAACAGGGTTCACTTGAAACTCACCTTTTCCTTTTTCCAGGACAACCGGAATAGGACGTGCAAGAGGGATGCAGAATTTTGCTTCTCTAGCAAAAATATATTCCATGTACAGAGAACCAGAGGAGTCGGGGCAGGCAAACAATGGAGTTCCTGAGTGAAAATCTC
This sequence comes from Dromiciops gliroides, assembly GCF_019393635.1. NCBI lineage: Eukaryota > Metazoa > Chordata > Mammalia > Microbiotheria > Microbiotheriidae > Dromiciops > Dromiciops gliroides. The sequence continues at coordinate 11,442,462 of NC_057862.1, forward strand.
GTCTAAATAAATTCGATGATAGTTTTGAAAACAACATTTTCTCTTTCGAGAAAATTGGACTTAACCTATGGAGAAAAGAGAAGGGGACATTAACAACCACTGCCCCACACTACCACCATATACCTAGGAATCTGTGATGGGACTAACTACTGTTGTGTGGTGCTGACACAACTGCAGCTGCAGTCATCTTGGCAAACCTCATGCCAACTTGGAAGGAGGGACACAGAGGTAAGAAGCCCCAGAACTTCAGATGACAAAGAAGGAACCTGCTCTATGAAAATCTACTAAACTGCACCAAACACAGATGGCTGGAGCACAAAGAGACCTACATATTCATCAAGCTGGAAAAGCTTTTGGAAGATTGCACTAAATGCAAGAAGCCATCATACCTTGTTGGGTCTGATGAACTATATGTATCAGATGTTCGACCCCTGTAGTTCTGAGCTGCAATGAAGAAAAACAGAATCAATTATTACAACAAAATCTAAACATTTAACAACACAATTTTCCCCTAAAAAAGTAAAAAAAAGCCAAATGTACAATGGATAAAAAGGAAACCTAGTAAAAAAGACTAAGTAATATACACCCAACAGCTTGACATACCTGGAGAAATAATCTTATCTTCATGTTCAAGATCTCCCTTGACAGTGTTCCCCCACCTTCCAGATAATTTGCAGGCTGTTTCTCCAGCTTCCATGACTTTTTCATGGGTTTAAAAAAAAATTTTCATTAAGTTCCCCATCAATCCGGTCAGAATTCTTTTTCATCATGAAGATTTGTTATTAGATTCATCATCTTACCTGAATTCATAGGAAGAATCTTGTGACATTGGAATATAGATGTCACATATTGGGCATAATCATGCAATTCCTTATAACAGAAAGCTCTGGTAGTCATGGACAACGTAAAGGCCTGCCTTGTTAGAACTCTTCCAATTTTTGGGTGGTGGTATCCTTGGTTTAGAGTACCGAAGGCAATTGAAAAATCAAAATAGCGTCTCCCTTCCCCATCCCATACGGAAATGCCTAGAAGGAAAGATTATTTTATGAGGTTACCAGAGAGTGTGCAGTTTTCCAAGTGATGGCACGGCGCAGCCAATTCAAACAAGTTCTAGCACCCAAAATAATGTGAGAGGAACAACAACAAGGAAGATATATAAATCAGGGGGCACATGTCATGGATGACTGATGTCATTTTCTGATTTAGTGTTAATAAGGTGACAAAGAAAGTCAAGCTAGGTGGCACAGTGGATAAAGCATGGGCCCTGGATTCAGGAGGACCTGAGTTCAAATTTGACCTCAGACACTTGATACTTACTAGCTGTGTGACCCTGGGCAAGTCACTTAACCCTCATTGCCCCGCCCCCCCAAATAAAAGATGATAACAAAGCATCAAGTTTATGGACAGAGCACCCACACTGATACAAAACAAAAACACATCTCTCTTTTCACATAACACACACACATACCAGAAATGAATGCTGGTATCTTCATCAGAAAAAATTAATGTGCTGTGTCATAATCCTTACCCTCTGGCTTTTTCCAGGAAGGGGCAGAGGCTCCATCACAAGGATGGTTTTGTGGGGACAAACGGAGTTTGAGCACAGAATGTTGGCTACTGGGAAAGGAGGGATGCCACAGGGGATGTCAGAGCACAAGGAAGGAAACTGAGGAAGCGCTAAACTCAACCCAAGAGGGAGCAAGCTGGAGCAATGGGACAAACACAACATGTCGATGGTTCATTCACTAACTGGAGCCCCTGGCTAACATCCTACTTTGACCTAAAAAGACAAGCAGGGTTGCCTGGGTTGGGGTGAGCAAAAGCCAGCTTTTAACCTGCAGCTAAGAGTCCAGAGGTTGAACCTCTGGTGGTTAGAATGAATTGAGCAAGGTCCCACTGCCATTTCCTCCCACATCTCCAGAATAATCTCTCCTTTTCAGAAGCCCCTCAATTCTACCTCCATGAACTGCTCACCCAGCCAGAGCAGGCCACACTGCTGAGACCAGGGATCACCTGAAACTCACCTCTTTCCTGGACAATCTGAACAGGACGCGTGATGTGGGCGTGGAATTTTGCATCTCTAGCAAAATTATGTTCCATGGATGGAGGACCATAGGAGGTGGGGAATACAAACGAGGGTGTGAATGAACAAAAACCTTGTCGAAATAAGTTCGATGATAGTTTTGAAAACAACATTTTTTCTTTCAAGAAAATCAGACCTACCCTATGGAGAAAAGAGAAGGGGACATTAACAACCACTGCCCCCACTACCACCATATACCTAGGAATCTGTGATGGGACTAACTACTGTTGTGTGGTACTGACACGTGTAACGATTGGAATAACACCACCTGCTGGATACTAACTGTAGAAGAGTTCTGCCCATGAAGCGAAGGTCTTTGAGTGATTGGCTGCAAGGAGCCAGCCTCCCCAACACCCTCACCACACCCCCACAGCTGCTCTGTCCAGTCTACATCTGGAATACTGCTATCTTCTGACTCTCCAGTTGATCTCAACAGAGTGATACAGAACGCAACCTATCTCACGGAATGTGATTCCTTTTTGTCTTTTTTTAAACCTTAAGAGAGGCCAGATCTCCACATAAAAATTAAGTGGGATAACCTAATGGGAAAAGACACAAAGGTGGAGAGCTGCCTACCACACAGAGAAGGAAGCTTTGGGCTAAAATGCTAGACGTTCTAGCAAAGTCCAGGCTCCCATTCCAACTCAACATTTATCAATTAAGCAGAGCTCTGAGGCCCTGTGCTGTCACATAGGGAGGAGGCAAAAGCAACTCCTGCCCTGGGGGGCTGTATGATATTGACCTAAAATTTACCTAAAAAACAAGGTTTCTGTTTTCCGGGTACGGTCAATGAACAGTGTAGTAATGGAAATCTCCAGTAACCAGCACGTGAAGGTTGGCTTGAAAGCTCACCTTCCTGCAGCTAGCAGTTGAAGCCAGAAGTGGCTGCCAGGCCTACCGCTCCTCCAACTTTTAAAGGGTTGTGAAAAGGCGTGGTCATGACCTCACTGCTGACACACAGAGCTGAGGTCTTGGTCTCCTACCTCAACACAATAGGTGATGCCCTAAAGCAAAGCCTTGAAGACCAAATAAGGAAATTGTTTTGTGAAAGGTTCCCTCTTACAGGTTCCAAAGGCATGCCCATGATGGACAAGGCCCCCCACCTCCAGAGAGAACTGATGAACTCTGAGCAGATTGAAACCAACTTTTGGTACTTTTTTCATTTTGTTTTTCTTGGGGGGGCAGGAAGGGAGTGCCTGTCTTTTGTAAGATGCCTAATATGGAAATATAACTTCACACACATCATCAATATCATGTTGCTTGCCTTGTCAAGGGGTGGGCAAGAATTTGAAACTCAAAAAATGTTTAAATGAATGTGAATTTTTTACATGTAACAGAAACTATTTAATACAACAAATATATTTTTAAAAAATGTAAGTTGTCTTTAATGGGTCAAGAGAGTACAAGAAGAAAGCCTTGGTGCCTCTATAATGGGCCAAATGGGACTTACCAGTGACCCTCAGGCACTACAAAAGGGAAAACATCCAGTGACCCGGGGCTTCCAGAGTGCACATGTGTGCACACACACATATACAGACGTATGTGTGCATACCGATGCCCATGCACACACCTGTAAAGCCCCAAGGTTCTGCAAACATAAGGCAGCAGCTCAAACCTTCACACAAATAAGGCCCCTTCCTCTGACTTCAGGAATCCCCCTTCACCCCTCTGGCAATGCTCCTCCTCCCCCTCTAGAGCCTCCCCTGACCAACCCTCCCTCTTCTCTCTCTCTCTCCTCCCTCTCTTTCTGTCACTGGCTCCCCAGGCCCTGCACGCTGGATGCTCACACAATGGACACCTGAAACACGTGTACATCAATTAGGGACTTCCTGGCTCGCACTTCCAGGCTGAAGCATGGGTTTGAGTGCCCAAGGAGCTGGTTTCCAATCCCACCCTGTTGGTGCCCATTTCTCCCAGAACATGAGTATGGGCTGTGGACAGGGACCCCTACCCTGCAGGGAGGGGGTGAAGATCACTAGCATCCTCAAGTTGGCTGAGCCAGGGCCAGTGTGGGGTGTCCCGAAGGTGACCCTGGGGACACAGCCAAAGACTCTGGGTCGGGCTGGGCAATGGGGTGCTGGGGGAACCAGACTGGCTTGGGGTGAGGGGCAGGGGAAGGACCTGGGCCTCTTCCCCAGGCTCAGGGACCATCCATCTGGCACAGCTTGGAAGGGAGTAATGGGAGGATGAGAAAGAGGAAGGCAGAGTACCCTTTGACCCTGCAATACTACTATTAGGTCTTTTCCCCAAAGAGATCATAAAAAAGGGAAAAGGACCTACATGTACAAAAATATTTATAGCTGCTCTTTTTGTGGTGGCAAGTAATTGGAAATTAAGGGGATGCCCATCAATTGGGGAATGACTAAACAAATTGTGGTATATAAATGTAATGGAATACTATTATGCTGTAAGAAACGATGAGCAGGCAGATTTCAGAGAAACCTGGAAGGACTTACATGAACTGATGCTGAGTGAGATGAGCAGAACCAGGAGAATATTGTACACAGTACAATTGTGTGTTGATCAGCTGTGATAGACTTGACTCTTCTCAGCAAAACAGTGGTCCAAGATAGTTCCAAAGGACTGATGATGGAAAATGCTCTCCAAATCCAGAAAAAAAGAACTCTGGAATATATATGTAGATTGAACCATACTATTTCTATTTTTTTTTGTTGTTTTTCTCTTTTTCTCTGATTCTTCTTTCATAGAATGACTAATGCAGAAATATGTTTAATGTGATGGTACATATGACTTGGGGAGGGGGAGGGAGGGGAGGGAGGGAGAAAAATTTGAAACTAGAAATCTTATAAAAACAAATGTTGAAAACTATCTCTACATGAAACTGGAAAATAATAAAATACTTTTATGAAAAAAAAGAGGAAGGCAGAGGAGGAGGTCACGAGGACTTGGGGAGGACTCAGTGGGAGGCAGAGGTCTGGGAAGTTTTAAAAATGCCAAATGGGTTAATAGCGTCATCTCTCTGAGCCTCAGCTTCCCCATCTTTAATGGGAGGAAATCTGACCCCATGAGCTATACTACCTTTGCTGCATCTCAAGGTCTGGGATTCTGAGGGATCTGAACAGGGCTCCCTTCCCTGAGACACAGCCTTGCCATCCCCAGGCAGGCTCAAAGGTCACGTGGACAAGATAAAGTGGTATGCTGTAGGCCAGAGTCAGAATGAGTCAGAGACCTTATCCTACAAAATGCTTGGGGAAGGGGAAAATCGATTAGAAAAAACAAAATGATAGCCATTGGCTGAGGGCCATTCAGCCAATGGTCTGAGCTACTACTCCCCCTGGGGGAGGCTTCATTCATACTTTTTCATCAGGTCCAGGATCTTATTATAGAGTCTCCCTGGAGTATCAATACTGCAGATGAAATATTTTTTTCTTTTTTTGGGGGGGGGGCAATGAGGGTTAGGTGACTTGCCCAGGGTCATACAGGTAGTAAGTGTCAAATGTCTGAGGCAGAATTTGATCTCAGGTCCTCCTGAATCCAAGGCTGGTGATCCATCCACTGAGCCACCTACCTGTCCCCCACCCCCCAGATGCAACCCAAGTGCTTCCCACTCTGGAATATTCTTGTATACATGAGATTGGGGATCTGAGTCAGCAAGAGGCCCATGTCCTTGGCGTCTGTCAATGAGTCTTGGCTCCCACTTCAAAGGGCTGTTGGGACCAGCATGTCCTGAACTCTATAGAAGGGATGCTCAGTCTGGGGACTGGCGGGGAAAGGCCCAGGAAAACCCATGTTTAAGTCACCAATTTTTACAAAGCCACAATAAACCAAGAACCACAAGCCTTAAATCTAATTTGGTTAAAATAGATGGAGACCAATCTTCAGTTAAAAATGGGGGCCTGCTGGCTTAAGCCCCCAACACCTGACCATCCTTGTCTGGACCACTAACACTGACTGGCATAAGCTTTTCTTTCTACACATGGGCACATACACATGTACACACACACACACACACACACACACACACACACACACACACACAGAAGGGCAAAGCTATGATCAGAGAAGGATGTTCTCAGCCTGAAGCTCCGATGACAAAGACCACCATTAAGAACCCAGACTGTTCATGACCTACCAATGGTGGTGCCTTGGGAATGGCCAACATAATACACTTGCTCTTGACCAGTCTTGTTCAGGATAAAGTCGATCACAGCAGGCAGGTCGTTTTTTGCCATCTCATCAAAGCTGCAAAGCAAAACCAGAATGTCCCAAAGGAATTCAGTCAGTCCCTGCCTCTCCTGGAAGAGAAGGTAGGAGCCAGAGCTGGGAGGGCCCCCTAGTCATCAAGTCCAGCTCACTGTTCAGAACAGGAAACTGAAGCCTAGAGTGGTTGAGTGAAATTGAGCCATGGTCACTGGGCTCCTAGGAACTAGAGGTGAAGCAGAGCCTGACTCCAAGCCCAGGCTCCTTATGATATATGTGAACAGTCAATTCACACTTCACATTTGTTAAGGATCTATTCTGTGCCAGGAGAAACTATGCCAGAAACCAGGGCTATGGCAACTATTACTACCACCACCACTGCTAAAGAAGAATGACAATAATAATATTAGTAAGAAGAAGAACAACAGCAACAGTAATAATAATAACTCAAAAGGTTTGCAAAACACTTTAACAATAATAACAGCTAACATTTACGTAGCACTCACTATGTGCCAGGCATTATGCTAAGCACTATACACATATTTTCTCATTTGCTCCTCACAACAACCCTGGGAAGGTAAGTGTAGTTATTATCCCTACATTACAAATGAGGAAACTGAGGCAAGCAGAGGTCAAGTGACTTGCCCAAGGTCACACAGCTATTGAGTATCTGAGGGAGGATTTGGCCTTAGATCTTCCAGACTCCACGTTTAACACTTTTTCCCATAATAACACCTCCTCCCCTCAGGGGTCTTAGACTCTACTAGAAAGAGGTGACAGTTATTATGCTTTGTAGACATTGTTTCAATGGAGCCTTCCAACCCTCCTATATGGTAGGATATGTCCAAGGTAAGGTCACAGAACTGGGAACTGTTTGAGCAAGATTCAAACCCATGTCTCTCCTAATGCCAAATGCTGGCACAGAGACTGCACTTTGGAAACACTTGCCCCTCACTGCTTCACCCTGAACTACCTGAAAGCCCAGAATTCGTCCTGGAAAACAGAAAGTGTCTTGTGTTTGCGGGACCAGGTGTTCCCTCGGCTGTTCCCCAGCCACATGTCGTAACCAGCATCAGCAAAGATGAAGCCCAGGCTGCTGTTGTCCAGAGATACCATAAGCAAATTAGGGGAGCATGGGGAAATGTGCCTGTCGGATCTCTGGAAAAGGAAAGAGTTTATGACCAAATAAGAGATAAAGAGGATCACAAGAAATGGAATGGATCATTTGTATTATATTAAATTAAAAAAGGTTTTGCAAAAACTAAACTAAAACAGCTAAGATTAGAAAGAAAGAAACTAGGGGAAACATATTACATCAAGTTTCTCTGACAAAAGCCTCATTTCCCAAATAGATAGAGAACTGAGTCAAATTTATAAGAATACAAGTCATTTCCCAATTGATAAATGGTCAAAGGATATGAATAGACAGTTTTCAAACAAAGAAATTAAAGCTAGGGGCAGCTAGATGGCGCAGTGGATAGAGCACCAGCCCTGGAGTTGGGAGTATCTGAGTTCAAATCTGGCCTCAGACACTTGACACTTGCTAGCTGTGTGACTCTGGGCAAGTCACTTAACCCCAATTGCCTCACTAAAAAAAAAAAAAAGAAATCAAAGCTATCTATAGTCATGAAAAAATGCTCTAATCACTATTGATTAGAGGAATGAAAATTAAAACAACTCGGAGATACCACCTCATACCTATCAAATTGGTTAACATGATAGAAAAGGAAAATGACAAATGCTGGAGGGGAGGTAGGAAAGCAGGAACACTAATGTACTGTTGCTAAAGTCATGAAGTGCTCCAGCCATTCTGGAGAGCAATTTGGAACTAAGCCCAAAGGAATATACAACTGTGAATACTTTTTGATCCAGAAATACCACTACTAGGTCTCTACCCCTAAAAGGGAAAATAACCTATTGTACAAAAATATTTATGCCAGATCTTTTTGTGGTGGCAAAGAATTGGAAATTGAGGAGTGCCCATGAATAGGCAAACAGCTGAACAAGTTGTGGTATATGATTGTCATGGGATACTATTGAGCTAGTCTAAGAAATGACAAGCAGGATGGTTTCAGAAAAACCTAAGAAGTCTATACAAAGTGATACAAAGTGAAGTGAGCAGAAATACTGTAACAATGATCAGTTGTGAAAAACTGAGCAACTCTGATCAAGGCAATGATCCAAGACAACTCCAAAGGACCCATGATGAAAAATGCCATCTACCTCCAGAGAAAGAACTGATGAACTCTGAGTGCATACATTGTGAGTATGTGTGTTTTATTTTGAAAGTGTGTAAGGTGGTTTAAAAATGTAGCTTCAACACATTGATGAGTCAACTACCAGGTATTTGCTGTATGTCTGACGCCCCAGAATATGGGTAGTTTCAATTTATAAGTAAAGGATAAATGAAATGCTGTTAGGGAAACATTAGGAAAGATATTCGAGTCTAAGTCGTGGTTAGTGAAATTTTGCTATTTAAGGTCACAATTCCTGTGACTGTAACTTACTGTCATTTTGAGCTTTGATTGCAGGAATAGTTGTCCGTATTGTCATGAAGCCAATAATCAAAAATAGCATGTGCTGCAGTCTGGGAACTGCTAAAGCTGGATGTCTGTGCCTGGGAAAAGTTTTGAGGATGACTTTGCCCTGACCCAAGGTAGGATCCTCATAACTCTATCTCCCCATTGTGCTATTTCCTTTCTGAAAAGGAGAAGTCCTACCTGTTTGATCCTGAGACTGGCTTTTAATGCCTTGTGAATATTGGCTATCAGATATGACTCATGCCTAGAATCAAACAGAGCTAAGGGAATTTTCCCCCTGTTGTGATAGGACATTGTTATAACTATGTCACTCTTTTTCTTTTTATAGCAAATTTCAGTAACACTAAATCTGTTAAGTAATAGATTGATCCTGGAACATCTCTGAGTTACTATTATTAGATGAAAATATGAACATTTTACAGTTTTAATCTGTATTTGTGGTCAAGGTGTAATATGGGTTATTTCCACTCATTCTGTGCCACCCGGGCTGGGGGCTCTGATCGGCCCTAGTGCTGGGTGTGAAAGATGATACTTGGTCCCAGCCCGGCAGCCCAGCAGGGGAGAGCTCTGTATAACATGGCTTAGGCAGGATAAAGAAAGGAGGCCGTGGTATGGGGTGGGTTGAGGACAGACTTCTGGCAGGAGGGACGTTTTGGGTGGGACTTGAAGGAAGCCAGGGGTGAAGTCCAGCCCGGGAGGGGGGAGCACCGTGAGAGTGGGATTGTCTTTGGTTTCTTGTATTCCCAGATCTCAGCCCAGTGCAGGGCCTAGACCAGGTGCTTAGTAAGTGTTTATTGACTAATCCCTTGGCAGGCAGTCAAAATGCCCAGAGTGTCTTGTGAGAGGAGGAAGGAGGTTGGAGTCACAGGGTTGCAGAGGGTTGAGGGTAGGGGTTAAAGAAAGGAGAGGACTGGGGTTGCTGTTGGAGCCGAGCAGGGATGGGGCCAAGGGACCATGTGGGCAGGGGCCTCCTTGTCAGAGGCTGTGGGAAAGGGAGAGAGAATGGAGGGGAGATGCCCACGGGGTTCGAAATGTGTAGAGATCCCTTGGTCAACCTGACTGGAGCTATAGAAATGTCAGCAATTATCACGTGACCTTGGGTAGACCCCCTTTCCCTGTTGGCCTCAGCTTTCTCCTCCATAAAATGAAGGGGGTGTCTGGGGTAGCCACTGAGGTAGCATCCAGGGCTCGACCTATAATCCTCTAGAGTAGGGGGTTCCTAGTCTGGGGTCCATGGGCCTCCAGGGACTCAGGGCTGGATTTTCAGTGGTCTGTGAACTTGGATGGGAATATATATATATTTATGTGAATGTGAATATGTGCATGTATATGTATATGAATGTGAATGTGCATATAAATATAATAGATGCACACGCATACATATATGTACACACATGTGTGCATACATGTGTACAACATGCACACACATGTACACATAATACTTATTCTCTATCTCTATTTCTCTATCTATTTATCTCTATCTCTATCTCTATCTCTATCTCTATCTCTATCTCTATCTATCTCTTTATTTCCCTCACTTTGGGTTTGCATTGTAACCACGTGTGTGTCTTATTTTATGCACCTAAAAACCTTATTGAGAAAAGGGTACCAGGGGATTAGCCTGTCTGCCAAAGGGGCACCCAGAAGAGATTAAGAACCCCCAGGTTGAATGCTTTAGTGCAGGAAGTCCTCGCCAATGAGCAGCACTTAGCTAGAAATGGACAAAGCTGGACACAAACCCAGGTCTTCCTGACTCAGTTTTCTCATTTGGAAAAAAAGGGTTAATAACAGCACCTACCGTGAGAACCAGATGAGGTGGCATCTAAGGGCCAGAGAAGTGCTGCCGCTTGTTCTTAAGACTATTCCAGGAGAGGAGAGAGTGGGTGGGGGAGTCGGGAAGCGGGGCAGTTAAGCCAGGACTGACTGCAGGGCTCTCCTGGAGAGTGCTCACCCTCTTTTTTCCGCCCCCTGCAGTGAGGTGACCAGAGAGTCCCTGGAAGTCGCCTTGAAGCAGCTGAGCTGTCCCTTTCCATGGCACTTATCCAAGGAAGAGAGAAGCCTTGAGAACTTAGAGGAGAAGATCACCTGCGCATTGGGTTTCTCTGCCCAGAATCCAAAGTGTCTGAGCAGCATGTCCTGGCCTACCTGAAACACCTGCAGAGCCATCACGAGGAAGCCCTGAGCTGCCTCAAGCGATCCGAAGAGCTCACCCGGATGGAGCATGGCGGCCAGGTGGACGTCAGGAACCTGGTCACGTGGGGCAACTACGCCCGGTTGTGCTACCACATGGGCCGGCTGGAGGAGTCCCTCACCTACCTGGACAAGGTCGAGCAGACGTGCAGGAAGCTCGCAAACCTGCACAGGATCGACTGCCCAGAGATGGACTGTGAGGAAGGCTGGGCCAGGCTCAAGTGCAGCCACTGCTACGCAGACCGGGCCAAGGCCTGCCTGGAGAGGGCTCTGGAGAGGGGCCCTCCAGCCGGGAGCTTCTTGTGGGCTTGGCCATTGCCAGCTGTGGTCAGGACGGGGTCGGCAGATGCTGGAGGCAACCATCTCTCACCCTACTGAGGCAGACCATTGAGCTGGATCCTGACAATGGTTTCCTTAAGGTGGTCCTGGCCTTGAAACTGCAGAAAATGAGAGCTGAAGCCTTGGGGGAAAAGTTCGTGGAAGAAGCCCTGGAAAAAGCCCAATCTCTAGAGATCTTCCGGCTAGCTGCCAAATTCTACCGGAACCAGGGCTCCTTGGAAAAGGCCCTCGGCCTGTTTGAGAAGGCCTTGGAATGTCAGCCCGCTGCCACCAGCTTGCTCTACCACCAGGTTGGGTGTTGTTACCAGACCCTGGCCAGGCAACTCCTGCACAGAGATGAGGTGGAGAATCTGTGGGACCCTGTGACCTGAAAGAGGGTGCATGAGCTATGGGCCCGGGCCAAGGAGTATCTGGAAAAAGCCATGGAGAAGGATGTCTGCTACCCTAATATGTATTCTGACCTGGCTTCCGTGTATGCCATGCTGGGCGACCATAAGAAGGCTGAAGCCACCTATCAAAAAGTGTGGGTTGTGGGGCAGCTCATGGACCAGGAGCAGCAGCAGGTCCACCTGTGCTATGGCAACTTCCAAGAGTATTTCTGCAGGGAGGAAGACGTCACCATTCGCCATTATCTAGAAGGTGTGAACATACAAAAGTGTGAGAAAATGAAGTCCAGACTGCAAAAACTAGCGGGAATACCAACAGCCATCCTTGCAGGACTTGAGGCTGCTGGGGTTCTTGGCCAAGAAGAATGAAGACCAGTCCCTGGCCACGGACTACTATGAGAAGGCTTTGGGCACCCTGCTCCAACCCTCCACCTCAGGCATTGGAAGTCTCTTCCTCTCTCCTTGCTCTCCAGAGCCAGAGAGAGATGGGTGCCAAGGGCCCCATGATGGGGTTGCCTCTGTGCTCAGCGGGGAGAACAAAACCCAGCAAGAAAGACCGGAGGCCACGGCTGACTGTGAAGATGGGTGGGTGTCTAGGGAGAGCCAGCCCTCTCCTCCAAGGGCCTAGGAACGGTGCCTCTTTTGCACTTCCTTGGGGTGAAGAATATGGAGCAAGGACTGGTGGTTCAGGATGACTGAAGAGATGGGCGTGTTGGGGATGTGGCCTGTGATGGCCTGACCCGGATGCTGATTGTTCCCTGGCAACCTTCCTGTGGTCACAGCAACACGCTTGTACCCTTTTTAGATATCATGGCCAAAAGGACCCATAGTGACCCGAGGAAACGGTTTGACTTTGGCCCAAGAGACACGGATCTCTTCTGTGTCCACACTGACAGCATCGTTGCATGGATCCCCATTGCCCCCAGCTCATGTCTAGATTCAGCCCAGCATTGGAGGAACTTCAGGGCCTGGCTGTCATTCATTCCTCTGGGCCCCTCCCTGGACCTTCTCCCAGGAGCCCTCTCCCCTTGGTCTGGACTGTTCTCAAAGCCTGCTGATCCTGCTCATCTCTGAGCCCCCTGCTCATGATGTCTCCCAGGCTGGAAATCACCTTTCACCTGCCCCCACCTTCCATTTCTAGCTGTGGCAATCCCAGCCCCCCCCCCCCCTTTAACAGGCATCTCCAATGTATCATTTCCTCTGTGAATCATGTCCTTATCTCTAGCAGCTGGGAATCACTCCTCTCCCCAAAGTCTTGGTCGGCCCTTCTCCGCAGCTCTCTCGTCCATGCTGGATGGTCAGTGTGCTCATGTAGAGTTCATCTCCCCTCCTGTTCCTCCTTTGACTCTGGAAAATGCTGTCCTTAGGACAGTGCCTAGCACACAGCAGATGACGAATGCTTCTTGACTGACAGACAGTGTCCTGGTCACCCCAGCATCTAGCACATAGCAGACTATATTTTGAAGACTGTATTTCCACATCATTGTTTCTTTTGTGATCAGATGTGTTTTATTTTAGGCATTTAGGCATCTTATTCAGAGCAGGGATCCATTGACTTCCCCAGAATGCCCAGGAGTCCAGGACCCAGGAAAGGTTAAGAGTGAGCCTTATCCTTGGCTCTTACAGCTGTCATCCCCAAGACAAAGCAGATGGGGCTGGCCTCCTCCTGGTACACACTCCCTGCTCTGTTTCTGCCTGCTTTCCTGGGGATCACCCTTCCGTCTCTAGCCCTCAGTGCTGGCTGTTCCCCTCATCAGTTTTACCCCTTTCATGATATCTCTTTTCAGGCTGCCCTGTCACGTTCCCTTTTCTATCCCATCCCAAATGGGGTGATTGGGAGAATGGGTTCAGCATAACTTGCTCTCGGTCCTATGTCCCCCTAAGGGTGTCCCTGAACCTGAGAGAAGGCAGCTCAAGTTGGCAGTGAAGCTTCAGACACATTCTAGGGCACATCTGGCCAGGCAGTTTTGGGGGTGATCACATTCAAGGGGAGATTCTGAGGGTTGGATCAAACTGCTTTGAGATAATTGAACAGAACCAACTGTAACGATTGGAGTGACGCCACCTGCTGGAGTTACTGTTGGAAAGCTCCGCCATGAGGAGAAGGTGTCTAAGGGCAAGCCATGCAGTCAGTTCCTTGGTGTCAGGAAGTGATGTTTGCTTGTGGGTGCTGTCTATCAAAGCTGCCAGCCAATTAGCTTGGAGCTGTGCCTGTGGGGGCGATGTTCCCAGTTTCACAGGAGGCTTGTGGGAGGAAGACGGAAGCGTTGGGGCCTTTTGGTTCCTGACCTCACCATGGTGGGTTGGATGATGGGATCTCTTAGAAATAGTTAGATTTTTACCTTTCTCTCTGATCATTAGATCCAAATGTTCTTTAATAAATATTTAAAATTCTAAACTCTTGCTAAAGTTCCTAATTTATTGGCAACCACTCATTAGTTTTATTTTTGTTTTTGTTCTTTTTTTGTGGGGCAACAAGGGTTAAATGACTTGCCCAGGGTGACACAGCTAGTAAGTGTCAAGTGTCTGAGGCTGGATTTGAACTCGGGTCTTCCTGAATCCAGGGCCAGTGCTTTATCCACTGCGCCACCTAGCTGCCCCTACTCATTAGTTTTAGACAGTATAGCTAGATAGCAACTTTACAGGACCCATAGCTCAGAAGACCTAGAGCTAGCTGGGAGGGTCTTCTTCAGGGAAGCCACTTGCTCTGGCCTCCCTTTGCACTTTGAAACAATGGGAACATTGGACCAGATGATCGTGGAGTCCCCTCTGGTTTTCAATCAGACCCTACTTTACCAGTAGGAAGACTGAGGTACAGAGAGAGAGAGAAAATGAATCATCCATTGGTGACAAATGAATGAAGACCAGAGCTGGGGCCCACACCTGGATTTCTGACTCTTGACATCTTCTGTTCTTAATCTCTCTCCACCAAATATGTGGTCTTCTTGCTATGACCTAGCTTGGCCAGAAAACAAAACATCCCCCGAAGAGGCAGGCTGTTTGCAGGAGGCGGGTGGGAGGGAAGAAGGCAGTCATAAATGATCAAATAAGCCTTAAACGCCTCGGTGTTGTGGCTCTTCCTCCAAAGATGTCTGAGAGGGCAGCTGGTTCTCTGTGTCAAGTGCCCTTGGTGCCACAGTGGCAGAGATTTCTTGGCAAGGCTCAGAGGCAGTGGTGGGCATCTGGGCAGACCTAGATCAGCCCTCAGACCTCTTCCATCTCTATAACCTGAACCCCACCCCCACCCCAAGCTACAGCCAAGAGGGAAGGGGCAGTGGAGAAAGCACCGGCCATGGATTCAGGAGGACCTGAGTTCAAATCCGGATCAGACACTTGATACTTACTAGCTGTGTGACCCTGGCAAGTCACTTAACCCTCATTGCCCCTCAAAAAAAAAAAAAAAAAAAGGTCGGTGCATGGGTTCCTTTCATGTCCACTAGATGGTGATGTTGGACCTCAGGTTGCCCGCCTCCAGCTCCAGGCGTGGGAGCCAGAGCTCAGGTAGAGAAGCATCTCCCTCCTAGGCCTTGCAGACCAGGCATGTTAGGCTGAGGTTTATCAGAAGGGCCACCTGTATTGAACTTAAAGGAAGTTTTATTTCCAGCTTCATTTTGCCATCACAGTCATTCCTAGGTAAAATGGGCCCCTGGTCCCCACTTGAAGCCTTCCTTGAAGCCTGTGACAAAGGAAAACAGCAAAGCAAAAAAAGTCACTATTTGTGATCGTGTATGTAGGATCCTGTCAATTGAACCAGAATCACCCTCTAACCTGTAGATTGCCGGCACTGAACAGAGTGGCTAGAGACAGGAGAGTCAGGAATCAAAGAGAAGTTTAATTGTAAAGTGAGAGAAATGTCCTGCAAGCAAAGAGGGGCTGTAAACACTGCATCTGCTGCAGGACCCAAGGCAGTGTGGGGAGATCTCAGTACTGACACCACTGATCTGCAGGTAGCTGTAGCACTAACAATGAGGGGTAACAGCAACAATGAGACAAGTTTATGACCTGAACGTGGCTACTTGTCCAAGTCACTTAACCCTCATTGCCCCTCAAAAAAAAAAAAAAAAAAAAAGGTCGGTGCATGGGTTCCTTTCATGTCCACTAGATGGTGATGTTGGACCTCAGGTTGCCCGCCTCCAGCTCCAGGCGTGGGAGCCAGAGCTCAGGTAGAGAAGCATCTCCCTCCTGGGCCTTGCAGACCAGGCATGTTAGGCTGAGGACAGCACCTGGTGTTGGTCCAAGCAATACATTGATTATGAGATTTGGCCAGAGGGTGTGATCATCCAGAGGCTCAGCCCAAAGGATTGTTGTTATGCCAAGCTCAGGCACAGCCTGCTTGCTGGGCTTTAGCTCTGGAAAACATAGCATCTCCTAATTGTTTGTCAATCCCACACCCCTAGTTGCCCACCCCTAAGGCTTGTCCCAGAGAAAGGCCTCCTTAGTTATGACTCTGCCTTGTTCAAGTAGTAATGGGGCCAAATGAGAGGAGGAAGCTGATTAGGTAAAGGTCCACCCTCCTGGCTCTGATTCTTCCTTACCTCCCTTTTCCATTCAACTTTCTTCTTTTTGTTTTTCCTTACTCTCACTTTTCTCTTTCCCCTGCCCTTCCTCTCCTTTTTGCTTCCCCCTTTCCTCCCTCCCTTCCTTCCCTTATCCTTCTCCCTTTCTTTTTTCTTTTTTTTGTTAATAAAAACATTTATTTTGCATTTTATACAGAACCTGAAGTCTGCAACAGGACTCTCGACAGTTACCCAGGGGTTCATAGACAGTGTGTCCATCTCAACAGCTTGGTTCTAGGGACAGGGGATCCACACAAACAAACACAGGCAGAATTGGAGGGGTTGGATGAAGGGAACACAGTGACAGTAGTGTATTTCAGTCCTTTCTCAAAGAAGAGGCAGCAGAGCATCCTGAATCACTGAAAAACCTGTGCAAATGGGGCTCTAAATAACGAACCATGTTTGTGGAGGGGAAAGGTGGGTAATGACTTAAACAAGTTTGTGTGGGTGAGGGTGTGTGTGTCGTTGGTTGTGGTTATTTATATTAATAATGCCCTAAGCCCTGGGGTCTAATACTAACAGGATCAAATCCATTCAAGTCATTTTCACTTCCAAGTTAAAAAAAAATAAGATTATCCCTGTGGGCATATCATAGACAGCATGCTAGGCCATTTGCAGGCCTCTGCTCTTGAGAATAAGTACGGAAGGGGAGAAGTGGTTAGAGGTTTGTGGCCCAATTCTCTCTATCTGGATGTGAACACAGTTCACAATAAGCATGTGGGGTGGGGGTGGAGACAGAGACTGACCGAGGAAGAGGCCAAAACCAGTGGTTATGTACAAAATGAGGGCTCAGATAAATCCCCAATACGTCCAAAGCTCTTTCAGCCCAGGGAGTAGCAAGTACATAGTCTGCATGAAGGTAGTTCCTTTAAAATATTGAAAGGTAAGGTATCCCAAGACCTCATCTTTCAAAGGAGGAAACAACAAAAAGAAGTCCAAACCCCAGGTGCCAATTCTAACAAATGCTAATACCTCTGTTTCAGCTTGTGCTAGAGGACTCCAAAATGTCTGGACAACTAACAGCTCAGACATCAATTTGTGTGTATGGGGGTGGGGGTTGGAGCCAAGAAGGGGGCTTCTAATGTATTTGGGGTTGGTGCTGACACTCCAACATGATTCCTATGAAAAAGTCATTTGGGAGTCAGAGTTCTGGTTTTTGGCCTTACAGGTGGGGAGGTGTTTGGTTGGGGGGTGGTAGTAGGCTAAGTAAAACAAGACCCTAAATCTCTAAAGTAAAGAAGTGAATGCGGATTCCCTGTAACCAACACTGACCCTGTTGGGGCAGGGAATACCCTAGGCCTCCATTCTAAACGAGGCAGGGGGCCCATCCTGGCCCAGATCTCTATTAGTCTTGTTCAATCTATAGTCAATGGACAACTCCTACACTGGGCAGGGGAGAGGGACTGGTTAGGGGAGATAGTCTCATCTCTGTCTTTTTATATCTTAATTTACACTTTAAATAACCTCAAACTTAGTGTCAGTGCCTCAAATATAATTTAATCCTAAAAGTCTTTAAAGGCCCCCTGAAACAAAAACAAAAAAGTATGTACTGTCTCTCTTAAAGTCTCCTCACTCTGGTAGACATTCTCTTCCCCCTCCCTGCCCTGTCCAGTCCCCATCTTTTACCCTGACTTGGAGCTTACAAACTGCATCAAGCCACCTGTGCTCATAGACTTGGGCCTCTCTAGGGGAAAGCCCAGAGCTCTGCTCCAAATGAGCTGTGCCAGCACCCCCAGTGCCCGTGAAACCCCAAAGAGAACTGTGTAGTAATGCATCTCTGTCATGCCATAGTACTGCTGAAGCACTCCACTGCGGGCATCTACACTGGGCCAAGGGTTCTTGGCTTTGCCCTGCTCCAAAAGGACATCAGGTACAATCTTGTAAAGCTGAGCCACCAGTTTAGACATGGGATCATTAGGCAGATGTTTCAGGGCAAATTCCCGCTGACAGGTATACCGTGGATCAGTTTTTCTTAGTACAGCATGGCCATATCCAGGGACAACCCTGCCCGAGTTGAGTGTATTCCAGATGTAGTCACACAGTTTTTCATCAGACACATCTTTGCCAACTTCTTTCTGCAAATTCATCAGCCAAACAAGTACTTCCTGATTGGCTAGGCCATGGAGGGGCCCAGCCAGTCCATTCATGGCAGCTGCAAAGGACAGATAGGGATCTGAAAGGGCACTGCCCACCAGATGGCTAGTGTGGGCACTTACATTGCCACCCTCATGGTCACTGTGGATTGTGAGGTATAAATGCATGAGCATCATTGTAGCCCAACATGCTGGTGAAGTTATGAGACCAGTCAAGTTTGGTGTCTATAGCCCCAATACTGCTGCCCTCTCAGTACAGATTCCGGTAGATCTTTGCTGCAACACAAGGCAGCTTGGCAATGAGATCTGTGCAGTCCTCATAAATCAGCTCCCAGTATTTGCACCAATTGATGCCTTCAGCATAAACCCCAGCAAAGTTACTGTCACTGTTGAGGGCAGTGATAGCTGCCCTGAGCTGAGACACTGGATGCAGATTAGTAGGGAAGCTGTCCAACATGGTGACCATGTGGGAGGGCAGAGCTGCTCGTTTTGCCCATTCTTTGGAGAGCCAGCTCACCTGTTGCTCATTTGGAATTTGTCCAGTCACAAGCAGCCAGAATAAACCCTCTGGAAGGGGTTCTTCCCCTCCCTTGACCTTAGGGAGCAACTTCTGGCACTCTGGGATACTGTAGCCACGGAAACAGATACCCTCATGGGGGTCTAGAACTGATGTTTCATATATTAATCCTTTCATACTCCTCATGCCACCATGCATCATGTCCACAGTGATCTGGCCCACTACAGTCTTGCCATGCTGCTGCCTGAAGGTCTTGATTCTATTTTGTTCCTTGGGTATCATGTCACTGAGGATGTCCTTCAGATTTGTAGAAGCACTGGCGCGTCGGGCAGCAAGAACAAGACAGGATGCATTCTTGGCCCCAAGGAGCTGGGCAGCCGCAGTGAGTAAGGCCATGGTGGACAGCCTGTGGAGCCGCTGGGCAGGGAGGGAGGAGGGGACCCACGGCAGGAAACGAAGCCGAGGAGTAGACAAAGTTGAAAAGAGGAGGCTGAGGGAAAGCAGAAACAAACCAGCGGCGGTGCTCTGCCCAGTGTTCTCTATCCTTCTCTTTTTCTTTCCCCCCTTTCTCTTTTGAATCAGATTTGTGATTTCATTGGTAAAGGGGATGCATTTTTTGGCCACAGGAATTGGGAGACCATCTCCTAAGTGGTGGTTGAGTGATCGTGGTTGCCTTCGGTTGAAGGGTTACCCATAATGAAACCAGAGACTGATGAAGGATTACTAAAGTGATGGTGGCTTGGCCTGGGGAAGTCCTGCATTCTGTTGTGTCCTTCCTGTAATGAAGCTTTTCTCTGTGGTCTCAGGTAGCACATGCTTGCAGCTGAGGAGCTGTTTTCTGTCTAAAGGGGGTGTAATTGTCTCAGGTTCCTGGATGGGGGTTGGAGATCACATGAGTGAAAGGATCTTCCGTGTAGAATCCAGAGTCACTTAGGAGAGTGACTCATGAGTCACGAGGCTTTTAGGGCTGCCCTTTTGTCTCTTCCTTTACCCACTTGGTTCTTTCTCTGCTTTCCCCGTGACTTCCTTTGCCTTACCTTCCTCTGCTCCCCTCTCTTCTCTTTCAATGATCTTTTCATCCAAGTAACTCCTTTCTTTTTATTCAGTCAACAGGCATTTATTAAGCACCTCCCATGTGGCAGGCGCAGAGCGGGAGAGAGGCTGGTGGGGACAGATTGTAAAGATCAGACAGTCAAGAGGATCATACCTTGGCAGTTGGCAGGCTTAGCTCCCATTTTACAGATGAGAAAGTAAAGCTGAGTGACCTGCCCAAGGTCACCCAGCTTTAAAGTGTCTCGGGTAGAATTTGAGGCAGAAAGAGAGTGAATTGGCTGCCTCAGATGCACATATTGTCTCCAGGATAGATGGTCAATAATTGGAGGGCAGAGGCAGCCTCCTCTTTGTTTCTGAGATAATAATTGTATTTAAACAGTGCTTTAAGGTTTTTACAGATATTACCTCATGTCATCTTCAGGACCACCCTACGAGCTGGTAGATGCTATCGTTACCCTCATTTAAAGATGAGGAAACTGGGGGCAGCTAGGTGGCACAGTGGATAGAGCACCGGCCCTGGAGTCAGGAGGACCTGAGTTCAAATCTGGCCTCAGACACTTAACACTTACTAGCTGTGTGACCCTGGGCAAGTCACTTAACCCCAATTGCCTCACACACACAAAAAAAGATGAGGAAACTGAGGAAGACAGAGGTCTTCCAGGGTCACGCAACTGGTGTCTGTCTGAGCCTAGATGGGACAAAGTAGGGCCTTAAAAATGCTTTTTGATTGGTTATAATTATGCTTGAGTATGGATCCCTTTCTGCCCACCCCCAGTGTCTCCCAAAGGACCTATTTGAGAATACATTTGTTTGGCACATACTTTAATATATATTTAAGTCTAATGAGGGAAGCAACATGAAAAGGACTATGTATGGAAAAAGCTATTATTGTTATTTTGTTGAGGCTGTGGATAGAGCACTGTGTCTGGAGTCAGGAAGACTCACCTTCCTGAGGTCAAATCTGTCGTCAGATACTTACTAGCTGTATGACCCTGTGCAAGTCACTTCCCTCTGTTTGCTTCAGTTTTCTCATCTGTAAAATGGCCTGGAGCAGGAAATGGGAAACCACTTGAATATCTCTGCCAAGAAAACCCCAAGTTGGGTCAGGGAGGATTGGACATGACTAAAATGACAACATCGACAACACAGAAAAGCTACTTGCAGGATAAAGTGGAGATAACTAAAGGAGAGAAGTCTCTGGCATTAAGGGGGGGTGGGGGTGGGAAAACCCTTCTTACAGAAGGTGGGATTTTAGCTGGGACTTCAAGAAAGCCAGGGAAGCCTCAAGCAGAAATGCCCCAGAGACTCTGGGCTTCATTCCTGGTACTGCTGCTTTCTAGTTGTGGGGACCAGGGAAAATCACTTCCTCTCCTGGACTCTCAGTTTCTTCATCTGTCAAGGGGGGATGGGTGGGCTTTAACTTGCTATTAAAGTTCTTCTACACTGATGGCATGCTTTGGTAGAATCAGCAGGGACTGGAGGGTCAGAAAACCTGGGTTCAAATTCTGGCTCTGACAGCTTGTTACCTTGGGAGAGTCACTGAAAAACCTGACCTGTTTCCCCCACTGTAAAAGGAGGAGATTGGACTGGTGGCCTCTGAAGCTCTTTAATTCAGTTCAATTCCATAAATATTGATGAAACGCCTACTATGTGCCAGGCACGGTGCTAAGTGCTAGGGATACAAAAAGAAGCAAAAGATTGTCCCTGTCCTCACAGAGCTGACACTCTAACGGGGAGGACAAACCAATGTAAGCCATGTACAGGATAAAAAGGAAATCATTAAGAGAGGGAAGGCCTTGGAATCAAGAGGGTATTCTCTGCATGGACATTTCAATCCCTTTCCAGTTGTCTAGGTTCTTCATGTCCTGTGTCTCAAAAATCCTCCTGTTTTTACTCCTACCCTAGAGTGTCTAACCACAGAATGTTCTAGTTACTTTGATTTGTTGTTCAGTCGGGTCCGACTCTCTGGGACCTCGTTTTTTGGTTTTCTTGGCAAAGATACTCCAGTGCTTCCATTTCCTTCTTCAGCGCACTTGACGGCTGAGGAAACCGAGGCCAGCAGGGTCACACCACTAGGAAGTCATGACCCCAAACCCCTTCAGCTCGGACACTCTGAGCTCCTTCCCTGTTCTAATAGTGTTTCACAATCCTTTCCGCTGCGACGGTCCGCCTTTCCCTTTACTCTGTGGTCTACTATTCTGGGTTGTCAGGTCACTTCTCTTGCGACCGTCTCTGTTCTATTTGTTCTGACATTCAGTTCTTGCTCTCAGACACAGGCCGCGTTCTCAGGCCCCCAGCCCTGTCCAACGTGCTAAAGCCCCTGGCCCTCAGACGCAGGCCGCGTTCTCAGGCCCCCAGCCCTGTCCAACGTGCTAAAGCCCCTGGCTCTCAGACGCAGGCCGCGTTCTCAGGCCCCCAGCCCTGTCCAACGTGCTAAAGCCCCTGGCTCTCAGACAGCGCACGTTCCACGCTGGGTGGGGCTCTGGCCCCCAGCGTTCTAAAGCTCCCCGCTCGCTCCATGCCCGGCCGGCGTTCCAAGAGCCCTGCCATCGAAAGCTCTCGGAGGCCTCTTTCCTGGAAGGCTCTCCGGCTCTCTCCGGGGCGTACTCTGGTGCTGAGGGGCCCTGGGGAGGGCCACCCCTTTCTCTCCTTAGGCTCCGCCCCGGGCCGGCGCAGGCTGACGGAGCACGCTGGGGGCTGCGCCCGCTGTCAGGAGCGAGTCACAGATCGCCGAGCCCTGACCTAGGAGGAGCTCTGAAGACACTTCCCTGGCGCAGGCGCTCCTGATTGGCGGCCCGCGGAAGCTTGAGGGGGGTCCCGAGCCACTGGGGCTGGGGCTGGGGTTGGGGCGGCAGGCGTTTATATCCCTGCGGTTTCCTCCCTCCCAAGTCCTGCTCAGCCAGAATCCCCAGCCGCACGTGCCAGTTCGGTCCTGATTGTGCTTCAGGTGAGTGGACTGGGCAGCTGCGCTCAGCTGGAGCCAGGGGAGGGCGGACTCCAGAATCTCGGGATCCCCGGCTTGGGGGTGGGGTACGAGACCCACGCTGCGGAAGAGTGCTGACCCCTGTCCTTGAGGTCTCTTCTGCTTGCCTTGGGTGGCTTTGTACAACCCAGTTAAGTTTCTCTACCACAACCTCTCCTTCTTTAAAACGAGGCGGACTGTTTTCTCCAGAGGATGTCCAAAGTCCTTTCCAGCAAAAAAAAAAAAAAAAAAAGCTCTTGCGACCGTGGGGCTAGGCACCGAGTCTCCCGCAACCTGTTTCCCCTTGAAAACGAAAGGTTGGACTCGATGGGTTTTAAGAAGTTTTCGTGTACTAGCGGGACCCCCTGGGCACCGGCTGGCCCCGAGCCAGGCAACTAGAAAGGGTCCATACCGAGTCTGTCTGTCCAAGCACATAGACTATGTTTATCTCCCCATTTTTTATTTCTTTCTAAATCGAGTCTGAGCTGTAGCTTATTGCCTTTTCTAACTGAATGCAAATTCTGTGAAAGATTCCCCCCTCCCCTCCTCTCTGTGTCTTCAGTGCCTAGCACAGCCTGGCAGTCAGTCAACAAGCATTTATGAAGCCCTAATATGTGCTAAGCACTGTGTTAAGTTCTGGGGATACGAAGAAAGGGAGACATATAGTTCCTGCTCTCAAGGAGTGTTTTCTAATAGGGAAGACAGGGTGCTGGAAGAGTGCATAAATGCTTGTTAATTGATGGAGAGGAGGTGACTGTGGAGTGGACAGAGAAAAGGACTGGTGTTCAGATCCATTCCTGAAACTCCCTAGGTGTGTGAGGTGTATTGGTTACAGTGCCAAGAGAAGACAGGGAGTCAGTGGACCTGGGTTCAGATTCTCCTTCTGCCTTTGTAGCCAACCTCTCCAGGCTTGTTTCCTCGTCTCTGTGGGCTTGGACTACGTGGCCTCTCAGGCCCTTATGATTCCAGACCGGTGGTCTTACCATGACACTGCTGCCTCTCAGTGAAGATGGTGGACAGTTTGTAGATTCAGAGCTCCAAGAGAACTTAAAAGCCAGCTAGTGTGGATGGGGAAACTAAGGACCTGAGAAGTTGCATCTCAATAAAGATCACACAGGTGAGGGGGGAGGTGGCAAAGGCAGGATTTGAACTCAAATGCTCCATCAAAACTGTCTGAACCTCTGAGGTCTCAGCTTTAATATTGAGTCATTGGAGGCTACCATCTTTGGGGAGAGGCAAGAGTTGAAGAGACTCCTTCTTCTCACTCTCTTACACACACTCCTAGCATGGCATTTCACTTTTACTTGGAGAAACCCAAAGGTGATGCTCTTGCTGTGCCATTCTGCCAGGAATTAGGAGGGAGTGGAGGCTGGAACTAAGACAAGTGGGGAGGAGAGGGTTCGAATCTGAGAGAGAAAAAGAGAGAGACTTAGGGGAAGATAGATTAGCCTTGATTGTTCTTTAATTCCGCTCTCCAGAGATCGCTTACGCAGGCTTTCTAGGAGGGAAGCAAAACCCATGACTTGGTTTCATTAACTTTCAGGGCAAAGGGTATGGGAGATGGGGGGGTGCTGGAAAGCTTGGGCACTTGGTCAGATGTTAGTTTGGTCTGGGGGGAGGGCTTCTCTCTCTTTCACTCTTCCTTTTCCTTCATGTCAGGCTTTTTTTTTTTTTTCCTTTTTTGCTTAGTCTGTCCAGGAAGGACAGAATGATTTTTTCCTTTGACTCAATTGACGTAAAAATACCTTTCAGTGGTTCTTTAGAGGATCATAATCTAATTCAAAACAGTAGGCATTCCATCAATTGGGAATGGCTAAACAAACTGTGGTATATGATGATGATGGACTATTATTGCGCTATAAGAAATTAAAAGCGGGATGATTTCAGAAAAGCCTGGAAAGACTCAAATGAACTGATGTATAGTGAAGTGAGCAGAACCAGGAGAACGTTGTGCACAGAAACAGCAATATTGTTTGATGAAGAACTGTGAATGACTTAACTATTCTCAGCAATACAACGGTCCAAGACAATCCCAAAAGACTATAGTTGAAACATACTATCCACCTCCAGAGAAAGAACTGATATTGATGGAACATGGACCGAAGCAGGCTAGTTTTCAATTTCTTTCATTTTGTTTCTTTTATTCAAGTTTTCTTGTGCAAAATGACTAATATAGTAATTTCTTACATAATCACACATGTATAACGTATATCTGATTGCTTACCACCTCAGGGAGGGGGGAGGGAAGGAGCAATAAGAATTGGAACTCAAAACTATGAATAAAAATGCTTAGTATTAAAAAATAAAAATTCTGATTTCATTCATTAAAAAACCCAAAGGAAACAGAAAACAGCAGGCATTTATTGAGCTCCTGCTGTGTGCAGAGAGTCCAATGCTAGGGGGAGGTGAAGCTGTGACCTTATGGAGCCCATAGTCTTGTAGCCTGTTACCAATAGCTGGGGCCGTCTTAAGCAAAATCAATCCAGATGTTTGCAGAATCTGAGAGTGTATCCAGTGCTTCCCTCCCCTAGTCTTCCAACTCTGCATTTAAGGGAGATAGGTCAAATTTCTCAGCTCTCCTCTAGGGCCAAGTGTGATCATTATGGTTACAATGCTCTTTTATTAACAGATACGTTATTGTGTCCAGAATGCAGAAGTGGCTCTTTGGCTTGGTGGCCTGTGTGGTCCTTGGCTTGGTGCATTCAGAGGGACATTCCAGGAAGAAGAGACATGTGGATCCTGAGGCATACATGAATATTGTGAGTTTCCTCTAAGAAGACTTGGGAAATGCTAGAAGAAAACAGTTTGTGGCAGCCTTCTGTGGGTCTGAGAAGTTGCCACTAGGATTCAAGCTCATACTTGCTTCTTTTGCCTCCCAGTCTTTCTTTTGCCCTAACCCTTAGGATGCTGTCTCCATCCCCATCTCCTTGCTTTTTCTTTCTCTCCCCTCTCTTCCCTTCCCTTCTTCCTTCCTTCTCTCCTTTCTCTCCTCTTTCCCCACTTTCCCTCTCTCTCCTCCTTTCCTTTCACTTCCTCTTTCATCTCTCCTCCCACCCTCTCTCTTCATTTCTCTTCCCTCTTTCCTCTTGTCTCTTCCATCTCTTCGTTTCTTTTCTCTCTTGTTCATCTCTCTTCCCTCTCCTCCCTTTCCTTCCTCTGTCTTTCTCTCCTCCTTTTTTTCTTACTTCCCTCTCCCTCTCTGGTGTGTCTCTGTCTCTCCTCCTCTTTCTCTCCTTTTCTTCCTGCTTGTTTTCCCCCTCTCCTTTCCATTTTTTTGCCTTTCTCATTCTAGCAGGAACAATCAGATAAGTTCATTCAAGGTTGAATGATTCATTTCCCCATCCCCTCTTCCCATTGGTCACAAAATATATCCATGAATGTAACTCGCAGGCCATTCTCAGCTTCCCTGAGTAAAGGAGCGAGGTGGCTTTTTCCAAGTCAGTTTTGGCCTTGCCTATTTCTTGATAATCCTCAGGCTAAGACCGGCCCTATCACGAAAAGTTGCTGTATCTCCAGGATGATTAAAAAGTGGCATGACTGTTATTTTTGACAAATACATGAGACCTTGTCTGTCACGTTCACAGATTGTTAAGGTCCTGGGGCTAGAGCTGGAAGGGACCCCGAAGGACATCTAGTCTGACCTAATTTTACAGCTAAGGAAACTGGGGCTGAGGTGGAGTGCTTTCCCTAAGGTCACACAGGCAAGAGTTGAACCCAGAGCCTCAGACTCTAGAACTGATTCTCTTCCCACTGTACCACACTGCCTCCTCTTTTTCACTATCCTAAATGCTGTTTGGAAACCAGTTTGGTGAATAACGTGGATGGCCTCCTGGGGGTGGGAGGTGGGGGCTTGGATCTTATTTTTTCTCAAGAAATGGTGCAGCTTCATAAAGTAGTCAGGCTAATCACCCATTCTGGTGTGGCGTCTCATAAAGAGGAGCTCTGGAGAGGTTTTGAATAGTATTGCTATTGCTTGAATAAGTATCCATCCTTCCAAGGTGACTACTCGGAGGGAGTCAGCACAGAGATGGATAAGTTCTATGGCTCTCTGATCTCATCAATGTGCTAGTGCAGATTTTGCTGTCTGGGTCTTGCAGAAAATTCTCCATAGAGAATGTTCCCATATTTACAAAAAAATAAGGATTTTTAGCAAAAGATTTGAACGCCTTCTTTTCCTATTTGGTAGGATCCTCTATGTTCCAGTGCTTGGGCCCCCAGCATGGCAGGCTGTTTAAAGCCTTATTAATTTATTGTCATGCTGTGAGCTTAATTGGATGTTTGTCCCATCCTTTGGAAAGAAAATGCATCCAAACCCTTCCCACTCTCCCTCCAGCCAACCTTTGCAGACTTATTTCATATTGTTTCCGTTGGCACCCTCCATGTTCCAGTCAAACTACTTTCCATCTCCCACCTCCAGGCCTTGGTGTGCCCAGTGCCCTGAAGGCAGCTCCTCACCTCCACCCTTAGAACCTCTGGTTCCTTTCAAGGCTCAGGCCCTGCATCACCTCCTCTTAGGAAGCCAGTCCTGCTCATTCTGGTCCCAAGCATTCTCTGCCTTCTCCGTTTATCAAGTTTCTCATTTTATTTCATTTCCATGTTGCATCCCACCAGTGGAATGCAAGCCCCTTGAAGGTAGGGCCTGCTTTTCATCTTTGTCTTTGATTCCCTACCACCTGGCACACAGTAACTGCCCTTTGGATTGAATTTGGGTCGAAGGTTGTGACTGATAAGTGATTGAAACTTGCATCTTTGACATTATCATGACATTTGGGACTGGGTTAGTGACTGCCTGACTGGACATTCTGCTGAGTCAGGTTGGCCATGCTGGGCCCACTGGTTTTAGTTTCTCTTCTTGATTTCTATTTTTCACCTCCTGTCCCACTCCCTGCTCTTTCCCAAGACCTTTGCAAACATTGTAAGCTAGTCACTGGTTGGGTTGGCTTTTGTTCCCCTTTTTTATCCTCTAATTGAGGAAACCAGGGGTTGTGAAAAGGAGAAGTAGGGGCCTGAATAACCCAGGGGGTTGGTGGTAGTGGTGAGGTGGGCGGTTAGGTGGTGGTAAGTTCCCGGAGTAGTGGGGGAGACTCCACTTCAGGGCCTGAGAAACGATCCCTAGTATGTTCCTATGGAAACTGGATCAAAGGTCCCCCAAAGAGGAAAGAGGAATAATAGGTCACTGGCTTCTTTCTCCTTGCCTTCAATCCCTGCCCCCCTTCGGCCTTTGAGGGGATCCACAGGATTAAGTTAACAACCTAAGGGGACTTGTGGTTCAGGATAATCAGAGGGGCAGTGGGGGATTTGGCAATTCTGAGTCAGGAGGATTTGGCCCTAGAAGAAGAGAAAGAAGTCCTGGGAGGTTTAGCTCTGTAGAAGGCAGTCAGTCAACAAACATTTATTGAGCCCTTACTACTCCTCAGGCATTATGCTAAAGCACTGAAATGATAAAGAAAGGCCCTCAAATGGTGCCTTTCCTCAGGGAGTCCCATTCGAATGGAGGAGACCACACACACCTAAAGAGGCACATCCAGGGTAGATGGAAGGTAATAGGGGAAGAGATGGAGCAGGAAAGGCAGCCTACACATGGTGAGCTTCAAGCTTGACCTTGATGAAAGCCAAGGAAGCTGAGGCATGAAGATGAGGAGGGAGAGTGGGAAAGAGCAGGGCTACATAGACCCATCAAGCAGAGAAGACCTAAGGCATGGAAAAGCCCTCCCAATGCCTGGCCTAACTTGTGGATCCACTGAAAAAAGTCCTTTTTCATTATGAATATATCTGTCACCAACAATAACAAACATTTTAGTATTTAAAAAAACCACCCAAAAACAATGAAATATGAGACTGAACTCTAACATGGGTTACATAGAAAACAAGGTATTTTTATGAAACAAAGTTGTAACCAAATTGCTGTTAATTTTTCAGTGCTTTCTGAACTTAATTTTGTTTTCTTATATGATTTCTCCCCCCCCTACTTATGGCTATACACCAGTTTTCCCCTCCCTGAAGCCCTCCTTTATTGCAGATAGATATAGTCAAGCAAAAGAAATCAACACTGGCCATGTTGGAAGGTGAATGGAGTACCCACATCTGTATCAGATGGAGATTTGGTTTGAGTCTCTGGATACTAGACTCTCTTAATATGGTCAGTGGAATTGGAAGAGACATATTTACAAATGTCCTGTGGCCTGCCCTCCCCCTTCTCCACAATGATCTTGAGAAAACTGACCTTCATCTAATAAAATATTGGCACCTGTCAAGTCTGATGAATGTTATGGCTATCTCCCCTCTGCCTCCTTGCTAATCTCTTGGCTATCCCCAGGATTTTTCCCTGAATCACTATTTGATTTTCCTCTCTACAGAGTGAAATTATCTCCTATTGGGGCTTTCCCAGTGAGGAGTATAATGTTGTGACTGATGATGGCTACATCCTAAGCATTAACCGAATTCCGCATGGCAGGAAGAACCAATGGGATAAAGGTACAGAGATTTCCAAGGGAAAATACCTTGCAATGCCTTGTGGCTCTTATGCCCATTACTTTGGATTTTTGCAGTGTTTGTTCATATTGGTGGTTTTTAGCGTCCTAATGACACCAAACAATTGTCCTTTGTGTGGGGTGTATTGCAAACCTCTCCCTCCTCCAACAGGACAGAACCTGCTTGAAGGCAGAGACTATTTCATATGCCTGGTATCCCAGTGAGTACAGTGTGTTTATATGTAGTGGGCTCTTAATAAATGCTTATTAAATAAATGAATGAATGAGGAAGGGCAGTGTCTGAGACAGAACCAGCTCTTAGAGATTAACTGCACCTGGAATATGATAATACCATCCCTTTGTCATGACTTTTTCAACCTGAGGACCCAGAAGAGTTCTTGTCTATAAGGCTCTCACTAAACAAGCTTTATAAATGCTTCCTGTTTTAAAGGACCAAACTAAGAAGCATCTTTTCTCAAGGTCCTGGTGGAGGGAAGGAATGTAGGCTCAGATCAGTGCTGACTTGGGGACCTGAGGGGAAGGTGTTGTTGTTCATCAGTCACGTCTGACTCTTTGTGACCTCATGGACCACAGCACACCAGGTCTCTCTGTCTTCCACTATCTCCTGAAGTCTGTCCAAGTTCATATTCATTGCTTCCATCTATGCATGTCATCTTCTGCCCTCCCCTTCTCCTTTTGCCTTGTAAAGGGCTAAAATTCTAGTTATACTGTCTAAAATCTAATGAGTGGTCGCCAATAAATTATAAGCTTTAGCAAGAGTTAGGCTTTTAAGCATTTATTAAGGAGAATAAGAATTTGGTGAAGAGAAAGAGAAAGGCCTGCATTCATCTATCTATTAAAGGGAGAGCGCATTCCTAGCTCCCTTCTCCACCAGAGTCTTCAGAAAAGAGAGCGAGTCAGAGCGCCAGGCTCCCCCTTCTTCCTCCCACAAGCAAACGTCACTTCCTGACGCCAAAGAAAAGATGCATGGTCCTGCCCTCAGAGGCCCTCTCCTCATGTTGGAGCTTTCCTACAGTAAGTCTCCAGCAGGTGGCGTTATTCCAATCGTTTCAGTCTTCAATCTTTCTCAACATCAGGGTCTTTCCCAGTGAGTCCTGTCTTCTCATGATGTGGCCAAAGCATTTAAGCTTCAGATTCAGCCAGTGAATGGGCTGGATTCAATCCTTTAAGTATTGGCTGATGTTTTTGATGTGCAAGGGACTCTTCGAAGTCTTCTTCAGCACCACAATTCTGATATGTTGATTGTCACTCAGCTTCCTCTTATAGTGCACCTCTCACAACCCAACATTGCTACTGGAAAAACCATGGCTCTGACTGTATAGACCTTTGTTGGTGAGTTGATGTCTCTGCTTTTCAGTCTGCTTTCCCTCCAAGGAGCAAGTGTCTTTTTTTTTTTTTTTTTTTTTTTTTTGGTGAGGCAATTGGGGTTAAGTGACTTGCCCAGGGTCACACAGCTAGTAAGTGTTAAGTGTCTGAGGCTGGATTTGAACTCAGGTCCTTCTGACTCCAGGGCCCATACTCTATCCACTGTACCACCTAGCTGCCCCAGGAGCAAGTGTCTTAATTTCGTGGCTGCAGTCACCATCTGCTGTTCTCTTTGAGCCCAAGAGTATTAAATCTTACACTGCTTCCACTTCCCTCTGGCTGCCAGGAAGTGATGGGACCAGGTGTCAAGATCTTAGCTGTTTTGACGTTAAGCTGCAAGCCAGCTTTTACACTCTCCTCTTTCACTCTTATCTAGAGGTTTCTTAATTCCTCTTCACTTTCTGCCACCGGAAAGGGGGAAGGGCCAGGTGCTTTTGGGGGGGGGGGAGTTGGGCAAACAAAGCAGGGGCTTCTCTTTATTTCCACATTGCTAGCAGCTGTGGCTGGCCTGGGGCCATTTGGCTTTTGCTGTGAACAGGTTTTTCTCAGTTCCTAATCTACCCCAGTTTAGGTCTCCAACAGCTGCTTGGTTTACTTCAGAGATCCCTTGGTTGTGCTCTGGA
The DNA here is from genome assembly GCF_019393635.1 of Dromiciops gliroides. Lineage (NCBI taxonomy): Eukaryota > Metazoa > Chordata > Mammalia > Microbiotheria > Microbiotheriidae > Dromiciops > Dromiciops gliroides. Next base: position 11,473,821 of record NC_057862.1, read on the forward strand.
GAAAGTGTTGCTGATCCGTCCTGGCTAGGGTGCTTCCAACAGCTCCGGGACCAGGCCATCAGAGACATGAATTCCTCCTTCCTCTGCCTCTCTCCTCTGCTGGTCCCTGAATCAGAGAGCTCCAGGGCCTGTAGGGGGAACTTGAGGCCAACCCTGTTACAGTTGTGTCTTAGGAATGTAAGAGGAAGGGTTTGACTGCCAAGGATCAGAAGAAAAGTCCCATTCCACGAGCACTCTCACAGGCCCTGTCCAGCTAGCCCCAAATCTGTGGCCTGTTTCAGGAAAGCCCCGTCATGCCTGCAATCACTCTTACGGACTGTCACCAGAACACCTGCCCTAATGGACTCGCTCCTTTGCTTGATCAACTTCAGTATAACAATCCGAATACTCTTGGTGTGAATGAACACTTGAACAGATGACTAGGCAGCTAGCTGAGGGCAGAAGAGGGGTCTGGGTGGGGGAAGAGCATGCAGTTTGTAACTGGAAAGGGCTTTAGAGATCATCCAATCCACCCTCCTTGTTTTATGGAGGAGGGAGCCCAGTGTCCGAGAGGGAAAGGGATTTGCCTAAGGTCCTAGCTGTGTGACTCCGACTTCGGGGTTCTTTCCCCTGCACTGTTGGAGGGCTCAGAGGAAGGAGAGCGGAGAAAATGAACATGGAGCAAACTAGCCTCCTGTCTCATCTGGCTCCTCACAAGGCCTGTGTCCCTGTAGATGAGAAGAGGAAACACATAGGGGTGGGGTTTTTCTGCTTGACTGAGAAAGGACAAATATATGGTCCACCAGGGGTTGCCTCTCAAAACACAAGGAGTGTATACTCAGGGAGAAAGAGAAGGCTCCCTACCTGAAGCTGATATAGACGAGAGGAAGCAACAGCCAGGGGGGCCTGGGCCTGGTGCCCGAGTGAGTGGTCATCAGAGTCTTTAGAGGATACTTCAGAGCCTGAGACTGGCTGGGCAGAGATTGATGGAGAGCAAGACCGAGCGGAGCCTGTTTTTGCTCAGATAGTTTATTTTTTGGTACATTTGAAGTTCCAAACTGTCTAGTTCTTTCTTTCCCTCCCCACCCTGAATCAGAAAAGGCCCCCACTTGACCCAGATTTATAAGTCCATGTAAAACCATAGGATATGTACTTCTCTTGCTCAGTTTTTTCTCTGGAGGTGGAGAACATCTTCCTTCCTATATCCTTGGTAGCTGATGCGAGTTTTGTATAACATTCAGAGTAGCTTGGTTCACAGTTGTTCTTCAAACAATATTTTCCCTACCCTAGTAAGTGTCAAGTGTCTGAGGCCAGATTTGAACTCAGGTCCTCCTGAATCCAGGGCCGGTGCTTTAAACCATCATGCCATCTAGCTGCCCCATTGAGTTCCAATCTTGCCTCCACCATTCAGTCTTTGTATGGGCCTGAGCACTTCCCTCTCCCTGGGCCTCGGGTTCCTTATCTGGAAAAAGTGTGGGAGTTGGTTTAGAAGATCCCAAGGTTCCTTCTGGCTCAAGGCATGTGGCATGTGGCGACTCTTCAGGTGGGACGTATTGTCGTGGTTATTCCCATTTTACAGATATGAACACCGAGGAACAGAGGGGGAAAACTGCTTGTCCAGGGTTGTCCAGGGAATGCCCGAAGCAGGCTTTGATGGGGCTAAAGATGGCTTCCACCAGGCAGGGTCCTTGCTTTACAGACCTTTGAAGCACTTTGCCCATGTGACTTATCATCTACTGACTGATTATTGGGACGAAGCTGTGATTTCATCACCGTCAGGAGCAACCAGTGAGGTGTTCTACCAATTCACATGCCCTCCTCCAAGTCTTAGTGAGTTATCTGGGGCCAAGTTACTAAGAGAGCAAGTGACTTGTCCAGGGTCACAGTGCATGGATGGATCAGAGGTAGGACTTGAACCCATGTCTTCCTAACTCTAGGATCAGCTTCCTGTTGATTACATTTCTCCCTTCCCTCCTCCTTTCTCCTTCTCCTCCTGTTTCTCCCCCCTCCTCCTCCAGTCCAGGTCCAGAGCTCTGGCCACAGAGCAAGGTTTCTGGGACCACGTTCGCTGGAGAACATTAAATGGAGGTGCCTCCCTGGCCCTTGTCATCACTTCCTTTGCCTCTCTCTTCCTAGTCCTTGTTAACACTAATCGATCTTAAAGAGTACATTGGTTGTGGTTGTGGTTAAGGGAGAGATGGGCAGGTTGGGAGAAAGGAGGAAGGTAAGGAATCAAGCATTGCCTCAGTTGTACTTTATAGCATTGTGAGGTTTGCGAAGGACCTTTCAATTTATATTGGCACAGTGGATAGAGGGCTGGGCCTCAAGTCAGGAAGACTCTCATCTTCCTGAGTTCAAATCTGGCCTCAGACACTGACTAGCTGTGTGACCCTGGGCAAGTCACTTCACCTTGTTGGCCTTAGTTTCCTCCTCTGTAAAATGAATTGGAGAAGGAAATGGCAAACCTCTCCAGTATTTTTGAGGTATAGGGGTATTCAGGGAAGACCAGTCCCTCTGGTATGAGGGCTGCTGAACCTTGTTCAGAGACACTTTGGTGTCCACCTGATTCATCCAACTCTCCCCAGTGGCTCCAAGAAGCACAGCCACACCCTGGTAAAACCTCCTGGCAGATGGGCTATCTAACCAACAGTCCTCAAACCCTTCAATGAGTTAGGGTCACGTGAGAGACTTTCTTTGGTGGACTGGGGGGATGAGAACAGTTTGTTCCAATGGCCAGGGAGGAAGCAGAAGCAGGCCCTGTGGAGCACATAAAGCTTGTTGGGGAATCAGAGACACCAAGCTCATCCACTGCATCCCAGGCCATCCCCAGATGTCCTGACTTTTGTCTTGTCACTGGACTCCAGTGACTCTGGCAGAGACAGTGAGGCTGACCACTTTGTGCAGCTCTGCCTCTCTCTTATCAATTCATGCACCTGGGATGTCATCCGTCCTCTTCAAAAACAAAGGACAAACAACAGTTGTGTGTAAATGCATGTTGGTCCCTTTGATCTTCAACTCTATGGAGTAGGTGCTATTATTTATAAGAAAATCCTTAGTATTTTATTTTTCCCCAATTACATGTAACACAATTTTTAACATTTGTTTAAATTCTCTCCCTTCTTCCCCCCCCCCTTCCCATTGAGAAGGCAAGTAATTTGATAAAGGTTATATATGTGTAGTCATGCAAAACATTTCCATGTTAGTCATGTTGTAAAAGAAAACAGACAAACCTCAAGAAAAAAAGAGTAAAAAATGATGCTCTGATCTGTATTCAGACACCTCATTTCTCTCCTGGGGATGGATAGCCTTTTTCATCAAAAGTGTTTTGGGGGTGGGGGTGGGGGCAGCTAGGTGGCGCAGTAGATAAAGCGCTGGCCCTGGATTCAGGAGGATCTGAGTTCATAGCTGGACTCAGACACTTGACACTTACTAGCTGTGTGACCCTGGGCAAGTCACTTAACCCCCATTGCCCCGCAAAAAAAAAAATGCTTCAGAGTTGTCTTGGGTCATTGTATTGCTGAGAACAGCTAAAGACATTCACAGCTGATCCTCTTACAATACTGCTGTTACTTTGTATGCAGTACATTTCACTTTGCATCAAGCATGTTAGTCTTTCCAGGTTTTTTCCGAGAACATCAGTAGGTGCTATTATTATTCCCATTTGGCTCAGATCTTCCGGCTGCCTTTGGATCCTGACATCAGCCTGTTGGGTAAGATTTAGTGAACAGCCAAGGTGTTTGCTAGAGATCCTGGATTGGATCTCTAGCTAGATTGCTGGATAGATCGTCTCTACCTTCTGAAAGGTTTCTTATCTTAATCAGTTTAGTGGCTGGTCCTGGGGGGTTGAGGGGAGTCTTGTTTATCCTGGGCCGAGTGGGCGGGGCTAGTTGTCTGCCACTGTCTCCTCCCTGGAGATCAGAGATTTAGTTTGCTGTGGGCTATGAGAACAATCAGGGGTTGTGGACCTTTAACTTGTGGGCCTGGTAGTCCAGCTGGCTGCACTCCACATAAGGAGCTGCATGGGGAGAGTCCTTCAAGGGGAGAATAACAGATGCTTAGAGGTGGAAGGTGCTTTTTGCCTGCAGGAGCATCCTCTCCAAACCTTCCCCAGCTGGTAGTCATCCAGGGATTGCTTGGAGACCTCTTGGAAGCTGGGAATTTCAGAAGCAGCTCATGCTTTGGGAAAGCTCTCGGGAAAGCAACTTGCCTGAGGTCACACAGATGCCAGTGAGAGAGCTGGGATTTGAATGCAGGTCCTCTAGGGACAAAGTCAGTGCTGTTCCTGCTCATCCATGATTCTTTTCTAGCTGTGGAATCTTGGTCACTCCGCCTCCCAGAAATTCATCCATCTATCCATCCATCCATCCATCCATCATCCGTCTGTCCATCCGTCCATTCATCCATCCATCCATTCATCCATCCATCCATCCATCCATCCATCCATCCATCCATCCATCCATCCATCCATCCATCCATCCATCCACCTACCCACCCACTCACCCACCCACACACCCATCCAACCATCCATCCATCCATCCTGCAGCATACAATGGGAAGAGTCACTTGTATTACCTTCTTCCCATGGCTGTTTGTAGCAAAGTGTTTTGTAAACCTTAAAACATGATAGAATGTGCGTTATTCCTAAACCTGCCTCTTTGCTCACTGACACTGTTAGCTTTTGGTGTGAAGCCCAGCATATTTAATTTCTCTTGTATAGGGGAACCTTTCAAATACTCAAATCCAGCTCTCAGGTAGGTCCTTCCTGAGCCTTCTCTTCTCCATGCTCAACGTGCCCAGTTCTTCCAAGATCATAGGATTTAGATCTGGAAAGGACCTTGGAAGTCTCTTAGTACAATCCCCTTATTTCACAAAAGAGCTAATGGAGAACAAAGAGATTTAATGATTCATCAGATCTCTGTATGCAAGAAACAAATTGTTATTTGCTTCTATTTTGGGGGATTTCCCATTTAGTCATATTGCTTTATTTCTGTATTTTTTGGGGGTCTAGTATGAAATTGTCTGATGGAGACTTACCTTATGATATATTTTCAAGTCTGGAATAAAACAGCCTGGGATCAGGAGAACCCAAGTTAAATTCTGACAGTTACTAGCTGTGTGACCCTGAGCAAGTCATTTAACCAAGTTTGCCTCAGTTTCCCCATCTGTAAAATGAGCTGGAGAAGAAAATGGCAAACCTATTCCAGGATCTTTGCCAGGAAAACACCAAATGGGGTCACAAAGAGTCAGACAGGATTGAAAATGACTGAACAAGTACAGTAAAGTCTGGGATAGCAAATCCACCTTTATCAGATTGTCTTTCCCCTTTCAAATGAGTCCATGATATTTCTTAGCTTTTTGCTTTTTCATATAAATGTCATAGTGGAAAAAGCACCATTTCTGAGGTCTCTGAGCCAGGTTCAAATCCAAACTTCGCCACTCTTTGGATGACTTTGGGGAAGCTACTTCCTTTCTCTTGTCCTCAGTTTGTCATCTATTGGACTATGGGGCTTCTGAGTTCCCTTCTGGTTCTAGAGTCCTTCCAGTGCCAATATAATTTTTACTGTTATAACCACAACTCTATAGATTTGTTTAGAAAGTCTTGTCATTTTTCCTGTATTGTTTCAAACGAACCTTGAACATTGCATTCCTTCCAGTTATCTAGGTCTTCCCTTTCCCTGCTCTCCCCCATCAATGTATTTTTCTAGTTAATCTTTTATATTGGTCACACTTAAATTTAAGTTCCAAATGTTTAATGATTTTGGTTGTTAGCAATGATGTGATTTTTAAAGTAATATTTTCTTGATTTTCACAGGTTATTTATAATAGTAAAACTTTTTGCTAAGCTTAATTTATAGCCCACAAACTTATCTGAATTCATTCATTGTTTGAGTTAGCTTTTTGTTAACCCTAATCCTCTAAATCAGCAGTTGAATTCTGTAAACACTCTGGTCCCTGGAAGTAAAGATAACCTTGTTTTTCTTCCTTTGCTATCTCAATTAATCCCTCCAGTTTCTTTTTCCTTTACTAGTGTTTTTAGATACCTGCTCCTGTTGAGTGACAATGCTTCTAGCATTGCCCTCTGGCATGCGATTCACGTTGGCTTTCGTAATTTTTATTATGTTGAGATAAAGTCCATTTATTCTTGTTCTTTTTAGTGTTTTTCTTAAAATCATGAAGTATGGTAGTGTTTTATCAAAGACCTTTTCTGTATCTATCGATATAGGATTGTTAATCTGCTTTTACTTATTGGTGTGACATTTTTTCGAATGTTGTGTAATACACCCTTCCATTATTGGAATGGATTATGTTCTGTTATGATGAACGATTTATTAAATGTTCCATTGGCTGATAGTTTGGTTTATTATTTTTTGCAGCTATATCCATAAAGGAAATTGACCTGAAATTTTATTTTTTAGTGTTGTCCTTATCAGGGTTTAGGATTGAAACCATGTTATGAAAAGAACTGCACTGCACTTAGAGCTTGCCTAAAGACTTTAGGAAAGTTCTCAGGGCAGCCAGATCTCTCCAGAATGAGGAGTTTGTTTGCCAGTCTGTCTTCATGGGTGGAAGAAGGGATGAAATCTCTTAAACCTACAATTTCAGATAGGAGCACAGAAGGAAACTGGAATTCTTAGTCCCCACAAAGGTCATCCCCATAAACTATGAAATTGATTTTTTTTAAAGCTATGGTTTCCATTCCTTTAGCATTCAATACACTGAGGCTTCACTGGGATTTCATTGTTGAGGGCACCATCTCTGTCCCTACTTGGGGCTGGACTGTGGCTCTTTTGTGCATTTGTAGACAGCCTTTTGTCCATGGAAGAAGGTAACTTCTCCAGACCCACCCTTTAGGGATGAAGGTGGGCACTGAGCTAAACAAATCCCTCAATGATGATCTAATTCTACAAACATTTATTAAGCTCCTTCTACGTGCAAGTCACAAAACAGACCTTGTCCCTTTTTTTTTTTTTGGGTGGGGCAATGAAGGTTAAGTGACTTGCCCAAGGTCACACAGCTAGTAAGTGTCAAGTGTCTGAGTCTGGATTTGAACTCAGGTCCTCCTGAATCCAGGGCTGGTGCTTGATCCACTGAGCCACCTAGCTGCCCCCAGCCCTGTCCCTTATTAAGGAGTTTGCATTCTACAGACCCAAACCCAGATTTCCCATCTCCAAGGCTATTGTTCTTCCCACCACATCACACTGCTTCTTTAGGTAGAGGTTCAGTTGAACACTCAGCTCAACTCAAACACCAGCTCCTAGAGGATGCCTTTCCCTGTTCTCCCAAGATGTTAGGGCCTTCCCTACCCAATCACCTTATCCTTGCTTGGCATATTATTCATTCAAAATGCTATGTACCTGTTTCTCTGAGTTCATATTTCCCAGTTTGCAAAATGGGTATAATAGAGCTTGTGCTCAACCTCATAGGGAATGTAATGTGGAACCCTTAAAACACTGGAAGAATGTGTGTTATTGTTATCCCTGTTCCGATACCTGCGTGACCTTCTCTTTCGGGTACCTCCCGCCTCTTGGTCTCAGTTTCTTCATCTGTAAAATGAAAGGTTGGATTGAATCTTTTTCATCCCTTTTGACTAAAAAAAAAAGTTTCCTTGAATTCTTTGTGCTCGATGTCTTGCTTGTTTTTAGTGGACCGATTACTGATCTATTCAGTTCCCTCAGTTCTATCCTCCAAGGTGTTACAAATGATGGTAAGCTTGATTCTTGTCAGGCCCAGTGAATTCATCCAGTTTCAAAGAACTTAACTGCAGCCCCTGGGTCAACTGCTAAATCCTTCAAGCAGTCAGTCAACTAATGTTCATTAAGCATCAGACTTTGTGCCAGGCAGTGAACTAAGCAACTGAATTGCTCTCTCCCAGATTGACCTCCTTTGATCCCCTTGGCCCAGCTGGAGTTCTCTTAGCATGTCTCCTTGGGAGCACCCTCATTTGTGGGGCTGCCAAATGTTGCAAGGTAGCTATGCCGAGCAGGTAGAGGGAGGGAGTGGAAAGCACCAAATTTGGAGGCTCTGCTACTTACTGTATGTGTGACTTTGAGCCTCAGTTTCCCCTTCAGCAAAACGAAGGAGCTAGACTAGATGATGTCTGGGTTCCCTTTGTAACGATTGGAATGACGCCACCTGCTGGAGACTTACTGTAGGAAAGCTCCAACATGAGGAGAAGGCCTCTGAGGGCAGGATCATGCATCTTTTCTTTGGCATCAGGAAGTGACGTTTGCTTGTGGGAGGAAAAAGGGGGAGGCTGGCGTGCTGGCTCACTCTCTTTCCTGAGGACTCTGGTGGAGAAGGGAGTGTGAAATGCACTCTCCCTTTAATAGATAGATGAATGTAGGCCTTTCTCTCTCTCTTTACCAAATTCTTATTCTCCTTAATAAATGCTTAAAAGCCTAACTCTTGCTAAAATTTATAATTTATTGGCGATCATTTATTAGATATTTTAGACAGTATGGCTAGAATTTTAGCCTTTACACCTTCTAGCCCAAGTCCTGGGAATGGAAGGAAAAGAATAAGCATTTATTAAGTGCCCACTGTGTGCCAGGTACTGTGCTAAGTGCAGATAACTTTCTTTTTTTTCCCTTTTTTTTGTTTTTAGTGAGGCAATTGGGGTTAAGTGACTTGCCCAGGGTCACACAGCTAGTAAGTATTAAGTGTCTGAGGCTGGATTTGAACTCAGGTACTCCTGACTCCAGGGCCGGTGCTCTATCCACTGCGTCACCTAGCTGCCCCAAAGACATGACACTTTTTTTTTTTTTGCAGGGCAATGAGGGTTAAGTGACTTGCCCAGGGTCACACAGCTAGTAAGTGTCAAGTGGCTGAGGCCAGATTTGAACTCAGGTCCTCCTGGTGCTCTATCCACTGCGCCACCTAGCTGCCCAGATAACCTTCTAACAACCCTGTGAGGTCGTTGCTGTTATCTCATTTTACAGAGGAGGCAACTGAGGCAGACAGAGGTGGAGTGACTTGCCCAGGGTCACACAGCTAGTAAGTGTCAAGTGTCTGAGGCTGGATTTGAACTCAGGTCCCCTTGAATCCAAGGCCGGTGCTTTATCCACTGTGCCACCTAGCCGCCTCTATAACCCATTTTTTTTTTTTGGAGGGGCAATGGGGGTTAAGTGACTTGCGCAGGGTCCAAAATACTCAAAGCCTGAATTTCCATGATAGATAATTTGGAAGCCAATCACAAATATCTGTATATAGTTCTTAGTGAAAACAGTCTCATCCTGTTGCTTTTCTCAAAATTTGCTGTTCCGTATAATTAGAAAACTTTTACATCTTTGTCTTATTACTTTGCCTAATCATTTCCCTCTTAGGAGGATATCATACCTGTATTACACTTTGACCACAAATACAGATTAAAACTGTAAAATGTTCATATTTTCATCTAATAATAGTAACTCAGAGATGTTCCAGGATCAATCTATTACTTAACAGATTTAGTGTTACTGAAATTTGCTATAAAAAGAAAAAGAGTGACATAGTTATAACAATGTCCTATCACAACAGGGGGAAAATTCCCTTAGCTCTGTTTGATTCTAGGCATGAGTCATATCTGATAGCCAATATTCACAAGGCATTAAAAGCCAGGCTCAGGATGAAACAGGTAGGACTTCTCCTTTTCAGAAAGGAAATAGTACAATGGGGAGATAGAGTTATGAGGATCCTACCTTGGATCAGGGCAAAGTCATCCTCAAAACTTTTCCCAGGCACAGACATCCAGCTTTAGCAGTTCCCAGACTGCAGCACATGCTATTTTTGATTATTGGCTTCATGACAATACGGACAACTATTCCTGCAATCAAAGCTCAAAATGACAGTAAGTTACAGTCACAGGAATTGTGACCTTAAATAGCAAAATTTCACTAACCACGACTTAGACTTGAATATCTTTCCTAATGTTTCCCTAACAGCATTTCATTTATCCTTTACTTATAAATTGAAACTACCCATATTCTGGGGCGTCAGACATACAGCAAATACCTGGTAGTTGACTCATCAATGTGTTGAAGCTACATTTTTAAACCACCTTACACACTTTTAAAATAAAACACACATACTCACAAAGAGCGAGAAAGATAAAGTGAACAATGTATGCACTCAGAGTTCATCAGTTCTTTCTCTGGAGGTAGATGGCATTTTTCATCATGGGTCCTTTGGAGTTGTCTTGGATCATTGCCTTGATCAGAGTTGCTCAGTTTTTCACAGCTGATCATTGTTACAGTATTTCTGCTCACTTCACTTTGTATCACTTTGTATAGACTTCTTAGGTTTTTCTGAAACCATCCTGCTTGTCATTTCTTAGAGCTCAATAGTATCCCATGACAATCATATACCACAACTTGTTGAGCTGTTTGCCTATTCATGGGCACTCCTCAATTTCCAATTCTTTGCCACCACAAAAAGATCTGGCATAAATATTTTTGTACAATAGGTTATTTTCCCTTTTAGGGGTAGAGACCTAGTAGTGGTATTTCTGGATCAAAGAGTATTCACAGTTGTATATTCCTTTGGGCTTAGTTCCAAATTGCTCTCCAGAATGGCTGGAGCACTTCACAACTTTAGCAACAGTACATTAGTGTTCCTGCTTTCCTACCTCCCCTCCAGCATTTGTCATTTTCTTTTTCTATCATGTTAACCAATTTGATAGGTATGAGGTGGTATCTCAGAGTTGTTTTAATTTTCACTCCTCTAATCAGTGTTTTAGAGCATTTTTTCCATGATTATAGATAGCTTTGATTTCTTTGTTTGAAAACTGTCTATTCATATCCTTTGACCATTTATCAATTGGGAAATGACTTGTATTCTTATAAATTTGACTCTATCTATTTGGGAAATGAGGCTTTTGTCAGAGAAACTTGATGTAATATGTTTCCCCAAGTTGCTTTCTTTCTAATCTTAGCTGTTTTAGTTTAGTTTTTGCAAAACCTTTTTTTAATTTAATATAATACAAATGATCCATTCCACTTCTTGTGATCCTCTTTATCTCTTATTTGGTCATAAACTCTTCCCTTTTCCAGAGATCCGACAGGCACATTTCCCCATGCTCCCCTAATTTGCTTATGGTATCTCTTGTGATGTCTAAATCATTTATCCATTTTGAACTGAATCTTGGTATGTGGTGTGAAATGTTGGCATATGCTTAGTTTCTATAAAACTGCTTTTCATTTTTCCCAGCAATTTTTATCAAATACTGAGTTTTTGCCTCTAAAACTTAGGTCTTTGGATGTTTCAAACACTAGATTACTGTGTATTCTGTGTCTCATCTATTCTGCTGATTCACCACTCTGTTTCTTAGGCAGTCCCAGACAGTTTTCATGATTACTGCTTTGTTGAAATCTGAGGTGTTTGGGGGTTTGGGGTGTTCAGAGCGGACTGGCACCCCTGGTGTGAAGGCTTGCAGAGCCCTGCTAAGGGCTGCATATCTACCTTTGGCGTCCATGTCTCACCCAACTCTTACCTGTGGTTCCAAGAAACTACAGAAGGCCCAGTGGCCACACACCAGTAAGACCATCCTGGCAGACTGGCTTAGCCAGGTTGAGGGTAACCAACAGGTCTCATACCTGTCGGTGAGTTGGGGGTCGGGGAGCGTCTAGCCCAAGCATGTAACGACTTTCTTTGGGGAAATGGATGGATGAGGACAATCGATTCCAATGGCCAGGAAGGCAGCTGAAGCCGGAGCTGTGGAGTGCTTAGAGCTTGACCAGATGTTGAAGACACTAAGGTCATTTCCTGCATCCTGGGCCTTCATCAGTCATCTTGATTTTTGTCTTGCCAATAGACTTTGATGGTTCTGGAAGAGAGAGGGAGGTTGAAGACTGTGTAACTCTGCCTCACTTATGTCCAATTCATGCACAAGTCAAGACATTGTCCTGTGATGTCATTGGTCCTCTTTGCAACTGCATGGGTGGGAGGGGTGGGACTAGGTGATTCTCGGAGGGTTACCAGGTCTCCAATGGCCATTCATGCCCTGAGTGGCAGCCTCTCTCCTCTTTTATACTGTCCCCAAGCTCAGCTCTATGTAAGCACGTGTATTCTGTCCTCTAGGTCCCCGGCAGGTGGTGTTTCTGCAGCATGGCCTGCTGGCTGATGGGAGTAACTGGGTCACAAATCTGGACAACAGCAGTCTGGGCTTCATCCTTGCTGATGCTGGTTATGACGTGTGGCTGGGGAACAGCCGAGGGAACACCTGGTCCCGCAAACACAAGACACTTTCTGTTTTCCAGGACGAATTCTGGGCTTTCAGGTAGTTCAGGGTGAAGCAGTGAGGGGCAAGTGTTTCCAAAGTGCAGTCTCTGTGCCAGCATTTGGCATTAGGAGAGACATGGGTTTGAATCTTGTTCAAACATTTCCCAGTTCTGTGACCTTACCTTGGACATATCCTACCATACAGGAGGGTTGGAAGGCTGCATTGAAACAATGTCTACAAAGCATGATAACTGTCACCTATTTCTAGTAGAGTCTAAGACCCCTGAGGGGAGGAGGTGTTAATTATGGGAAAAAGTGTTAAACGTGGAGTCTGGAAGATCTGAGGCCAAATCCTCCCTCAGATACTTAATAGCTGTGTGACCTTGGGCAAGTCACTTGACCTCTGCTTGCCTCAGTTTCCTCATTTGTAATGTAGGGATAATAACTACACTTACGTTCCCAGGGTTATTGTGAGGAGCAAATGAGAAAATATGTGTATAGTGCTTAGCATAATGCCTGGCACATAGTGAGTGCTATGTAAATGTTAGCTGTTATTATTGTTAAAGTGTTTTGCAAACCTTTTGAGTTATTATTATTACTGTTGCTGTTGTTCTTCTTCTTACTAATATTATTATTGTCATTCTTCTTTAGCAGTGGTGGTGGTAGTAATAGTTGCCATAGCCCTGGTTTCTGGCATAGTTTCTCCTGGCACAGAATAGATCCTTAACAAATGTGAAGTGTGAATTGACTGTTCACATATATCATAAGGAGCCTGGGCTTGGAGTCAGGCTCTGCTTCACCTCTAGTTCCTAGGAGCCCAGTGACCATGGCTCAATTTCACTCAACCACTCTAGGCTTCAGTTTCCTGTTCTGAACAGTGAGCTGGACTTGATGATTAGGGGGCCCTCCCAGCTCTGGCTCCTACCTTCTCTTCCAGGAGAGGCAGGGACTGACTGAATTCCTTTGGGACATTCTGGTTTTGCTTTGCAGCTTTGATGAGATGGCAAAAAACGACCTGCCTGCTGTGATCGACTTTATCCTGAACAAGACTGGTCAAGAGCAAGTGTATTATGTTGGCCATTCCCAAGGCACCACCATTGGTAGGTCATGAACAGTCTGGGTTCTTAATAGTGGTCTTTGTCATCGGAGCTTCAGGCTGAGAACATCCTTCTCTGATCATAGCTTTGCCCTTCTGTGTGTGTGTGTGTGTGTGTGTGTACATGTGTTTGGGCCCATGTGTAGAAAGAAAAGCTCATGCCAGTCAGTGTTAGTGGTCCAGACAAGGGGGGGGTCAGGTGTTGGGGGCTCTGATGCACAAAAATGTGATCTTCTCATCTTATTGTTATGTTGGAGAAGGGCTTCCTCAATGGGTAGATGATGGAGGATTAGATCATTTGTAAGGTCTCTTCCAAGTGTCCCATTCTAATTTTCTCCTTGAATATAATGACAAAAATTTACAAAAATTAGCTGCGTTTCTGTAGCTCTTCAAGATTTTCAAGGCTCCTTACATGTATTAGCTTGTTTGATTCTCATAACATCTCCATTTTACACATGAGGAAACTGAGCCACAGAGTGATTAAGTGACTTGTCCAGTGACTTTACCTCAGTTAATAGACAGCCAGTTCAAATGCAGGATGAGGTGGGAAAGCGGTCCTTCCTTGGAGTCAGGCAATACTGGGTTCCACACTTGGGTAGGGGGGATGGTCCTATCCTGGGCTTCGATTTTTAAGGGTTGGTTAGTGTTTTTCTGGGCCCTTGACCATTGCCTTATGAGCAGTCCCAGGGTTTTTCCAAGCCCTGAGGTGGGGTCTCTGTCCTGGGAAGGAGGGGCTGAGTAGGTGCCAGGCGGTCCATCTGTGCTTGGTTGGTCTTTCTCTAAACTGGCGGAAGACTCAGCTGCCTCAGCTCAGGCTTCGGGGCTGGAGGGACCCACAGGGCCCTGGATTCCTTCCAGCTCCTCTTGAGGAAGTTTGGAGAACATGTACTTAACATGTCCTTGAGGCCCCAGGGAGACTGAATCCACACCTTGAGTCAATAGAAGATTTGGGGCCTCACCTCAAGAGGTCTGTCAGACCTGGGACCTGGAAGTGCTGTGGCGGGGGCGGGGAGGTTCCTGGGGGTCTTTGGTGCCCAGGACTCTTCAGCTGCCTTTAGAGGGGCTGGGCAGCTTCACTGGGTGGGGTCAATGCAGCCTCTTCCCTTGTGGGGGTCACCAGAGTTTGGGGGGGTCACTGGGCAGAGGCCTGACCCCCTCTTTTGTGTTTCCCTCTTCCCCCTCTTCCCTTGGGGGTCACCAGAGTTTGGGGGGGGTCACTGGGCAGAGGACTGAACCCTTGTTTTGTGTCCTTTCCCCCCTCTTCCCTTGGGGGTCACCAGAGTTTGGGGGGTCACTGGGCAGAGGACTGAACCCCTGTTTTGTGTTTCCCTATTCCCCTTCTTTCCTTGGGAGGTCACCAGAGTTTGGGGGGGGGTCACTGGGCAGAGGCCTGAACCCCTGTTTTGTGTTTCCCTATTCCCCTTCTTTCCTTGGGGAGGTCGCCAGAGTTTTGGGGGGTCACTGGGCAGAGGCCTGATCCCCTTTTGTGTCATTTCCCCCCTCTTCCCTTGGGGGTCACCAGAGTTTGGGGGGGTCACTGGGCAGAGGACTTAACCCTTGTTTTGTGTCCTTTCCCCCCTCTTCCCTTGGGGGTCACCAGAGTTTGGGGGGGTCACTGGGCAGAGGACTGAACCCTTGTTTTGTGTCCCCTTCTCCCTCTTTTCTTGGGTGGTCACTAGGGTGGGGGGGGTCACTGGGCAGAGGACTAAACCCCTGTTTTGTGTCTCCCCCTTTCCCCAGCCTTCATTGCCTTCTCCAGTTTGCCCCAGCTGGCCAAGAAGATCAAGCTGTTTTTCGCCTTGGGTCCTGTGGCCACTGTCAAGTTCAGCACCAGCCCCATGGCCAAGCTGGCATATTTCCCGAATTTGCTCTTCAAGGTAGGGATCCTGGGTGGGGAGGGAGCTGCAAGGATCACAGACCGAAGCCTGGATGTGACCTCCTGGGCCAGCGAAACCAGCCCCTTCATTCGACAGGGGAAGAAACTGAGGCACAGAGAGGGGAGATGCCTTGGGACCCTAGGTGCAGAGGGATGGGATGGGATGGGGGTGGGGGCCCAACTGGTACAAGGTTTGGTCTGATTTTGAAATTGTGAAATGACCTTTCCCCAGTGGCAGGATTGCTCTGCGACACTGCTCTCAGGTTAGAGTTAAGGAACCAGGAAGGGACAGTCTGTGCTTTCCTGCCCCTGGTTCTGGGGGTGAGGGGTGGGGCATGTTCCTGTCTGTATTCTGTGGGGCCAAAGCAGAAGCCTCCAGTCCAGTGATGATGCTCAGTTGTGTCTGACTCTGTGACCCCATTTGGGGTTTTCTTGGCAAAGATACTGGAGCAGTTTGTCATTTCCTTCTGTGGCTCATTTTACAGATGAGGAAACTGAGGCAAACAGGGTGAAGTGACTTGCTCAGGGTCACACAAGTATAAATAAGTGTCTGGGACGGGATTTGAACTCAGGTCTTCTTAACTCCAGACATGGTGCCCTGGCCACAGTGCCCCCCAGCTGCACTCATCCAGGAGGTCTCATAACCAGAAGTGGAGGCAGTGTGGCCTTAGTGTCTGAGGCGGTGCGGACCTGAACTCCAGTTCTGGCCCTCCAATTCTGGGAAAGTCACTTATGCTCCTCCCAGGCCCCCCAGGCACCTCTGACACCGTCGGGCAGCTCCCTCTCACTGGGGCAGTGGCAAGCTGTCTCTGGCCCCAGATCTTCATCTGTCCTTGGGCAGGTTGCTGAAGCTCAGCAGATGTTTGCAATGACAGGGGATTGCAGGGAAACCTGAGGGGAGGGACTTTGGAGAAGGATTAAGGAGTCTGGGTTCGTGGTGGCCCTGACGTTTCTTCTGAGAGCTCTGGGGTGTCTCTGGATGCCAGGTGGAGGAGCCCTGCTCTGGAAAATGGGCTGGGCATTTGGGACACTGGAAGGTGGAATACAGATTCCAACATGGGAGCGGGCAGGGCTCCCAGGGGCCATTCAGCACAATACACAGCAGCACCAGGATCCCCCTATCTATGGCATCTCCACTAGGAGCTGCTCACCCACTGCCTGACGGATCCCTCCAGGCAGGGGGCTCTGAGGGTACCCTCTGCCCCACTTAGGGGAAGCTTCAATTGTGAGGAAGCTTTTCCTGACATCGAGACTGAATAAGGTAACTGCTGGCTGCTGATTCTGGTCTCTGGGTCCCAGGAGAGCTAGGCGGTCCCTCTCATTGATGCCAGCCTGTCGCATACCAGAGGGCAGCTATCAAGCCCCCAAGGGCTTCTCTTCTCCAGGGAGCTCCATGCAGTGTTTCCCCAGCTGCCTGTAGTTGCTGAGCTTGGGCCTGCATTTGTCCCAAAGGCCACTTCCTGCCTGCCCAGGTGTGTCCATGGTGAAGCCACGTGCCCTTGTCTTGGATGGAAAAGTCGACCAATATAGTGTCCTTTTCATAGAGTGAGAAGCACTTTGTAAATAGGATCTCCTGTGGTCCTTGAAACAACCCTATGAGGGAGGTGCTTAGGTTGTCCTCATTTTAGAGGGAGCACAAAGCTAGGCTGCATCTGAAGCAGAATTTGAACCCAGATCATCGTCTCCAAGTCCAATAGTCTGTCCAGAGGGCTGGCATTATTCTGCTGTGTGCCTGTGAATGCTCTCATTGGAGATGGTCAAACCAGGGTGTTTTCTGGGTCCAGAGTCTTTATTGTCCCTGGCTGTTGTTTTTTCTCTAGTTTTTCTTCATCAAGTAGTGGGGGCTACTTAGTGTGGTGAAGAGAAGACTGACAGACAAAGAGTGGACAGGAGAAGATGCGAACCTGCCCTAGTCTTTAAAGGTTTGAGGGCTTGTCATCTGGAGGGGATGGGTAACTCAGCCTGCTTCCCCAGTCAGAAGGAGGACCCAGGAGCAGAGAGGAGAGTGACAATCCACAATCAGCAGGAGTGTAACCAGCATGGGACACGTGGGGCTTTGCCCCAGGGCACTAGCATCCAGTCTGGAGACAGCCTAGCTCAGTGGTTAGAGCCTGGCAGAGCCAGGTTCACTTACCCGCTGGTTGAAGCTGGATGAGCTTCAATGCTTCCTAAAGTCCCGTCCAGTTGGAAATCTAGGAACCTCCCTGCAGTGGCCACAGAACCCGTACCTTCCGGGGCTTTGTGTGCTAAGTAGCCATATCTCAACCCTCTTCAGCCCCTTCCCCCTTGGCCTCTCCCTACTAAAGGCTCTGCTGATTAAAGCTGGTCTTCTGTGGAAAAGATTCTTCACAGAGTAGTGAGCTCTCCATCACTGGAGGGCTTCTGAGACAAATGAGCACAAAGAGGGTCAGCATGGTGTAGTGGACAGAACAGGGAGTTTGGAATTTGGGGATGTGATTTTGAATTCTGCCGCTGCCTCTGACCACATGGGAGCCTTAGACAAACCTCTCCCTGTCTCTGGGCCTCAGTGTCCTCCTGGGTGGCCTCTGGGGCCCCTGCCCGCTGCTCATCTGTGAGCCAAGGGTCTTTGAAATGGCCGGCCCGGATTTTTGTTTCTCTGCAGGACGTATTTGGGATAAAGGAATTCCTGCCCCAGAATTGGATCATGAAGTGGCTGGGGACCCACGTGTGCACCCACGTGCTTCTGAAGGAGCTCTGTGGGAACCTCCTCTTTGTCCTCTGTGGATTCAACGAGCGGAACCTGAATATGGTGCTTCCCCTTCCTTCTCCTTGCTTTGGGCTTTTTCCTTCCTTTCTTCCTTCCTTCCTTCCTTCCTTCCTTCCTTCCTTCCTTCCTTCCTTCCTTCCTTCCTTCCTTCCTTCCTTCCTTCCTTCCTTCCTTCCTTCCTTCCTTCCTTCCTTCCTCCCTTCCCTCCTTCCTTCCTCCCTTCCCTCCTTCCTTCCTTCCTTTCCCTCTTGCCCCTCCCTTCCTCTCGCCCCTTCCCCTTCTCTTGTCCCCCCCTTTTCCCTTTCCTTTCTTCTTCTTTTTTTCCTTCCCTTCCTTTCTCTGCTTTCCTTCCCTCCTTCCCCTTGCCTTTTCATGCCTGAATGCGGGCCTCTTTTCTTTCTTGGGGACCAAGGTGGTCTGTCTTCATGTTCTCAAGGTGACATTTTCCCCCCATGGAGGCCACACCACTGATGAGCTCGTGTCCATAGTCATCCTGCTAAGCCAGGCCTGCAGCCAGCCTTGGGCAGTTATTGAATGAGGGAGGGGAGTGGGGCGGGGCGGGAGGGCAGGCCCAGGCCCCGGCTTCCAACCCTAGCTCTGCCCCTTGGGATCCTAGGCCAGGACGGGAAGGTGTCTCAGGGATCGTCTAATTCATCCTCCTTATTTTATGGATGAGGAAACTGGGGCCCAATGAGAAGCAACCTGCCCACAACAGTGAAGCAAAGATTTTGCCTGAGGCTTTCTGGATCTGAGTCCAGGGTGCTCCCCATTATAGCCTCCCAGGGCACTCACTCTCCTTGTCAGGTCTCTTTCCTCATTGGAAATGGGAGCTTTGGGGGCCAGGAGAGTCTGCTCCATGGCTGCCACCTTGTATTTTTTCTGAGCGGGGCCTCCCCTCTGGCTCTGGCCTCATCTTTCCCTTTCCTTGTGTTGCAGTCCCGAGTGGACGTGTACACCTCACACAATCCTGCTGGGACGTCTGTGCAGAACATGCTACACTGGAGTCAGGTAGGGGCGCGGCGGGGGGGCGGCTTGCTGCCTGGCAGGTGTGGGAGGTGGGAGCTTCCATGGACATAGTTGGGAGCCTGGGTTCAGATTTTGCCTCCACTGCCCTGACAACATGTGTGACTTGGGGCAAGTGGGTTAATCTCTCAGGGCCCTGATCCTCTGGTCCTGTGACTTATTGGCCTTCTTTTGGTCCATCTTTGGAATGGGCCTTTAATCAATGTTTAAGAGATGGAGGATGGGATGGAGAAACCTGTATTTAGGAGAAGAGGACCTGGGTTCAGATCCTGCTCCTGCTCTTGACTCCCTGTGTGATGTGGGGCAAGTCCCTTATTTGCTCTGGGCCTCAGTTTCCCCATCTGTAAATGGAAGAGTTGGGCTGGATGGCTTTTGGGACCCCCCCCCCCCTCCTGCTCCAGAGGTAGGAGCCTATGAGGAGTTGAATTGACTCGGCAGCAGTGCCTGGTGTTCCTCTTCAAACCGTCATGTGTGTGCTCACCTGGGTAGTACAATATTCCCTAGGAGCCAATAAATTCCTGGAGGGTGAGGACTGGGCTTTCTTTTTCTCTGCGTGTGCCCTCCACATGTAGGTGCTTAATCAATGCTCGATTGGAGGGACAGTGAAGCCAAGTGGAAAGAGCCCTGGACTCGGCATAGGGAAACAGGTCGAATCCCAGCTCTACAGCTTACCACCGTGTGGGGGACTGTGGACAGACCTGGGCCTCAATATCCCTACTTGTCAAATAGGAACAATAATAATCATAAAATGGGCACTTTTACCACTTCCCTCACCATAGGTTGTGGGGAAGAGGCTTTGCCAAGGTTGGAGCACTCTCGACATGTACAATGCTCTTTGTCATTGGAGTAACAGGTGAGAGAAGCCAAGGGCTCACCCATGGCCACTGGGGGTTCTAGACTATCTTCTGTGTTCCATGTTCTTGATAGAAAGACTCTGCCTCCACTTGGGCTGGGGAGTTTCATCTCTCCCCAAGAGTCTGATGGCAAGACAAGATGGAAGGTCCTGCTCTTGGATGTTGCTCTCTTGTCACATGTCAAGAACTGGCAAAAATAGGGGGCAGATAGGTGGCACAGTGGATAAAGCACCGGCCCTGGATTCAGGAGGACCTGAGTTTAAATCTGGCCTCGGACAATTGACACATACTAGCTATGTGACCCTGGGCAAGTCACTTAACCCTCATTGCCTCACAAAAAAAAAAAAATAAATTAAAAAAAAAGAACTGGCAAAACTGAAACCCTGAGGGACATGTGGAGGGTTGTTGTTACTGGAGAAGAATTTTCCAAGGGTGCCCAGCATTTACCTCACATTCCTTTTCTCAGCAGGGCACATTTGCTACATAGCCTTGGAGACAAAGGTTCTTCATCCCCCCAGTTCATCCCTTTGATGTCTTTTACCAGGGAACTCTATTACTCAAGAAATTCTTTCATTCTCCCATGCCTTTCTCAGGAGGTCAAGAATGGATAACCAAGGACAAAGAGGAGGGGTTCCTTTGTTCATGAAGATAAGCTGCTAGGTTAGGGTTGATCATTGACTGTTACAGGGGCTTGGAATTCTGTGTGTGTGTGTGTGTGTGTGTGTGTGTAAAGTGAATTGGTGCCAATTCATCTGTGCCTTCTCCTATCTACCTATAACTAACTGGCATCAGTGGTGAGACTGCAGAGCTCAATGGCCAGTGTGGTATTGGAAAAAGCTAAGGACCTGGATTCAAATCTAAGCTTTGCTATTTGCTAATTTGGTCAAGTTGCTTCCCCCTTTAGACCTCAGTGTCCATATATATAAATAAGGGAGGTAAACTAGGGGACTTTTTAAGCTTCACAATGAGAATCATAGAATGAAGACATTGAATAGTTGGATCACACAATTGGGAGTTCAGAAGCCATCTAATTCAGCCCCTACATGAAAGGAATCCCCACAATTCCATCCCTGCCAGGTGGTTAGCCAGCCTCTGGTTGAAGACCTCCAAGGAGGAGGAGTCGATCATCACCTTTTTTTTTTTTACATTTTAACCATTTGTTTTATATATAGTTTTTGTCTATAGCACAGTCATTTCCTCTCCCAACCCCATGATTGAATCCTCACTTTTGATAAAGAAAAGTTAATCTGAAAAGAGCATGTGATCCTGAAACTTTGTATGTTAGTGTTAATATTTTATCCTAGTAGGCCACCCCCGCCCCCGCCCCTGTACCATGAGGAAGAAATGTGTTGTTAGCTCTTTCTGTCTTCCCCATTTTCCCTGTTTCTCAGAACTGAATTTTCTTTTACTGGTCTTTTCATTTACATAAGTGTGATCATTGTATATCTTGTCCTCTTGATTCTGCTTATTGTAGTCTATATCAGTTCATACAAATCATCTCACATTTCTCCAAATTTCTCATATTTATTTTTTTTGAAATATTTTTTATTTTTAATATTTTTGTCCAATTACATGTCTTTTGTCCAATTAGTTTTAAAATATTTGTTTTTTAAAATGTTGAGTTCCAAATTCTCTCCCTCCCTCTACTCTCCCTTATTGAGAAGGCAAGCAATTTCATATAGATGATACCTGTGCAGTTCCCATCATTCTCTCTCTCTCTTTTTTTTTTTTAAGTGAGGCAATTGGGGTTAAGTGACTTGCCCAGGGTCACATAGCTAGTAAGTGTTAAGTGTCCGAGGCTGGATTTGAACTCAGGTTCTCCTGACTCCAGGGCCGGTGCTCTATCCACTGTGCCACCTAGCTGCCCCCTCCCCCCCCCCATCATTCTCTCTTGAAGCAGCCCATCCTGCTTGGAGATCACTTTCATTATTAGGTCTTTCCCCTCCTTGATCTCCATCCTCAATTGACCTTTTTGCATCTTCTGTGGTACCTATTCCCACAGAGTTCAGATTTGTGATGTTGACTTCTTTAAGAAATTTCTTACTAGGATGAAATGTCCCTGCTGAGTGCCGTGGGGTCTGAGAGCATTTTTAGAGGAGTAGGAGTAGGGAATATAAACGTGAAAAGAATTTTAATTGATATAATTTTCTAATATCATGGTTACTTACAGTGATTTGTCCCCTACTTCTATAGAACCAAACCAACCAATCCATTGGTCATGTCTGACCTTGTCTGCCTCATTCCATACCCATCTCCTACCATATCTCTGCTGAGAGGTAGGGATCCTGCTTCTCCCTCATGTCCTCTGATGACATAATTGGTCATTGCATTCATCAGCAACTGAAGTCTTTCAATGTCATTCTTACGTTTTTGTGACTATCATGTCAATTATCCTTCTGGTTCTGCTTCTTTCATTCTACATCCAAGCCTTCTCAAGTTTCTCTGAATTCTTCATGTCTCTTGTTTCCTAGAGTCCAATAACATTCCATTAATTTGTATACAGAATTCCTGTCACTGGGCACCCATTTCCCCCTTTTACCTCTTTAGGGTGTATGCCTAGGAGTGGGTGGTATTGTTGGGGTCAGGCTTAAAAACAGGTCTGACATGTTTCTAGTCAAATTCCACATTTTCCCCAGTGGTCAGACCAATCAGTTCCACCATAGTCCATGTGTTCCTGTCTTTCCACAGCCCCTCTACTATTGACTATTTTGATTTTTAGTGGAGCATACTTATAGCAGGTGATGGAATTCTCCCAGAAACCTCTTTTTTCTTGTCATCAATCCTGGCATTTGGGACAACCTGATAGCCCAATGCTGGGATAATAAGAAATCTTGGCTAGGAGTTAAAATTTTTAAAAATAGTATTTTTTCCAATTACACGTAAAGATAGTTTTCAACATTAATTTTTTTTTTTTTGCAGGGCAGTGGGGGTTAAGTGACTTGTCCAGGGTCATACAGCTAGTAATTGTCAAGTGTCTGAGGCCGGATTTGAACTCAGGTCCTCCTGAATCCAGGGCCCATGCTTTATCCACTGCGCCACCTAGCCGCCCCCTCAACATTCATTTTTGTAAGATTTCATGTTCCAAAATTTTCTCCCTTTCTCCCTTCCCTCCCCCCTCTCCAACACAGAAAGCAATCTGATATAGGTTATACATTGTACTCATCTTAAACATATTTCCACATTAGTCGTGTTGTGAGAAGTGAATCAACAAAAAAGAAAAACCACAAGAAAGAAGAAACGAACCTCATCCCCAACAACAAAAGTGAAACTAGTATGCTTCTATCTGCATTTAGACTCCACAGTTCTTTTTCTGGCTATGGAGAGCATTTTCTATCCTGAGTCCTTTGGAATTATCTTGGATGATTGTATTGCTGAGAAGAGCCAAGGCTATCACAGTTGATCATCACACAGTGTTGCTGTTACTGTGTACAATGTCCTGGTTCTACTCATCTCACTCAACATCAGTCCACTGAAGTCTTTCCAGGCTTTTCTGAACTCCTCCTGCTCCTCATTTCTTACAGCACAATAGTATCCATTACATTCATAGACCACAACTTGTTCAGCCATTCCCCAGTGGATGGGCATCCCCTCAATTTCCAATTCTTTGCCACCACAAAAAGAGCAGCTATAAATATTTTTATACTTGTGGGTCTTCTTCCCTTTTTTTATGATCTTTTTGGGTTATAGACCTAGTAGGGATATTAGTGGGCCAAAGGGTATGCACAGTTTCATAGCCCTTTGGGCATAGTTTTAAATTGCTTTCTAGAATGGTTGGATCAGTTCACAGCTCCACCAATAATGCATTAGTGCTTCAATTTTCCCACATCTCCAACATTTATCATTTTCCTTTTTTCTCATATTAGCCAATCTGATAGGTGTGAGGTGGTTTTAATTGGCATTTCTCTAATCAATAGTGATTGAGATATTTTTTTTTATGACTAGAGTTAGCTTTAATTTCTTCATCTGAAAACTGCCTATTCATATCCTTTGACTATTTTTCAATTGGGGAATGATTTGTGTTCTTGTAAATTTGAGAAATGAGGCCTTGATCAGAAACACTGGCTGTAAAAATGCTTTCCCAGCTTCCTACTTTCCTTTTCATCTTGGTTGCACTGGTTTTGTTTGTGCAAAAATAGAAGTTAGATTTCTCTTCCCTATCCCATATCTGTCACTAGTAGCACAGGCTGGAAGGAAGGAGAGAGAGTGAAGGGGTAAGCCAAAGGGCTTGGATTACTGGGAGCCCTGCCTTTGGGTGGACACAGGTGGCCAAGAGCAGCCTTGTGTCATGATCTAGTCAGGCTCTTCTGTGGTGGATTCCCCTGCATCTCTGTGGGAAAGCGGCCACAACTTAGTCTGTCTGGTCATGGACACGAGTGTGGTGAGATTGATCAGCTTGTTTGGTCCCCTCAGGGCGCCTGATTCCTACAGAACTGTCTGGGCTGGCTGTGGGCTCCATGTGTTGGGGCAGTGTTGGTTTTCCGAAGTACGTCAGTGACAAAGGCCCATCTGTCCTTCTGTCTGGCACCCGGAACGCTGGGCTCTGTCGTTTGGCCTATGGAGGCCCTTGCTATCCCTTCCACCTCATGGCACCTTCTTGACTTCTGGGCTTCTGCGTCCACCCTTGTACTCACTTTTCTATAATGTGTTATTACCCCCAATTAGCCTCTGCATTCATTCCTCGAGAGCTGGGACTGTTAAATTTTACATCCCTTGCATTTAGCACAGTGCTTATCCTAAGCTCTGGCCACGAGCCTTGGACTGCAAGGAGCTCACACCTCCTCAGGGAAGGAACTTGTAAAAAGAGAGACTTGTGCCAAAGACGTCCCAAGTGGAAGGAAGGCAGAGGGGTGGGTTCTTTAGGATTTCCATGAGATTGTGCATTCGTTCATCCCACAAACGTTTATTAGGCCAGCTTTGTACCAGACACTACTGGGCCCTGCCTTCCCGGAGCTTACATTCTGTACACAGAGAAGGAATGACAACATCTAGAAGGGAAATACAGAGCAATAGCTGGGATAGGGAGGGAGCTGAGCACAGAGGGAATCAGGAAAGGCTTCTTGGAGGAGGCAGCAATTGAGCTGAGCTCTCTGTGTGGTGGAGGTGAGCAGGTGAGGAGGTCATGTGTTCCAAGCATGGGGTGTGTGTGGGGGTTAGGCTTAGGGTTGAAGGTTGGAGAGAGTTCATGAAAGCTGGGAAAGCCCATTGGGAAGGTCAACTTGACCTTTGTGAGAGGGCAGGGAGAGGGCCAGGCCTTCCTCCAGAGGAGAGAATCACTTTGGTAGCCGGGGGATTGAAGAGGGGAGGAGCTCGGAGTCAGGGAGACCTACCAGGTGGCCACTAATGGAGCTCAAATGAGAGGCGACAACCAGACACATGGACCCACTCGACGGAGCCTGGGAGAAGGTGACTGAAGTCTCTTCACACCAGGCTGGATGCCCCAGGCAGTCCCTGGACATTTGTCCTCGTTGCTCTTAGCTCCTTCCCAGGCACATCGTGGCTGAAATCAGGCAACTTCTGGGTGACAGGGTGCTCTGACGGAGGGCAAGGTCATCATCAGGGTTATGTTGCCACCTGACCTTGGACAGGACTGGCATCTGGGTAATGTTCAAGAGCCTTAGTAAACTGCTGGGGGATTTCTCAAGTGATCATGACCTACATTTTCAAAGGGTTTTCAGCTTTTCCAAGTGTTGGATGAATGTCCACCTTGTGAGCTAGTGGCTGTAAGTACTTTGGAGATGTGAAAACAGCCTCAGAGGGGCCAGCTAGGTGGCAAAGTGGATAAAGCACCAGCCCTGGATTCAGGAGGACCTGAGTTCCAATCTGACTGCAGTCACTTGAAACTTACTAGCTGTGTGACCCTGGACAAGTCACTTAACCCTCATTGCCCTGCAAAAAAACAAAACCAAAAAAAAAAAAAGAAAAAAACAAAAAACAAGCCTCAGACAGATGGTGCCGCTGAGGCTGATCCCCGAGGTGGCTTGACCCCAAAGCCATCTCTGGGGCCCTCGGCTGTGATTTCAGGCTGAGCCACCAAGGTGTCTGCAGGGCGGGCCTGCTGAGGTCCTGTGGCTGAGGGCATTCAGGCTGAATTTCTAGATAGTTGCTACTTTGGAAAGTGAAAAGGGATCTGGGTCCTAGTGATTTATGGAATCGTACTCTCTAACTAAAGACAACTACCCAGGGCTTGCTACAAATGGAAGGAAAAGAAAGCCAAAGCCCCGAATTCAGGTTCACTGTTGTGAACCATCTGGTCCCCAGAGAACAGCTAACAACTCGTGCTTTCCTTTGCTGGGTAAAGAGGTGGGGGTCCAGGGGTGCAGAGTGTTGCCTGACCTGCCAGACCTGCCCCTGCCTTTGTTACAAGGGAAGGTTCTATTGGGGGGAGGATCAGGAAATGGAAAAAGAGAAAGAAACATTGCAAGGATGTGAAGCAGCATTTATTGAGCACCTACTATGTGCCGGGTACTGTGCTAAGCAATGCACGCAAAAAAGAAAGTCAGTCCCTGCAGAAGACAAACACTTAAACAGAAAAGTGACACTCAGGGAGGAGGAGAGGCGTTATCGAGTGAAGGGGGCAAGGTAGAAAAAAGTCTGGTGGAAAGCTTGGAGAGGAGGGAAGGAGAGAGCCCGGTTGGCGTGTCCTGAAGATGGAGGTCCCCGGAGGAGCTTCCAGTCAGAGGGAGGGGCTGCAGGCAGAGCATTGTCCCATGGTGAGATGGCTGCTGGGAAATGGTGGAGACAGGCCGTGGGGTCTCAAATCGAGGAGCTGGAGGGAGCTCAGAGGCTGTCTGGTCTAACTGAATGGGAGCTCCTGGAGGGCAGGCCCTTGTTCACTTTTGCCTTTGTGTTTCCAGGGCCTGGCACAGAGTGTTCAGTAAATGCTTATTGATTGACTGCTAAGGTGTATGGATGCTGAACTCTTTCTAACGTCTTATTTTAAATTATGTGTGTTTAGGCTGTCAAATCCGGGGAGTTTAGAGCCTATGACTGGGGAAGCCCAGATCAGAATTACTGTCATTATAATCAGGTAAGGATGCTGGAGCTGAGATGACCTTGGTGGTTCCTCAGGGGAGGATGGGTGGCTATCTGGGACACTAGGAGTATGAGGAAATAATGGGTTTTGGGGGGCCCAGAGGCCCCCCACTCGGGAGACTAACCAGGGAGCCTCGCCTGACCTCTTTTAAGGCCAGCCCAGAATCAGGAGAATTGCAAAGGACTGACCTTGACTACCTAAAGGAAGCTAACTCATCTAAGTGACCCCCTCAAGTCATGCCAACCAATGGACTTGAATGTTACTGACCAATTAGCTTGGATCAATGTGCAGTGACCCACCTTTATCCGTGAGAGGATAAAAACCCTTGGAGCAAAAGTGTGTGGGGGGTCCCTCTCTTCTCTCTCCCACGCTACTCTCTGGCTCTCTATCCTAGGTCTGTAGGGCTTCTGAACTTTTGGAGCCATGTGCTCTCCTTACTAACATTTAATATGCTTTAATAAATGCTTAATGCCAAAGACTGGTGCAATAGCTTCTAATTTCTAAGTAATAATATATTAGAAGCACCGGCTAAGTTCCCTAAAATTTGGGACAGAGACAGGCACCCCCATCTAATTTCAAACGACACAGTAGGAAGCGGTTGGATGCAATTGGAAGGCTCTTTCCTTTGCTTATCTCATCTGCTGTTAGAGCTTCCAGTTGAGGATTCAGTTTCCTTCTGCCCTCCCCCCACAACAAACCATGATGGGGAATGACCTTTGGGGCTCAATGCCATTCTTCCATGCACTGGCTCGGAAGTGCAGCCAAGCAGTCCCCCTTTCTTAACTGAAGATCCGTCTCCATCTATTTTAACCAAATTAGATTTAAGGCTTGTAGTTCTTGGTTTATTGTAGCTTTGCAAAAACTGGTGACTTAAACTTGGGTTCTCTTGGGCCCTTTTCTCCCCCCTAGAGTGAGCCTCCTTTCTATCGAGTTAAGGACATGCTGGTCCCAACAGCCCTTTGGAGTGGGAGCCGAGACTCGTTGGCAGATGCCAAGGACGTGGGCCTCCTACTGACTCAGATCTCCAATCTCGTGTACCACAAGAATATTCCGGAGTGGGAGCACTTGGATTTCATCTGGGGTATTGATGCCCCAAGGAGACTCTATAATGAGATCCTGGACCTGATGAAGAAGTATGAATGAAGCCTCCCCCAGGGGGAGTAGTGGCTCAGACCATTGGCTGAGGGCCATGGCTATCATTTTTTTTTTGAGAGGCAATGGGGGTTAAGTGACTTGCCTAGGGTCACACAGCTAGTAAGTGTTAAGTGTCTGAGGCCGGCTTTGAACTCGGGTCCTCCTGAATCCAGGGCCAGTGCTTTTATCCACTGCCCCTCATTTTGTTTTTGTAATCGATTTTCCCCTTCCCCAAGCATTTTGTAGGATAAGGTCTCTGACTCATTCTGACTCTGGCCTACAGCACACCACTTTATCTTGTCCACGTGACCTTTGAGCCTGCCTGGGGATGGCAAGGCAGTGTCTCAGGGAAGGGAGCCCTGTTCAGATCCCTCAGAATCCCAGACCTTGAGATGCAGCAAGGGTAGTAGAGCTCATGGGGTCAGATTTCCTCCCATTAAAGATGGGGAAGCTGAGGCTCAGAGATGACGCTATTAACCCATTTGGCATTTTTAAAACTTCCCAGACTGGGGCGAAGGTCCCTGCCCTGCACCAGGGATGTTTATCCCAGCAGTTTACAGACACTCTGCAGGGGATGAACTCTGCTGGAGCCGGAATCTCTAAACTCTCTTGTTTCTTGATGAGGGTCCTTCTGGCATTTACAACAAGGCCACACGAACACTGGAGAGAGCCACATTTTATTTTCCCTTACATTTGTAAGGAGGGACAGTGGGTGCCTGCCACTGAGCCTCGATATACCTCTTTGTACCTGCTTCTGCCCTCCAAGCCAAACAGAACAAGTCTCATCCCTTTCAGTGAAAGAGCCTTTCAAACCTTAGCCAGCTACCACCCACCTCCCCCCGCCCCCCACAACGCTGCATCAGTCCTCCAACCTCCCAGGTCTTTTCTTCATCAGGTTAAAAATCCTTAGCTCTTTCAAGAAAGATAGCTCGACCTAGTGGACCGAGGGCTGGACTTCAAGTCAGGAAGAGCTGGGTCTGAATCCCCTCGCTGACTCTTACAAGTTGTGTGACCTCGGACATCACTTGACCTCTCCCCATCTAAATAAGTAGACCTGAGTTTATATCAGGCCTCTGACCTTTATTAGCTGTGTGATGTGGGGCAGGTCACTTAACTTCAGAATCTCAGTTTCCTCATTTGTAAAACCAGGGGAGTGACCTGGAAGGTCCCCTTACCCTCTAAATCTGTGGTCCTGTTTTGTACCCATGCTTTCCCTCCCTTTCAGACAAGCAGATGCATAGAATCGCAGACAGTGACCTCTCTGTCAGGGTGAACGCCTCTCCTTGCCCCTGGCATTTCTGATGTCAGAGTTGGCCTATGCCAGAAATACTTCTTAGACAAATGGTCAAGTATCTGAGGAACGTTGAATGGTCTTGGAGTGACTTAAATATGATTACTCTTTGTGCCTACAACCCTAGAAGTCCAAAGCTTTGTGTCTCTGCTTAAGGGTCCCCCGAAGCTGTGAAGAAGGTGCCCACATTTCATTGCTTTGGTCAAATCCTGAGCAACATTTACCCCCTTCTGATTCCCTCACCTTCTCCCCAAGGAGGGATCCCTCCTGATGTCTGGGAACTTGGTGCAGCTTGGAAGCAGCCACTGCTGGCTTTAGCTTTCAAAATGGCCACAGGAATCCACCTCCTCAAACTCAGGGAGTCCTAGCCTTTGAATATTTTCATTTTACCTGTATGGATGATTTTATTGCTTCTGATTTATATACATTTGTGTGTTATGGGTAACTTAGAGCATAGGGGTTTTGATACTCCTGACATAATTTCTTCCTTGAATTATAGACTAGACTAAGATTTAAGGATACTAGGTTATGATGAAAGTTGGGAGGACCCCGACATGTGCAAAGGTTATTTTGATAACTGCATGTTTAAAGTTGAAAAAAATGTATCCAATAAAACTGAATGACCTACACTGTAATACAAAAGTTGTCTTTTTTGGAGGAGGGGATATTCACAAAACTTTCCTTTTCTATTTTCTCTTTTGCTTCTGCACCCTTTCTTCCTGTCTCTTAAAAAAAGGAAAGTGTCTATGCTCAGCTTAGGGGTACATGTGTGAAGCAGATGCTCTTGTGAAAGAAGAGCTGGAGGTTGCTATGGAGTGCAAGCTTGGCATGAATGGCCTGGTTGATAGGGCTGTGATCTCGGACTGCTTTGAATGTCTCAAATGAGAGGCACAGGGTCATGGGAGATAGTGGGGGGTGGCGGACACGAACTGTAGTTGGAGCCGGGAGCCTGGCAGAGCAGAAAGTGGTTAGATTTGGAGTCAAGCAGATGTGTTTACTAGTTGTGTGACCTTGGACTAATCCCTCAAACTCTTCAGGTCTCAGTTTCTTCATCTATAACTTGGGGGTGTTGGATTACAGGACATCCAAGAAGATAAACAATAGCATCTATTAATCATCTACTATGTGCCAGATTCTGTGATAAGCACTTTATAAATATTATCTTATTTGATCCTCACAACTTTGTGAGGTAGGTGCTGTCATTCCCATTTTACATTTGAGGAACTGAGGCAAACAGAAGTTAAGTGACCTGTCCAGGGTCACACATCGAATAAGAGTCTAAGGTTGGATTTGAACTCAGGTCTTCCTGATTCCAAGTCCAGTATCCAATCCACTATGCTACCCAACTGCTTAATGCCATGATCCTATAATTAGTCTATAGTCACAAGTGTCAGAGGTGGGGTTCCTTACTCCCAATTCATTGATCTCTTTATGACACTGCTTCTCATTCTTTGAGTTGTCATTCTTTTTTTTTGAGCAAGGCAATGAGGGTTAAGTGACTTGCTCAGGGTCACACAGCTAGTAAGTATCAAGTGTCTGAGGTCGGATTTGAACTCAGGTCCTCCTGAATCCAGGGCCAGTACTCTATCCCCTGCACCACCTAGCTGCCCCTTAGTTGTTATTCTTAATAATTGCTTACACTCCTGATGGTACTTGGGGCTGAAGATGGAGAGGGATGTTTTGAAGGGGGAGTTTAGGTGCCAGGTTTGGCCTAACCTGCAGCCCTCCAGCTTTCTGAGGTGACAGTGGAGGGAGGGAGACTGGAAGAGGAGACCAGAGAAAGGGTCTTCATCTTTTTTCAAAGAATAGTATTTTATTTAATTTTCCAATTCCATGTAAAGATAGTTTTCAACACTCATTTTTCTAAGATTTTGAGTTCCAAATTTGTCTCCCTTCCCTCCTCCCTCTCTAAGATAGCAAGCAATCTGATAAAGGTTATACAGTACAATCATGTTAAACATATTTCCACATTAGTCATATTGTGAAAGAAGAATCAGAAGAAAAGGGAAAAACCACAGGAAAGAAAAAAAAATGAAAATAGTCTGCTTCAATCTGCATTCAGTTCTTTTTTTCGGGATGTGGAGAACATTTTCCATCATGAGTCCTTTGGAATTGTCTTGCTTGGATCATTGTATTGCTGGGAACACCTAAGTCTCTCACAGTTGATCACACAATGTTGCTGTTGCTTTGTACAATGTTCTCCTGGTTCTGCTCACAGGCCATCATCTTTGATGTATTACCGGTGTGTATGCCATGTTCCAAAGGGGTGCCAGGGGTGGGAGGAAGGGTTGGAAAGTGGGTGTTTGAGGTCTCTCCATCCTGACCCCATGCTGAACTATGGCAGCAGGAGGTGGGTCACCACTTTCTAGCTACATGGGAACCTTTGGAGGGTTTTTCATTCTGGTGTTTCAAAAAAATGAGCATTTCTATATATACAGCAGAACACAGAAAGAGGATTGAAGCTGAAAATAAATTTTCCAATATAGGCTTTAAAAAAAGATATATATGGGGCAGCTAGGTGGCTCAGTGGATGAAGCACCGGTCCTGGATTCAGGAGGACCCGAGTTCAAATCTGACCTCAGACACTTGACACTTACTAGCTGTGTGACCCTGGGCAAATCAAACCCTCATTGCCCTGCAAAACAAACAAACAAAACAAAACAAAAAGATATATATGATCAATTCTATACTTTCTAAACTGTCCTCCTCACCTTTGCTTTCTTATGATCATCTCTGTGTAGACTTTTTTTTTGTCTAAATGTATTTTTTGGGGTGGTGGGGCAATGAAGGTTAAGTGACTTACCCAGGGTTACACAGCTAGTAAGTGTGTCAAGAGTCTGAGGTAAGATTTGAACTCAGGTCCTCCTGAACCAGGGCTGGTGCTTTATCCTCTGCACCATATAGCAGCCCCCCTCTGTGTAGACTTTAAAAAAATCTGTTCTCTTCTTAACAGTCTTTCTATCTATCTATCTATCTATCTATCTATCTATCTATCTATCTATCTATCTATCTATCTATGTCTGTCTGTCTATTATCATAAGAGTATTTTATTATTTTTCATTTACATGTAAAGATAGTTTTCAATATTTGTTTGCATAAGATTTTTAGTTCCAAATTTTTCTCCCTCCTTCTCTTCCCTCCCTCTTCGCCAAGACAGAAAGCAATCTGATATAGGTTATATATGTACAATCACATTAAACATATTTCTGCATTAGTCATGTTGTGAAAGAAGAATCAGAACAAAAGGGAAAAACCTCAAAAAAAAAAAAAACAACAACCAACCTACCAAAAAATAGAAACAGTATGGTTCAATCTGCATTCAGAATCCACAGTTCTTTTTTCTGGATGTGGAGAACATTTTCCATCATAAGTCTTTTGAAATTGTCTTGGATCATTGCACTGCTGAGTTGACCATCACACAATGTTGCTGTTATTGTGTACAATGTTCTCCTGGTTCTGCTCACTTCACTCAGCATCGGTCCACTTAAGTCTTTCCAGGTTTTT
Organism: Dromiciops gliroides; assembly: GCF_019393635.1. NCBI lineage: Eukaryota > Metazoa > Chordata > Mammalia > Microbiotheria > Microbiotheriidae > Dromiciops > Dromiciops gliroides. The sequence continues at coordinate 11,506,534 of NC_057862.1, forward strand.
CTGAAATCTGCCTGCTCATCATTTCTTGCAGCACAATAATATTCTATTACATTCATAGACCACAAGTTGTTCAGCCATTCCCCAATTGATGGGCATTCCGTCGATTTCCAAATCTTTGCCACCACAAAGAGAACTGCTATAAATATTTTTGTACATGTGGATCCCTTTCCCTTTTCTATAATCTCTTTGGGATACAGACCTAGTAGTAATATTACTGGGTCAAATAGTCCCATAGCCCTTTGGGTATAGTTCCAAATTGCTCTCCAGAATGGGTGGATCAGTTCACAGCTCCACCAACAATGCATTAGTATTCCAATTTTTCCACAGCTCCAACATTTATTATTTTCCTTTTTTGTTATATTAACCAATCTTATAGGTGTGAGGTGGTACCTCAGAGTTGTTTTAATTGGCATGTCTCTAATCAATAGTGACTTAAAGCATTTTTTCATGTGACCATAGATAGCTTTGATTTCTTTATCTGAATACTGCCTGTTCATATCCTTTGACCATTTCTCAATTGGGAAATGACTTGCATTCTTAGAAATGTGATTTAGTTCCCAATATATTTTAGAAATGAGGCCTTTATCAGAAACCCTGGCTATAAAAATTGTTTCCCAGCTTTCTGCCTCCCTTCTCATTTTTGCTGCATTGCTTCTGTTTTGTACAGTCTTTAAAATTTAATTTTTAGAAATTTCAACAGCCTTTGGGGGATATTGCTATTGCTCAGCCATCCCCCCACCACCTCCTGAGAAAAAAGAAACCTTGTCATAAATTCCCGGGGTGAAGGGGAATGAGCACAGGCCACGGCCAGGTTCCTAAGTGTGTGTCTCTCCCCTTTCAGCCACAGCTCCTCTGGCCTGTGCCTTGCTCACTAGCCTAAAGCCTTTCAAAGCCTGGTCACGCTGCTGCCCTTTTGTACCTTGTTCTCCTGACCCTGCTTGATCCCATCAGTTCACGCTTCCCAGGATTCTCTGGCATGATCTCTTTCCCCGTTGCTTATGGTACAACAACATTTCAGTATATTCCCTTTGTGACTATCTGTTCATCCCTTCCCCGGGTGACAGGCAGGAAGCCCCAGACAGCTTTGGTCGTGGCTTTCCTTTTTCCCTTTTTAATTCCACTCATTCACCAGGGTCACAGGTAGTGAACATCAGAGGCTGTATTTGAACCCAGGTTCTTTGATTTCAGGGTCATTCTCTCCCTCTCCCCACATCACACTGCCTGCTTCACTGGCCGCTATGAGGGGAGGGTGGGAATAGGCAGGACACTGAACCGATAGCTGGGTGACCTGGGTTTGTCCCCAGGCTTCAGAGGATATCAGCAATGTTAGCCTGGTTAACTCCCTTCGCTTCTCTGAGACATAGTGTTCTCGTCTGTAAGATGATGCTCATTATACTTTCATTGCTTACCTCCCAAGGTCAATGTGAGGGAAAACAGGGAAATGGGAAATGCTATTAGGAGTCTAGTACAGGATCTAATATTTGGGCAACATGTTTTTGAATTTCCTTTGGGGTAAAACAATTAAACAATTTCTATTTTCTCTTTTGCACTCCATAGCAACCTCCAGCTCTTCTTTCACAAGAGCATCTGCTTCACACATGTACCCCTAAGCTGAGCATAGACACTTTCCTTTTTTTAAGAGACAGGAAGAAAGGGTGCAGAAGCAAAAGAGAAAATAGAAAACAATTAGTTTTAAAACCATGCCCCTCTACCCGGACTAACCCCTGGAATATGTGTCATCTTGGATAATCAGGGCACTGAGATGCAAAAGGGGTGAGCTGCCTTTGCCTCTCTATTGGTTGGTTGTTGTCCTTTGTTCTCAGAGAGAAACAAAATGACACCACAAGTTACGGCGTGTCCAGCTGTGGCTGACCAGACCAATATGAGCTCGGAAGGTTCTACCACAGGTCAGGCACAAATAATCCATGGGAACATTTGGGTTGGATTCTTTAACTTTGCGTATTTCAAATTTCCTTTGAGCTTCTTCAATTCTACTTTGCTCAGAGAGCACAGCACTTTCTCTGATGAGGGCGCGCCTTGCTGGCTGGTTCTGTGCCAGTGTCTCCCCTGTCATGCAAGCAATTCCAACATTCTTTTTTTTTTTTTAAATTTTTTTTTTAGCGAGGCAATTGGGGTTAAGTGACTTGCCCAGGGTCACACAGCTAGTAAGTGTTAAGTGTCTGAGGCTGGATTTGAACTCAGGTCCTCCTGACTCCAGAGCCGGTGCTCTATCCACTGCGCCACCTAGCTGCCCCAATTCCAACATTCTTAAGAGAGACCTTGACCACCATGTGAGTGCTTGCCTTCTGTGAATTCTCCATAAAATAGTCTTTTAGGCAAGCGTACATTTGGCATTCAAACAACGTGGCCAGCCTATCAGAGTTGTGCTCTCTGCAGTAGAGTTTGAATGCTTGAGAGTTTAGCTTGCAAGAGGACCTCAGTGTCTGATATCTTATACTGCCAGGTGATCTTCAGAATCTTACTAATGTCATGGGGTGCAGAGCACCCCAGAAGTTCTCTGGGGCACATCAAGGAATCTTCTTCTTGAGAAACTAAACCAGAGGACAGATAACGCCTAGAGAGATAAGTGGAACCAAATCGGACTGAGCTAGCTTCGAATTCCCACCCTTCATTCTGGTCTCCCTTACCCTGGGGAGATGAGTTTGGGTGTGGCAGCGGCCTTTGAGTCCTGAAGAGATCCGTAGCCACCCCTCACCCAATTCCTCTAGTCACTACCAGTGGGGGATGATCCTCCACTCCTCACCCAATTCCCCCAGCTACCACCAGTGGGGGATGGTCCTCCCTCACTAAAGGAACTTTTCACGGGCAGATGGTCCACCCCCATCAGTCCTCTATAAAAGTACCTTCCAGTCTCCTGTTCGAGGAGATTTGGTACCTCGGAGCCATGTGCTTTATGCCAAATATCCCCATGAAAAGTCCAAGGATTTCTTTCATGGTTTCCCTCCCCCCACCCTTCCCTTCCCTTGGCCCTAAATAAACTACCACCTTATTCTAACTACATTTTGTGTGCAAGAGGGTGTAATTCTTTAAAGAGGAATTCTTAAGAACCCCAACTCCTACCCCAAACCCGTACCCCATTTTCCCCCATTACACTAAGACAATTCAAATGGAAGTGATTCAGTTTCCTGGCATGGTGCTGATAAACTGCCCAGGTTTCACAGGCAAACAACGAGGTCTGCACAATGGCTCTGTAGACCTTCAGTTTGGTAGTCAGCCTAATACCTTTTCTTTCCCACACTATCCTTTGGAACCTCCAAAATGCTGAGCTAGCTCATCATCGATGCGTACATTCCTAGGAAGGATACTGCCAAGGTTAAGTGAACTTATCCACAATGTTCAAAACTTCTCCATTTGATGTAACTGACGGTTCCACATATGGATGGTGTGGTGCTGGCTGATGGAGCACCTGTGTTTTCTTGGTGTTAATTGTTAAGCCAAAATGAACACAAACAGCAGAGAATTGGTCCATACTTTGTTGCATTTCAGCCACAGAAGCTGCATTGAATACACAATCATCTGTAAACAAAACATCATGTATAAACACCCCCTCCAGTTTAGTCTTGGCTTGTAGCCTTTTCAAGTTGAAGAATTTACAGTGTGGTAGCTCATCCTCACTTACTACTGAAGACTTGTGCATCACATGACCTCATCACTAACATTGTCTTCCATTTACCTAAATGCAATAAAACTTCTTGGATGCACCCTTACAGCAAACGGCAGCATTCGATACACTATATCATCATAAAAAGAGACAGACAGGATGTGAGTGATAAGGCAATGTGTGGTGCTGAGTGACATACAACAAAAGCAGTGGTCCCAAGGCAAAATGACTTTCAAAAGATAATGTCAACAGATTAGAACATTCTTCCTACTGGTATTGTGTGTATTTGTGAAAGTATGCTTCAGGGCTATGGGTGAAAGGATGTATTGTTACTATTGTTCATGCTCAATTATTTCCGTAAGTGCCTTAACTAGGAGTGGATTAGATCCTTCAGTGAACTAAAGTAAATGTAAATGTGGGGGTGGGGCAGCTAGGTGGCACAGTGGGTAGAGCACCGGTCCTGAATTCAAGAGGACCTGAGTTCAAATCCGACCTCAGACACTTGACACTAGCCGTGTGACCCTGGGCAAGTCACTTAACCCCAATTGCCTCACCCCCCCCCCAAATGTAAACATGGGGGTGGGGTGGTGGTGGGGTGAGGGGGCTCTTGAGCTATAGTTTAGAATTTTGACTTCCAGGGGACCCAACTTGCTCTTCTGAATTTTTTACTTCTGCCAGACATCGACCAGGGGTGGGTTTTGGGTGGTTTTTTTTTTTTTTTTTGGCATTTTTCCCCCGGACATCTGTTTATTCCCCAGGTTAGCTAGGTAGAGAAACAATGTCTTTCCAGTCTTGCTTCCCACAAGAATTATAGAAAATCTGACCTGGAGGAGACCTCAGCTCATTCTAGCTAGTGCAAAGTTGAACAACAATCTCTGTGCTACATTACTCAGAAAGGACTGGCAACGAGATGGAACCGGCCTCTAACCTGAGAATGGCCAGAGACAGGTGAGTCAGGAATTAGAGAGAAACTTTATTTTCGAAGTGAGGACATTTGCTTGGAAGCAAGGAGGAGCTGTAGACACATGTGCCAGGGCCCTGCCCCTACTGGGGTGGCCCCAGATAGTGTGGGGAGACCTCAATACTTTTACTGGTGGCTGCCCAGTGACCTGTAGCCCAGACAATGAGGGAGCAGCAAGCATGGGACAAGTTTGATTCATTGCAGGACTTTCTGAGTTTGTCCAGTGTTTATCTTTGAATTATGAGACTAACCCAGAGGGTGAGATCATCCAGAGGGTGATCCCAAAGGATTGTTGTCCTGCCAAGCTCAGAGCACAGCTTGCTTGCTGGGCATTAGCTCTGGAAACATGGAGTGTAAATTTTCTTTTGTCAGGACAATGCCACCTATGCTCTAGGACCTCCAGTGATGGGAGCTCATTACCTCTTTTTTTTTTTTTTTTTTTTTTTTTTTTTTTTTTTTTTTAGTTAGGCAATTGGGGTTAAGTGACTTGCTCAGGGTCACACAGCTAGTAAGTATTAAGTGTCTGGGGTCGGATTTGAACTCAGGTACTCCTGACTCCAGGGCCGGTGCTCTATCCACTGCGTCACCTAGCTGCCCCAGAGCTCATTACCTCTTAAGGCAGCCGATTCCACTTACACACAGTCTGAATTGTTGGGAAGTTTATTTGGATATTTGGCCCAAAGTGGCCTCTTTGCAATTTCCATTCATTGCTTGGAGGATGCTGGGGAGGGCTGGCAAACAGCAGGAGCCTGATCCCTTTCAGGTGCCATCCCTTCAGATCTCTGAAGACAGAGGTCATGTTACCCCACCCTAGCCCTCAGCCTTTTCTGCTGCAGGCAAAATCTCCCTAGATCTTTCTACCAGCCCTCATACGGCACAGTAAAGGGAGTAAACATTCGTATTGTGCTTCCTCTATGCTGGGCACTTCACAACACGTTGGGTACTGGATTCTCACAACCCTTCGAAGTAGGTGATCATAGAATCTCCATTTTAAGGTTGGGGAAACTGAGATAAACAGCACTTAAATGACCTGCACAGGGTCACATAGTTAAGAAGTATCTGAATTTGAACTCAGGTCCAACCACCTATCCTCACTGCTGGTCATACCTGTGTCCCCCACTGGGAGTGGAGGGAAATAGCCCAGTTCACACAGTGGGGGGATCACACAACTGGGGCTTAGGTGGTGTTGTCACTGGAGTGATTAAAAGGAAGCCCCTTGTATTGGAGGGTGCCTCATTTCTGGTAGTCTCCCAGGGACTCCCCAGGTCACACCCCTCTGGTGGGCCAAGCAAGTCCAAAGCTTCCAGTTTGTCTCCTAGGCCTCTGGAAATCTCTGAGCCCATTGAGCTGACTTGACTGGAAAGCACAGACATGAGGAGAGGTAGTATGGGTCAGTGGTCAGAGCACTGAAGTTGGAACCTTGGGGAAGTGGGTTCAAATCCCACCTTTGCCAACTACTACCTTGGTGACTTTGGCCAAATCTCTTCCTTCTCTGGGCCTGGGTTTTCTCATTTGTGAAATGGGGATAGACTAGATCATCTCTAAGGTGGCTTTTGGCTCTAAATCTAGGATCTTGAAATGGTGGAAGTCCCCCTCCTCCCGCCTCCATCCCATGGGTGAGATCCCGGAGGGGCCAGACTTCCTGCTGTTTCTGGCCACAGAGTTAAGAGAGGGGAGGCTGCAGGTCCTACACTGGGATGCTCAAGGGTAGATGGGGTGTATGGTGGAGGACCACTGGGATCCTGGCACAGGAAGGTGGGTGCCTTAGCTCTGATACAGCCCCGAATGAGGGGGCTCCCAGTGGGCCCGCCTTCCTCCTCTCCCCAGTCCCAGTCCCAGTCCCAAGCTTGGGTTTGCAGCTCTGTGGAGGTCATGGATGGAAAGGCAGTTTAATGTGACCCCCCCACCCTATCTACTCAGGACGGATGAGAGGCTGGCAGCCAGTTTGCTTCTTGGCCACACGGTGGCAGTGTGGGCCTTTTTTTTCAAAGTTTCCCTGGCTGTCCTTGGGAAGGAATTTGTAGGAAAGGATGGAGACTGTGATGGTGGCTTTCATCTGCTGCTGGGGAGCTTGGGAAGCCCGAAGTGGAGGTGGGGCATTCAGGGTCCTCCCACACTCCTGTAAAGCTGCCTCTGCCTTGGTCCAGTTACTTTTAGGGTCTTGTCTTTAATTCTGGTCTTTAGGAAGGACCTTGATGAGTGGTTGAGTGACCAAAACGGGGAGGGTCTCATGGCATAGGAGATAGAAGGAAATCAGAAGACTCAGGGAGCCCATGGTGGCTGTCTTCATGCGTGTGATGGGTGCATGTGGGAGAAGGATTAGAAAGGTCGTGCTCAGCTCCAGAAGACAAAGCACGAGATGAGGAGGGAGCAAGCTTGCAGATGATGTAAGGAAGAGGCTTCCTGAGATGTAGGGTTATCCACAAGTGAGATAGCCTTCCTCTGGAGGGAGGAGGTGGCTTTCCCTTTCCGGGGGTCTTTAAGCAAAGACTTATTGGGTAAGTCCTAGAGGGGATTCTTGTCCAAGGATGGGTTGGACCAGATGCCCACAGTAGTGGTGTGCTTGTTGGGAGTCACACTCAGGCATCCTGAAACACACTTGCCACTCTTTCCCCTGTATCTCCCACTTGTGCCTAACATGGTGCCTTGATGAGAATAGTCTTTCAAGAAATGTTTTTTTTAAAATAGGGCTTGCTAAATTGGAAGCTCCCTGAAGGAAGGACCATGGCTAATTCCTTTTAAGACTCTCTATAGAGTAAAGTACAGGACTCAGCACTTGTTGGGCCTTTAGTGATTATGTTTTGAATGAAAGTGAATAAACTCAGGTCCTGTGGCTCTCCAAACCCAGGGCTTCTTCTATCACACCATGTTGAAATGATGAGGAAAATATGAGTCATGATAATGCTAACTCCTGCCTTAAGAAACTTACAGTCTCTAAATGGAAGGGAGAGTGAGGAATAAGATGTACAGGAACCAGAAGAATATAAAACTGAGTAGTTTAAGAAATTATTAAAAATTCAAGCTAGAATGCCCAGAGGGCTATAAAACTGTGCATACCCTTTGATCCAGAAACACCACTACTAGGTCTGTATGCCAAAGAGATCATAAAAGAGGAAAAATGACCCACATGTATAAGAATGTTTATAGCAGTTCTCTTTGTGGTGGCAAAGAAATGGAAACTGAGGGGATGCCCATCAATTGGGGAATGGCTGAACAAGTTGTGATAATAGAATACTATTGTGCTGTAAGAAATGATAAGCAGGCAGATTTCAGAAAAAACCTGGAAAGACTTAAGTGGACTGATGCTGAGTGAAATGAGCAGAACCAGGAGAACATTGTACATAGTAATAGAAACATTGTGTGATGATCAACTCTTATAGACTTAGCTCTTCTTAGCAATACAATGATCCAAGAACAATTTCAAAAGACTTATGATGGAAAATGTTCTTTACATCCAGAAAAAAGAACTGCGGAGTCTGAATGCAGATTGAAGCACACTATTTTCACTGTATTTGTTGTCATATTTTTCTTTCTTTTGTTTTTTTCCCCTTTTGTTCTGATTCTTCTTTTACAACATGACTAATATGGAAATATGTATGACATGATTGTGTATGTACATGTATGTATATGTACCTACAGGTAGGTGTATATATGTATGCATGTATATGTGTGTGTATGCATGTATACACACATGTAACACCTATATCTGATTGCTTGCTATCATGGGAAGGGGAGAAGAAAGAGAAGTAGGGAGAAAAATTTGGAACATGAAATCTTAAAAAAAAATGAACGTTGAAAACAATCTTTGCATGTGACTGGAAAATAAAATAAAATGCTACCCTCCCTCCCCCCAGTCTAAGCCAGACTGCTCTCCTCCTCCTCCTGCATTGGCTGATTGACCAATATAATGATTATATGGCATGAATCCATAACATTTCATACCAGACTGAATAAAGTCACAATGACATGCAGATGTTTGCAGTGTCCCAAACACCATATACCCACTTCTCTCTCCAACTTGTGGTGTTAGGCTGACCCTAATTTCACTTCTAACCCTAATTCTCATTGGCTCCCATGAATCTAATGACCATTTCTATGCTGATGAATCTATCTCTCCTGTCCCAACCTCTCCATTGACATCCAGTCTTTAATCTCCAACTGCCTTCAGACATCTCCACTCAGTATTTCCAAATGAGAACACATTATCTTGCCCTTTGGACCCTCCCTTTTCCTACCTACCTGTTACTGTAGAGGGCACCAGCGACCTCCCAGTCCCATAGAATCATCCTGAACTCCTCTCTATGTTTAACCCTTCATAGCTATTATGGTGCAAAACCTGACAATTTCACCTTTGAAATTTCATCTCTCGAGGGGCAGCTAGGTGGTGCAGTGGATAGAGCACCGGCCCTGGATTCAGGAGGACCTGAATTCAAATCTGGCCTCAGACACTTAACAATTACTAGCTGTGTGACCCTGGGCAAGTCATTTAACCCCAATTGCCTCACCAAAAAAAAATCATCTCTTGAATATACCCCCTTCTCCCCTCTGACACTGTTCCTGCTCTAGTGCAGGCCCTCATAACCTTATACCTGGACTACTGCAATAGCTGCTGGGGGGCTGGGGGACTGCCTCAAGTCTCTTCCCCCTCCCATGGTTTTCCTAAAGTGCACATCTGACCATGTCATCGCACCCCCCATTCAATAAACTCCAGCAGCCCCCAGTCACCTCCAGCTCAAATACAAACTCCTTCACATGTCATTCAAAGCATTTATAACTTAACTCCCCCTCCTTTTCCACTTTGCTTTTATCTTATTCCCCTCCATGTACTCTCCAGTCCAATGACACTGGCCTTCTGGCTGTTGCAGGAACAAGACAACTTCATTTCTCAGTTCTAGGCATTTTCTATGGTTGTCCCCCATGTCTGCAATGCTCTTCCTCTTCCTCTTCACCACTTGGCTTCCTTGGCTTCTCAGCTAAAATCTCATCTTCTACTGGAAGCTTTTCCCAACCCCTCATCACTTTGGTGCCTTACCTTTCTTTATTATTTCCTATTTATTCTTTTTTCTCTTTTTGTATCCCCAGCACGCAAAACAATGTCTGGCACGGACACATAGTGGTCTCTCAATAATGTTTTTTGACTGACAAATCAGTCAACCCAACTGGATTGTCATTCTTGGAGGTACCACTGAGTGGCAGCCTTGAGCTTTGAAAAAACTCGTCCCAGTGTCCAAACCGGGAAAAAATTAGTTTGCCCCTGGGGACCAGTTCTCCAGTCACACACTGACTTTCACTTTTCTCATTGCTAATAGGTCTAACCTAGCCTGGGACCCTGTCTCAGGCTGACACACAAAAGGGCTCAAATGATCACTGTGAAACCACGTTTCTGGGATGTTCTAGATACAGGGAATGGGTTCTGGTACCGATTGCTATCGAGAGATCAAGGTCTCACGCCAGAACTTGGTTTGATGCTCTTTCTAGTGCCAAACCTGATTCCCAATTTTGAAGTAAGTGAATTGGTTGACTTTTTTTTTTTTTTTTTGCAGGGCAATGAGGATTAAGTGACTTGCCCAGGGTCACACAGCTAGTAAATGTCAAGTGTCTGAGGCCGTATTTGAATTCAGGTCCTCTTGAATTCAGGGCTGGTGCTCTATCCACTGCGCCACCTAGCTGCCCCCTGTTTTTTTTTAAGTGATGTTTTCATATCATGGCCATTTCTGGAAATATTCCCCTTTGTCTCCTCTCAAAATGAAGTCCTCCCTTGCAACAGAGAAAAACAGTTAAATGAAAATATCCAAACAGTGACTTATCTAATGATGTTACCACCCTTCTGCTCCTGTAGTCCATCACTTCCCTACTGAGAGGAGGGAGGTTTCTTTTTATTGTCTCTTCTCCAGGAGCACAATTGGTTTCTCAGTCTTATCATTCATATTGTTGTGATTATTGTACATAGACCCTGTATCAGTTCATTCAAATCTCCTCATGTTTCTCTGAATTCCTCAGTCACCATTTTTTATAATAATAATATTCCATTGCTGTGGTATTTCACAATGAATTCAGCCTTTCTCCAGTCAATGGGCACCTACTTTTCTTCCTATTCTTTGCTACTGCAATAAGGGCAGCTTTGGATATTTTGATATATGCTGGACCTTTGTTTATATCTTAAATTCCTTTGGAACTTATGTTTTCTAGTGGGATAGCTTGGGTCACAGATGATGAATGACTGTTCATCAAAACATCCTTTTCCTCACATGATTCCAAATTGGCATCCGGGATGGTTCTCCACCTTGAGAAGGGCAGTGGAGTGTGGTGGAAGGAATGCTGGACCTGGAGGTTGAGGACCTTGGTCTGAGTCCTGATCCTGCCCTTTATTAGCTGTGTGACCTTGAAAAAGTCACCTCCCTTCCCTGGGGCTCAGTGTTAGTAGGGGTGTGGGGAGGCAGGTTGGACTAGATGTTCTCTGAGGTCTTTTCTAGTCCATTTATGTGATCATGAGTCTGTAAAATGGTGCCTATAAACAGAAGTAATTGGGGAGGGAAGGGAGGAGTGACTTGCAGAGAGGGACTGGATGTCTCCCAATGTCCTAACGTGGTCATGACCCTGCCCAAAGACTTCTCATTATCTAAGGTCTAGTCAGCCCTGGATGGGTAGGCTTGGAGTGGGTGCGTGTGCGGGAGGAGGTGAGGAGGTTGGGAGAGCTGTTGGTCAGGCCTTCTAAGATGAGCTAAATTCTGAGTAATAAGAACAATCCACAATTTGGCTGTGCTTTGGAATTTACAAAATCTTTGGTGGCCCCTGGTCCACAGCTATCTGCCCAGGGGATCCTGAGAGTTGAAGGGACTTGCACACAATCAGTTTGTGTCAGAAACAAGACTTGAACCCAAGACTTCCTGATTCTGAGGCTAACTCTCTACCCACTGCTGTTGTTCAGTTGTTTTCCTGTCATGTCTTACTCTTTGTGATCCCATTTGGTTTTTTTTGTTTGTTTGTTTTGCAAAGATATTGGAGTGGTTTGCCTTTCCCTTCTCCAGCTCATTTTACAGATGAGGAAACTGAGGCAAACCGGGTGAAGTGACTTGCCTAGGGTCACACAGCTAGGAAGTGTGTGATGCCAGATTTGAACTCAGGGAGATGAGGCTTCCTGACTCCCTGCCTGGCACTTTATCTGCTGCAACACCTAGCTGCCCTATAATCTACCCACTATATCATACTGTCTCTTGAGGTTTGGATTATAAACCCCATTTTCCATGGGAGAAAACTGAGGCGCAGAGAGATGAAATCCCGAGCTTCCTTCAAGGAGTGGGGCATCTCCTTCCAGAAGCCTTGGCCATCAGTGTCTCCTTTCTCTTCAGATTATCCTGTAAATATCCCTCTGTTTCCTTGTTGTTCCGTGCCCCACTCCACCATTGGAAGCATCTTTAAGGCCTTTTCCTGGCACACATTGGAGACTTTGGAAGCTTAATCAATAATTGTTGCCTTGGCTCATCCCCAGTCACCCAAGTGGGCAGTGGAACAGGTGAGATTCTAACCCACAGCTCCTGACACCCACTCCAGTATATTTTCTCTGTACCAGCCTGGGAAAGAATCTAAAGAGAAAAACCATTAAAAACCCACCTCCCCCAACCCCCAACAGAACATGGCGCGTGTTTGCCAAACGAACTGATCCTCATTTCTTTGCAGGCAGGGCTTCAAGAAGCCCCCTTTCCTTTGCAGAAGGGGTGCATCCACTTGAGCTTGACCCCAGCCCACATTCAGGAGCATCCATTGGGTGATGAAGCCGAGGGCTGCTCTGAGTGAAGCTGGATTGAGGAGGCAGGGACAGCGTGGCCAGTGCGGGCCCAGCAGCAAGGCTGCCTGCCTCTTCCGGCTGTCCAGAGCGTTCCCAGCTCCATGGAGGAGGAGGTGACCATAATGCCTGGTGGGCAGCAGCCTGGTGGCTAGCCTTTGAGCGTCCGTGGCCAGCAGGAGACCAGACTCCTGAGTTCTCCTCGGGGTGGGGGGGAGGGGGTGCTATCGCAGGGGCCAGCCAGCTTGTCGTAAGGCTCACTCTCTCACCACCACCACCCCTCATCCCATCTCAGCTGGAAGCACATGGATCTGATTTGTCTTCTTTCCCTCTGCTCGGCAGTTCCCGTCTCTGCCTAGTTCAGGCATCTCTCCAACCCCTGAGGGAGCCCTTGGAGCTTTGGGAGGATGTGCCAAGCAGGAGGCCTGTTGCTTTTGTAAAAATTAGGAAAAAAAAAGTCCTCCCACTCTTCCCTCCTCCTTGCCTCCCCCTCGTCCCCACCCCCCCAGCAGTGAGGTAGGAAAAGTGAGAACAAGTGACATCATGGATGGGAGGGACCAGGAGCTCTTATTAACGAAGAGAGCTAGCTCCCAGACAGTCCAGACAGGCTCAGCAGCTCAGCTCAGCTCAGCTCAGCCCTGCTCAGCCTGGCTCGGCCCAGCTGTTTCCTTCCCCACTGATGGCTGGTCTCAGCATGACCAACGGTAGCGCAGAGCTGCCAGGGTACCGAGCCCTGGATGCTTCTACTGTGCGCCTTCTGCAGCCTCTCTGGGACATGATCAAGGCCAGAGAGGGGCTGCTTCAGTCCCCTTTCTTCCCGGTCCTCTTCTCTGGAACCACCTACATGGCCTTCTGCCTACCTTTCATCATCCTGGACTTTGTGGGCTACAGGGTCCCAGCCCTGAGGAAGTACAAGATCCACCCCAATTTCTACCCATCTGCAGGGCAAATCCTGCCCTGCTTGCTGCACACAGTCTATCAGCATGTGGTCTTCATCTTCCCTGTGACTGTTCTCCACTGGCACTGGGGCCCCCAGACCTGGCCAGCGGTGGCCCCGGGCCTCTGGGAGCTTCTCTACCATGTGACTGTGTGTCTTCTGCTCTTCGATGCCGAGTACTTCGTGTGGCATGTGTTGCATCACAAGGTCCCCTGGCTGTATCAGAACTTCCACAAGGTCCATCACAAGAACACGAGCCCCTTCGCCTTGGCTACGCAGTACCTGAGCGTCTGGGAGCTCTCCTCTCTGGGCTTCTTCAACTGTGTCAACCCTGCGCTGCTTGGCTGCCACCCACTGACCACCATGACTTTCAATGTGGTCAACATCTGGCTGTCCGTGGAAGACCATTGTGGCTATGACTTTCCCTGGTCTACACACCGGCTAGTGCCTTATGGCTGGTACGGTGGGGTGTCCCACCATGACATGCACCACAGGAAGATCACGTGCAACTATGCCCCGTATTTCACTCACTGGGATAAGCTACTGGGGACTCTGAGCCTGGGCTTCTCTGCAGGAAATCCCCCAACCCCAGCCCCTTGGAACTGAGCCCACCTTGGGGGTGCAAGGTGAAAAAAAGAGGAATCTATTTTAAGGGAGAGATTATTGTCTAGTTAGAAGCTATGAGAAATGGGATTTCATGTATTTTTGCAGTCTGAGCATTTTTATTTTGTACAAGAAGAATGCAAAATTATATAATATATGCATATATATGTATAAGGCATAGAGTTCTATATGTACATATCGCTGTCTAACTAAGCCGAGATAATGCGTCGACTTGACCTTGAATGCCAGCCCTCTGAGGACTCAGATGCATTTCCCGGCACTCCGTTGCTGTGACAGCTTGTGTTGGTGTCTCTTCAGGGGGATTGCTGAGACCACTTTGGCGAATGAATATGCTTGTGAGAAAGCATTTTCCCTGGGCTGAAATGTGTCCTTGAGCCAGGCTAGCACACCCCCCCGGGTTGGGTTTTGTACCTCATCTGGCCGACTCACCTATTTATGGAGCTGATTCCTGCTGGACAGTGAAAAAGCCAAGAGGATCTTTCTATTTTTCCTTCCTTTGTACTGTAATCTGTATTTATACTGCACTACCCAATGTGATGTTTGTGTTTCTGATTTTTAAAAAACAAAAACAAAACAGACAAAACAAGTCCCGTGTTGTGTATTTGGCATCTTGAATTGGGGACCTTCAGAGTTGGTCTGTTACTTATTATGTCCTGTATGGATGTGGGCAAGTATCTTCCCCTCCCTGTGCCTCAATTTCTTTCTCTGTAAAAGGAAGATCTTCAGGATCCCTTGCAGCTGAGACATTCAGTGCTGCTGGTGATGTCAGCCTATAGAAGGGAGGGAATGAGTGGAGAGAAGATGCTGCTATGTGAGTCTGCTGAGCAACTGGCAGCCAGGACTGAGCTGGTGCTTGTGGGATGTCCACCCACAGGGCAGGGTTGGGCAAAAGGTTTGAGGGAGGCGGTCTTTTTTTTTCTTAAGGGGGAGGGAGAAGGCTTTCTTGGGGGGAAGCTGGGGGCTTCTACAGAGCAGAAAAGCGGTGATGCAGCAGAGCTCTCTACAGAAATGCCCATCACCTCTGACACCTTCTGAGGGATGCTCAGATGACTTCAGCACAAGGGGCAAAGGGCTGAGTGGGCAGGCAGCACAGCCCCAGAAATCAGGGTTTAGGGAACTTGGCCATTAGCCAAGCAGGCTGCAGGAAAGAAGAGGCGTGCCTTGTTGGACAGGACTGCTGCGCTTCTGAAAGCTCTTCATCATGAATTAAAAAAACCCATTGAGACATATTTTAAATGCATTAGAAGAGCTGTGCTCAAAAAAACTCAGGGTAGTATTGGGGAACAAGGGCTGACTCTGAGGGCAGAGGAGGTGGGCTAAGCTTGGGCAATGCCCTCTGCTTCCTGAGGAGGGGAGGGGGCAAAGGATCAGAGGCTTTTGGCAGGGCTACTAGGAGAGACCTCAGAGGAGCCCCAGTCCACCCCGTGCATTTTTCAGGTGGAACTGAAGTCCAGAGAGGCTCTGACTTACCCACAGTCACCCAGGTGGTCAGTAGCAGAGCTGGGATTCGAACCCAGATTCTTTAACTCCACACCCATTATTCCTTTTATTGTACCAAATGCGAAAACAAGAACAAAGAACCCCGGTCAAAGATGCACATTGGCCAACAAAGAGGCTGCAGTTTGAAGAGGACGAGGCATCTGTCCTTTCAGCTCCTTCTAGGAACTGAGTCATTTGGGTTGTAGGACAACCTTGGATGGGCCTTTCCTTCGGAAATAGTCTTAGGAAATGGGGAATCATGTTTCAAATGCAAACATTCACTTCCTGTTTTGGCAGCCTTGTCACTTGGCTTTATATCTATATCTATCATCCTATCAAGCATTTACCTCTCCTCTACCTGTCTGTCATTCTGTCTCTGTCTATTTACCTGTGTCAGTCTGTCTATCCATTCACCCACCCATCCATCTATCTATCTACCAATCATTTATCTCTCATCTCTCTCATCTGTCCATTCATCTATCTGTCCTCTCCACCTATATTATTCTATCCATTTATTTATCTGTCTTATCCATCTACCCATCTATCCATCCATCCATATCTCTCTTCGATCCATCCATCTATCCCTCTATCTAACTCTAAGTTTCTGAAAGCAACACACTCAAGCATAAAAAACTTCTAGTCAGAATGCTAAGCTGGGATAGTGAATAAAATACTGGGCAAAATAAATGCTGGACCAGGATTCAGGGAGTCTGGGTTCAATTTTTTGCTGAATGACCTTAGAGAAATCACTTTAGTTCTCTGGAATTACGTTTCTGACAACAAAGCTGTTGGACTAAGGTACCTTTTAGCTCTGACATATGTCTGTAAATGTCACTATCTCATCCAGAGAGTCATTACGACACAGTGGATGGGTGCTGGGCTTGGAGTCAGGGAGATATGGGTTCGAGTCTTGTCTCAGCCATTTTTTAGCTGTGCGATCCTGGAAAAATCACTTCCCTTCTCTGGAACTAGTTTCTTCATCTGTGAAATGAGGAGGGTTGGACTTGCTGGCCTCTGAGGTCCCTCCTACCTCTGAATCTATGATCTCTTTGTCTGCATTGAACAACAAATGTCTGCAGGGGCATTAAAGAATGCTGTGATGATTTTTGTGAGGACCTCAGAGGTGGCTATGGCTCCTGCCTAAGAGACTTCTTGTCTAAAGTTCAAAACCAAGACAGTTCAGCCTGAAAAGCCCAGGGAAAGTTTTCAGTCCTGAGATCCTCAGCCTGGTCCTTGTGAGCCAGTTCAGCTAAACATGTGCCTCCCTGGTGTCTAGGCTGAGCCAGCCTGGATTCTGAGGAGCATCCTGAGTGTGCCCCAAAGCGTGAGCTCCCAAGCCTGGAGGGCTGACTGAAGTTTGCACTTGCCACCTCTCCAGGATGCCGGCTCTTGTATAGACCTAGCTCTGTGTACCTGCATCGTTGCTCTGCGTCGCAGAGGCAGGAGCTTAGAGGATGGGGTCATTTGGGAAGAAGACAAGGCAATCTAGGGAAGAATCAAAGAATCCAATCTAGGGGGGATGTGGGACATCTTGCAAGTGTTGGATTGCATGAGAATACAGAGAGGAAATGAGATGAGGAGGCAGGGAAAGGAGCAACACTGTGTGGGGGAGTGTGAAGTGAGTGAATGGAGATGATGGATGTTTTAGCTCAGCAACTTCAAAAGGGCAGCCTGCAGAGACCTGGCACTCTGTATGGGGAAGGAACTGGGACTTTGGAGGAGGGGAGAAGGATGAGAGCCACTTCTAATCAAGTGCTGCCATGGGAACAAAGGACTACACTTGTTCTACATGATCCCAGAAAGCAGAACCAGGGCAGTGGGAGGCACGGGAAGGTACAGAGAGGGAGATTTGGTTAGGCTTGAGGTACAAAGACATTTCCTAGCACTTAGGACTATGCTAGTTGGAAGCAGCTAGGTGGCTCAGGAGATAGCATACCGGCCTGGCAATCAGAAAGTGCCGAGTTCAAATCCAGCCTCAGACACTTCCTAGCTGTTCAACCTTCAAGTCACTTCACTTCTGCCTGCTTGCCTCAGTTTCCCCAACTGAGGATAATGGGAATAATAATAGTACTCACTTCATTATATCTGTAAAGCATTTGGCACAGTGCCTGGCATATAGTAGAAGCTTAATAAATCTACCCGTCCTATTTCCTTTCATTCTATACAAAAGAGGAGTGATATAGGCTATCTTGGCAGGCAGTGAGTTCCTTTTCACCAGAGATCTTCATGCAAGGGATGGTTGAGCAGTTGTTGGTGTTTCCTGGAGAGGATTCTTATACAGGCACAGGTTGGATGTGAGGAAAACTTTCTCAAGAAAGTGGCATGACCTGCTGACTGAGGAGGTGGATTTCCCAGCATTGGAGGTCTGCAAGCATAGGCTAGAAGACTATTCACCACAGTGTGAGCTCCCTGAGGGCAGGGATAGTCCCAGCATCTAGCCCAGGGCCTGACATACAGGCCCTTAATAGGTGATTATTGATTGAATGAGAGGGTTTCTTGTTTAGAACTGCACTGGGCTGGATGGGTTCTGAGGCTCCTTACAGTGGAGATTCTGTGAATGAACTTCAGTGCCCAGGAAATATTCTGCTGCCATGGGGATGAAAATGTCTCCTCTTTGGAGCCACCAGTCAGTCTCTGTGAATTGCATGAACGAAGGTGGCTTTTCCTAGTTCATAGATGTCATTTCCCTTTGCACAGTGCCTAGATTTCTCTATGCCCTCCATCATTACTATATCGGAATAGTATGAGATTCTAGTCTGCTCTCCACCTATCTTCATGTTATGGTATCCCCAGAGTACCCTTTCTTTGCCCCCTTCTCTTTTCCACCTTTCCACTTCTAACATTGGGAACAGTAACCAAATCCTTAAAATGACCCAGGTTAATCTTCGTGACTCCATTCACTGTTCTTATGAATCCCCTGGCTCCCAGTCCCCATATATTTTGTCTTTCCCATTAGAAGGTAAGCTCCCTGAAGGCAGAGACCATCTGTCTTTTGGAGTTATATATTTTTTTTAATTAAAATTTTTTTTTCTTTTGGTGAGGCAATTGGGGTTGTGACTTGCCCAGGGTCACACAGCTAGTAAGTGTTAAGTGTCTGAGGCCAGATTTGAACTCAGGTCCTCCTGACTCCAGGGCCGGTGCTCTATCCACTGCGCCACCTAGCTGCCCCCTCTTTTGGAGTTATAAAGCCTGGCATATGGTGAAAATTTAATAATGGCTTTTTATTTATTCATGAATAAGATAGAACATATATTCTAATATATATGTTTCTATGACATGAAGTCAGATCATATAGCTGAAATAAAGTATTTTCCTTTCTGATTTTCCCTTGGCCATTCTAAGTGAAGCTTAGCTGGGTGAGACCAGCCATTCAGGAGGGATTGATGGCAGGTTCAGAGCTGGGAAGCAGACATACACAAGCAGGGTTAGTCAGGGTTGAAAAAACCAGACTCTCAAAAGTCAGGATTTCCTCTCACCCTCTAAGGCAAAGATCTCCTGGGAAAATGGGGAAGGGTCCCACTTATTGACTACCCAAGTCACTCATGGGGATCCTCTGTGGATTAGTCCCCCACTCCTGGATTTGTCCTGCTGTCTTCCATCACTGGACTCGTCATTCCTATATGTCCTCTGCCCACCCCTCCACCCCTCCAAATTTTGAAGTGAGTATATCATTAGTTGAGGCCTCTGCCCCAGTGCTCAATTTGGGGAAAGGTAAGGAAGTCCAAAGGGAGATCCAGAAAGAGGTGAAGGCTAAGCCAGGTGGCTTCAAGGATCTTAGGGGTTGGTACATGGAGGAAAGGTTAGATTTGTTCTGTCTGGACCCAGAGGACAGGAACCAAGTACAATAAGAGTAAGTCCTAGGGAGGCAAATGTCACTCCTTACCAGAGTGGAAAGGGGGTGCCTTGGGAGGTGTGGGATTCCCTCCTCCCTTGAGATCTTCAAATGAAGGCTGGAGGACCAGGAGTTGGGATGTAATAGAGGGAAGTCTTGTTCACAGTTTGGCCCAGATGATAATAGTGGATGGTATTCACGTAGTGCTTTGAGGCTTGCACAAGGCTCTACAGATGTCATCCCATTTGAGCCTCAAAACAACCTTTGGGTTGTGGTTATTATTTCCATTTTACAGATAAAGAAACTGAGGCTGAAATGGTTTAATTGGCTTGTCTAGGGCCACACAGCTAGTAAGTATCTGAGGCAAGATTCAAACTCAGGTCTTCTTGACTCTGAGGCTGACATTCTACCCACTAAGACACTTGGATGTTGCTTTAGAAAACTGCCAACTCTGAAATCCTGTGATTCCCAGGGAAGCTGGGAGGCAGGCTGGTGAAGAGATCTTCCTTTTCCCTTGGGAATACTTCTTGGATTCCTAGACCCTCACAGAGAAGGGACCCAGGTGCCCATCACTCTCACTACTAACACATTCAGGCCTGCCCTGTCTTTAGTACAAATAAACCAAGCTCTCCCTTCACTCCGGATGAGCTCCTGGCCCGTTGTCCTCTTTCTCTCCACTGATGTCAGACTTCCCAAAGAGTCACTCATCTAGAGCTGGAAGCTCCTTCAGGGACCATTTAGTTCCATCCCGTCCTTTTACAGACCAAGAAACAGACCAGAGCAGTGAAGGGATTTGCCTAACGTAACACAGCTCATCAGAGTCAGAGGTAGGATTTGAACCCAAGTCCTCTGACAACCTCCTGCCTTGATGGTCTGCTCATACATTTTTTTTTTGCGGGGCAATGGGGGTTAAGTGACTTTCCCAGGGTCACACAGCTAGTAAGTGTCAAGTGTCTGAGGCTGGATTTGAACTCAGGTGCTCCTGAATCGAGGGCTGGTACTTTATCCACTGCACCACCTAGCTGCCCCATGCTCATACATTTCTTAACCTCCTGCAGGCTGATTTCTAACCTTTCTCCTCACTGGTCTCTAGCTGCCCTGAGATCTTCAGATGACCAAATTCAGTGTCCCTTTCTCCTGTCCCCTGGCTTCTTGCTTTCTGGCGTTGCGTGTGTTGCCTCCCTCCTCCTTCTGGGAACTTTTCTCATCACTGGGAACATCTCTTGTCCCTTAGCCCTTGGGAATGTCTCTCATCTCTTAGTTCTTGGGTACATCTCTTGTCTCTTAGCTCTTGGGAACATCTCTCATCTCTTAGCTCTTGGGTACATCTCTTGTCCCTTAGCCCTTGGGAATGTCTCTCATCTCTTAGTTCTTGGGAATGTCTCTCATCTCCTAGTTCTTGAGAATGTCTCTCATCTCTTAGCATCATTTTGCTTCTCCTACTACATCTCTGGCTACTCTCACTGTCTCTGGCTGGCTCTGTTAATTCCTCTTACCCCCTAACTCTGGGCCTGTAGGAAGGCCCAGGCCTTGGTCCTCTTGTCCCACTCTCTCCTCTTTTCCTTGTAGCCTCATCTACTCTCCTTCAAATGTCACTTTTACTTGGCTGTTTCCCAAATCCTCATCTCTCCTGAGCCTCCATCCCTGCATCTCCAGCTTCCTGTTGGGCAGTTCTGTGGGATCTCCCACTGACCCCCCCAAATACAGGTAACCCTGGACTTGTTATTCCCATGCCTGTTCCCTGTCTAGACTGCTCCATTCCTCCCAATGGCGCCATCATGGCTGTTCAGGCTCAGAAGCTGGGAGCCATCTCTGACTTCTCCTCCTCTCTCTTATGCCATCCTAGAGCAGCCCTTAAGTCCAGCAAAGTTCCTTCTGAGCATCTGTTAGCCATGGTGACGTGGAGAGGGTGTAAAACTGGAGTCAGAGAGCCTGCCTTCCCATCTGTCTCTGCTACCTCCTACCTGTATTTGGCCTTGGCCAACTCTCGAACAACCTTTCCACCTGGCCTTTCTTCCCTTATTCAATCAGTCAATCAATCAAGAAACATTTTAAGTACCTTCCACGCACTAAATGAGATAGGTAGAAGGCATAAAAAGAGAAAAATGAAAGACTCTCTGCCCTCAAGGAGTTTATATTCCTCTCTCCAGCTTGCTATCTGCCCTGCTGTTGCAACTTTAGGATTTCCAGACCTTTCCAGCCACCCATGCACCTGAACTTTCATATGTGTACTGTTTTCCCCAATTAGAGTGTGAGCTAGGAGCAGTTAGGTGGCGCAGTGGATGGAGCACCATCCTTGGATTCAGGAGTACCGAGTTCGGATCCGGCCTCAGACACTTGACACTTGCTGGTTGTGTGACCCTGGGCAAGTCACTTGGCCTCAGTTGCCTTCAGAAAAAAATAAATACAAAAATAAAAATAATAGAGTGTGAGCTCATTGAGAGGAGAGATTGTCTTGGTTTTTGTTTTTGTTTTTCCATTTGTATTCCCAGCAGAGAGCACCGTGCTTGGCACATAGCAAGCATTGGATAAATACTTTTATAAGAAAACCATTAGTTAGTTAATTGATTCATTTCATCTCAGTGTCCTGGGAAGAATGATGGATTCAGCATGTCTAGGGTCAAATCCTGGCCCTCATACCAATGGTGTCACTACATCTCTGTGCATATTCCAGGGCGGTGGCAAGGGAGGCACTCTGTGCATCAGGCTCAGAGCTGGCAGGGGCCTCAGAGGGATCTTTCCCATCTATGCCTGAGAGTCCCTGCTTTCCTTGAAGACCTCCAGAGATGGGAAGCTCACCCCTTCCTAGGGCAGCCCAGGCCAATTTGGGACAGTTTGCATGGTTAGGAAGTTTTCACAGACATCCAGCCCAAATCTGCCTCTCTTTAACTCTCCCTTCTTGCCCTTTCTTCTGCTGTCTGGGGCAACTGTCATCTCTCTTCCACACAAGAGCCTTTCCAACACTTAACGTTAGTGATCGTGTCTCCCAGAGTCTTCTTTCTCCAGTATAAACATTCCCAGTTCTTTCTACCCACCCTCTCTGCTGGTGTGAACACCACCGGACCATATAGAGGCTGTTACTGAGTATCCTTTTCTGAGTCCTGCTTCCCTCCCTCCCAAACCTTTTCTAGACCCAGACACGGCTAGTCTACTTACAGTTGGCAATCCTTCTCCAGTGCCTCAGGAAACCTATCCCTTTACTTGAAACTGCTCTTCTCAAGGTTCCTTTTCCTTTCTTAATTCAATAGAAACTAGGTTTTCTCCAGAAGATACCGTCTCCTCTGCTAGACTCTCAAGGATCAACTGAGGGGTGAGTAATAAGGGAGAGGCAAGGCTGAAAAGAATTACCTGTTCCATATCCCAGCCCCAAGAAATGTTTATACAAAACGGCTCCTTTAACCTGGGGATCTGGGGCAGGAGGTGAGTCAGGGGTCTGAGGCTGGAGGGAGCAGGAGGCATCCAAGAAGGCAGAGGGAGAGCTTTAGATAAGGAAGTTCTTCCATGCTTTGCCTGGATGGAGGGGCAGAGAAGTGTGATGGGAGCTGGGGGTTCTGGTTTAAACCCCATCTCTGCCTTTAGGGCAGATACTTTCCCTTTCTTTCTTTTTAAAAAAAATAAACATTTTAATTTAAAGTTTTGAGTCCCAAATTCTCTCCTTCTTTCTCTCCCTTCCTTCCTCCCTCCCTGAGGTGGTAAGCAATCAGATACAGGTTATTCATGTTCAATCATGTAAAACATTTCCATATTAGTCATTTTGCATTAAAAAACTCGAATGGGGGCAGCTAGGTGGCACAGTGGATAAAGCACCGGCCTTGGATTCAGGAAGACCCGAGTTCAAATCCAGCTTCAGACACTTGACACTAGCTGTGTGACCCTGGGCAAGTCACTTAACCCCCGTTGCCCCGCAAGAAAACCAAAAAACCAAAAAAACCAAAAACCAAAACCAAACAAAACAAAAACCTCGAATAAAAGAAAAAAATGAAAGAAAGTGAAAAATAACATGCTTCAGTCTGTGTTCCATCAGTATCAGTTCTTTCTTTGGAGGTAGATAGTCTGTTTCATCATTAGTCCTTTGGGATTGTCTTGGATCATTGTATTGTTGTGAGTAGTTAAGTCATTCACAATTCTTCATCAAACAATAGTGCTGTCTCCATGCTGTCTCTTGGTTCTGCTCATTTCACCATACATCTGTTCATACAAGTCTTTCCAGGCCTTTCTGAAATCATCCTGCTTGTCATTTCTTATAGCACAATAATATTGCACCACCATCATACACCTCGGCTTGTTTAGCCATTCCCCAGTTGATGGGCATTCCTTTGATGTCCAATTCTTAGCCACCACAAAAGAGTTGCTATCAAAATTGTTGTACAAGTAGGTCTTTTTCTCTTTTTTGAAGGGATGATTTTGTACTTTTCCTTTCTTGTAAAATTTCTTCCTCTGTAAAACCTGGGTGGCCAGACCACAGGAGCAGGAACTTCCCTTCCATCATGAAAAGCAGGATTAAAGGGACTTGGGGGGAGGGGGGATCAGGGGAAGTTTTGTTCAGAGTTTGGGAGAGACTGTCAGCACTGTCTCAGAGCCAAGGCTGTCATTTGCCCTGGGTGGGTGGTGGGTGACTCCAGTAGGAGGACCTAATGTTTGAACGCTGCCTTGGATGCATGTTACCTGTTTGACCTAGGACCCATCATTCACATCCCTGCAGTTGTAAGAGAATCGGGGTAGACCTGCTGACTTCTGAGGTCCCCTCCAGCTCTTAGTCTCTGATCCTACCCTTGTAGTTGTGCTGAGAAAATGCTAATGGTTCATCGCTAAATTCTATTCCCTTCATATGATGAGGTTAACACAGGAAA
This sequence comes from Dromiciops gliroides, assembly GCF_019393635.1. Taxonomy (NCBI): domain Eukaryota; kingdom Metazoa; phylum Chordata; class Mammalia; order Microbiotheria; family Microbiotheriidae; genus Dromiciops; species Dromiciops gliroides. Next base: position 11,530,622 of record NC_057862.1, read on the forward strand.
CTGGGGGAGTGGCATTCCTCAAGGCAATCTACAAGAGAAAGCAGGGACTGTATCCCCATTGCTTAGCCCAGTGTCTTACTAATAGCAAGTGCTTACCCTGTGCTTTACATATAGTAGGCGTTTAATAAATGTTGGTTGAATGGAGTAGACCAGAGAGCAAGTAAGTGCCTCAGTCCTGGCGGCAGCCAAGGCAGGGAGGTGGTGGCCAGCTGGAGCTAAGGACCTTGATGGCCCTGTGTATTGAGATGAAAGCCCCACTCCAGGCCTTCTGGGACTGATTCCCCTGCCAGTGTTACTTAGATTGATTCTTGCCACCCTGCCCCCAATAAAACATAGGCAGGATCCCCAGCCCTGAGTCTGCCCCACCCCTTTCCGTACTTTATTTCCAGACTCCAGAATATACCCCCATAAAATCCTGAATCCCCATCAGTTCATCTGGATGAGTGCCAAATTGGTGCTGACCACATGGGGAAGTCCTGATATTTGTTCCTCATTGCCTTGCTCCCGGCCGCCCTGTCACCTCTTTTCTGCATCTTTTCCTCTTGTCTTAACCCCTCAATCTTTTTCCCCCATCTGTACTTACAGATGGTAAATTCTTGATTCCATATGGTTGGATTCCTTCATCTATGTTTATTACCCCTCAAAATATCCCATTCTAAATATGTTTTCCCATCCTTCCCTGCAGTTTCCGGGAAGAGGGGCCTCTCCTTTCTAAAGTCAGCTCCTCTACTTGCACTGCTGATCCCCTCTTGCTTCCTGAGAGGCTGAAGAAATCTTTTTTGGATCATAGGCTCTCCAGGGTCCTGGCAATCCCTGTTTGCTTTGTGTCATGTGCAAATCTGATGACAAATATCATTAGTGCTTTTATCAAAGTCACTGATAATGTCTAAGGGCCAAGCAAAGATACCTGGGACACTCCACTAAAGACTTCAAGTTGATGTTGGGCAATTAATAATTACCTTAAATTATTTATTTTATTCTGAACTTAAGAAATAAAACAGTCATTTCCATAACATAGAAGAATAGAAAAAATATGATTGTGCATGAAGCTGCAAATCTATTGTGTACAATTTGTGATGCTTTTAAAATATACAATAAAATTATATAACTTTCTTTTTTCCCCCTACCATTAGACACAAATTATCTATCTATCTATCTATCTATCTATCTATCTATCTATCTATCTATCTATCTATCTATCTATCTATCTATCATCTGTCTGTCTGTCTGTCTGTCTATCTAAAACTATTCTTTCTATACTTCTGTTTGTCAGTTCCAAAAAATATTTTACTGAATTAGAAAAAAATAACAAATTTCATTTTGAAGAACAAAAAGTCAAGAATATCAAAGGAACTAATAAAAAAATGTAAAGGAAGGAGGTTTAGCCTTAATCTACCAGATCTTAGATTATATAAGACTGTAACAATTCCTTTCTGAGTCTGACCATTCAGTGATAACACCTCCCCCCCCCCCCCCCCCGCCCCTGCCCAACTCTGCCAGTCCCCGTCTTTCTGTCTTATCCATGAGAGTAACTAGTGACACTGATTAGAACTTTGGGCCAAATCTAATACCAATAAGATGAAATTTAATAGGAATAGGGACTCTTTCTGTTGAGTTCAAGCAACAAACCTTTATATTGAGGATGTGAGAAGCATAGCTAGATGGGAATCTGAAAAAATCGGAGGATTTTAATGGACCACAAATGCATTAGGAGTCAACAGTGATCTGGAAGTCAAGAAACCGAGTGCATTCTTTGTCGATGTTAAGAGTCACAGAGCCCATGATTAACAGAGTGATGCTCTGTTCTTACATAGCTCTGTCAGACATTTGGAATGTTGTGTTTATTTCTGGTGCCATATTTTATAATTGGCAGGGATAAGCCAGAGAGAAGGCAATGGGGATGGCATTAATCTTTGGGATGGTGCTGTAGGGGGACCTGGGAAAGCTTAGTACGGAGGAGAGAAGAACACAGAGGGCCACAGGAATGGCCCACCATCATTAGAAGGGTGTCATATAGAATAGGGACAGACCTGTTCTGTTGGGCTCTGGAGGGAAGAACCAGGAGCAAAGAGAAGAAGCTGCAGAGAGGTAGACTGAGGCTGGATGGCAGAAGGAACTTTCCTATAGTGAGATCTACTCTCAAATGAGATGGCCTGTCTCCAGATGTGGTGGGTTTTCTACTTGGCTGAAAAAGGGGAGAAGAGAAAACCCCAATTTCCCCCAAAACTTCCATCCATACCTCTGGAGAGTTTTGCTTTCTTTGGTGCTGGTAATCCCTCTAGAAATACTAGCTGGGTGAGGTTAGGCAGCTCACAAACTCTTGGCCTTTAGTTTCCTCATCTGTAAAATATAGATGGTGTCTGAGATGACCTCCAGCTCTGGAGCTAAGATTCTATGGTCCCAATGACCTGAGAAATGGTTTGTGTGGGACCTACTATGTGTTTACCTGTAGCAGGTGATTGGCATGCCACAATGAACGAGTGACTGCTCGATAAGAGGTGAAATAACTTGTCAACATAGCTAAGTAAATGTGAAACATATACAAACTGATTTTTGGGGGTTGGGGGGTGGGGATGGAGGATGCTGGTACCTGGGGTAGGGGAGCAAAATAAGGCTCATGAAGAAGGAAAGAATCTGTGCATTCTGAGCAGCAGAGGCAAGGAAAGAGTATTCCAGCCATGGGGGAAGAGCCTGGGAAAAGGTACTGAGGTGAGATCTTGTAGACAGGGAATAGAAAGTAGGTCGGTTGGGCTGGGCCATGGGGTGTGGGAAGCCATGTGTAGTAGCTGTATAAAGGTGGCCTGCAGTCAGGCTGGGAAGGGCTTTGAATGCCATGCAGAAGTGTTTGTATTTTATTCTAGTAGCAATAGGGAGGTATGGAGGCCACCCTTTGGGCTTCCCAAACTGGATATCCTGTGGACATCTTAAACTCAGTGTGTCCCAAATTGAATTCATCCTCTTCTCTCCCGAGGCCCCACCCTCCTCCAAACTCCCCTGTTACTGTTGAGGGCACCACCTTTCTGTCAATCACTCAGGCTCGGGGAGGGGGGGGGGTCATCCCTGACTCCTCCCTCTTTCTCCTTCCAATATCCAATCTGTTGCCAAAATTCGGTCAATTTCCCCTTCGTGACATCTTTTAAATATCCTCCCGTCCCCCTCTCACACGCTCGCCATCACGCACTCCACCCGGCTGGGGCAGCCCCTCGTCACCTCACTCCCAAACCATTGCCGCAGCTGCTGGGGGGCGGGGGGGGGGGTGTGCGCTGCCTGCCTCAGTCTCTCCTCACTCGGAGCCATCCTCCATTCAGTCACCAAAGCGCTCTTCCTTAAGCACAGATCTGGCCACACCCCCCAGTAAGCTCTGGTGGCTTCCTGTCCCCTCCAGGATCAAGTGTCAAATCCGTTTGGCCGGTCACCTGATCTCCTTGCTGTTCCTAACACAAGACCCTCCATCTCTTGGCTCTGGGCATTTGCAAATGCTTCTTTTAAGTGTCAGCTCCGATCCCACCCTCTGAAAAAAGTGTCCCTCCCCCAGGCCAGGGAGATCGCCTCTCTTTACTCTGCCGTACGCTGCACGCCCTTTAGAATGGAAGCCCCTCGATGGCAGGGACCGGGTGTCCGTCCGCCTTTCTTTGTGTCCGTGCGTTGAGCACAGTGCCGGGCCCCCAAGGAGCGCTGACATGCGCCAAGGAGAAGAGCCCTTGTGTGGGATGAGGAGGTTTCTGCTCGGCCCCACAGGAGGAAGAAGGAGCTGCGGGTTCTGGCTCGAGGTAAGGAAAATCGTCCGCAGAAGCAGAGCTGCCGGACCAGCGTTGGAGCTCCTCGGGAGACAGCGGCTCCCTTTCTTTGGAGGTTTGACTCATCCGTCTGGTCTGCGGCCGAGAGCTCACGGAAGCTTGGATTTAGAGCTGGAAGGACCTCAGAGGGCATGTGGGAAAATTGAGGGCTAGCGACTTGTCCAAGACCACACGGCCAGAACACGTCAGATCCTCTGACGGCAAATTCCGCGTTCTTTTTTGTTCTAGCGCAGAATTCCTCCTGGTGAGATCAGAGATCTAGAAACGGCAGCATCTTCCGAAGCCATCTAGTTTGTACCTATTTCATAGATGAAAAAACCGAGACCCAGGCAGACGGACTTCGAGGTCACTCACCCCGAGTGGGTGCGACAGCCCCCCTTCCAGTCTTCCTATACCTTAGTCTTTCGCCTTCAGATCCCCCCTCCCCCAGCAGCAACCCACAACTCTTTTAGATTCGGTGACATCGGCCTCCCTCATCTCCTCCCTCTGGGCGTTTTCTCAGGCAGTGACCCCTGCCGGGAATGCCCTCCCTTCTCATCTCTGCCTCTGGACTTCTCTACTGCCTTCCTTCAAGTGCTGCTGAAATCCCACCTTCCACAAGCAGCCTTCCCCAATTCCCTTCTTTCTGCTCATTGTTTGCAAATGATCTTGCTAGGACTCGTTTGTACATAATTATTTTCGGGTTGTTTCCCTGGTTAGACTGTGAGCTTCCTGAGGGCAGGGACTGCCTTTCCCCTTTTCTTGTAGCCAGAGTGCTTAGCACAGGGCCTGGCACATTGTGGGCACCTAAAATTCTTGTTGACTGACTGACTGAGGCTTCTCACCTTGGCCCAACCCTCCTTCTTGCCTAGGAAATCAAGCTGACCTTGGGGTTAGCTAGGTGGTATAATAGCTAGTATGTAAGGCTTGGATTCTGAAAGACTTGAGTTCAGATCCTACTTCAGACACTTGCTAGCTCTGTGACCCTGGCCAAGTCACTTAACCATACTATTTTAGTGTTCTCATCTGTAAAATGATCACCTACTCTGGGGGTTGTTGCATGGATCAAATGAAATAACACAAAAAACAATTTACAAATTTGAAAGTGCCCTGTAAAAGTTAGAGAGAAATATAATTTGAGGAAATCAGGCCAGCTTACTAGGGTAAAAAATACCTTTTCTTTTCCCCTAGAAATCCTCTATCTGTTCTTCTTGGAGGAATCTGACTTCATTTGACGAGCACTGATTAAAGCACCCTCCCTCATGCTAGCCACTGTGCTAGCGGATACAAAGTGCTGGAGGTACAAAGACAAAATCAACATAGGCCCTTCCTGTGCGGAGATTACATTCTATTGGACAGAAATGACACATCAACATCTAAGCACATGTGAAAAAAAATCTACATATTGATTTTGGTGAGGGGGGGGCGGTGAAGGAGACACATGAACTGGTCCTTGAAGGAAGCTTGGATCCCTGGTGACCCCCAAGCCTCCTCACTTGTGGAGGGCACAAGGAAGCATCATCTCGCTACCCCAAACAGCTACTTATGATGCCTCCTCCTGTGTCACCCAGACATATATTCGGCATAAACATTGCTCTACGGAGCTACTGTCTTACACAAAAGCTGAATGGGGCGAAAGGATGAAGATTCAGACTCTTGTCTTCACTCCAGCCAATGCTTGGACAGAGACTGTGGGTTCAGCTAAGTTTTCCAGTCTTGCCCAGATGCCTGTGGTGACTCAGGCCAAACCACATGGTGCGTCTGGAGCCTGCTCGTTTTGGTCCAGTTACATCTGCTGCTGCTTTCTTTAGTTGGCAGATGACTGTCTCTGATCCCCGTTAGATCACTGGCAGAAGAGGACGTGACCCATGCTGCTGCCACGTGGAGGAAAGGACCTGGTCAGTCATCTAATTAGCAAGAACACTCAAACAGATTTCTGATGTCATTGGGGTGGACGTTCCCTCCACTGGTGCAGATTCCACCCTTTTTGTGATGGTCCATTCTGTGGGACTCTTGAATCTATAGCAGGAATAATTTATTAAAAACTGTGCATACCCTCTGACCCAGTAATACCATTACTGGGTCTGTATCCCAAAGAGATCATAGAAAAGGGAAAAGGACCCACATGTACAAAAATATTTCTAGCAGCTCTCTTTGTGGTGGCAAAGAATTGGAAATTGAGGGCATGCCCATCCATTGGGGAATGGCTGAACAAGTTGTGGTCTATGAATGTGATATAATACTACTGGGCTATAAGAAATGATGAGACTGGAAAGACTTAAGTGGACTGATGCTGAGTGAAGCAAACAGAACCAGGAGAACACTGTACACAGCAACAGCAACATTGTGTGATGATCAACTGTGATCGACTTGGCTCTTCTTAGAAACACAATGAACCAAGACAATTCCAAAAGACTTTTGATGGAAAGTACTATCCAGAAATATGTTTACGTGATTGCACACATATGACCTAGATCTCTTGCTGTCTTGGGGAGGAGAGAAAGAAAGGAGGAAAATTTGAACTCGATTATCTTACAAACATGAATATTGAAAACAATCTTTAGATGTAACAGGAAAGAATAAAATACTCCTAAGTGCAAAGAAAGAGAATAATTTGTTAAGACAGGAAGCTGCTTTGTGGTGGCTTTCCAATCCCTGGGACTGGATCCCTTTCAGCCCCTGTGGCAGCCTCCCCAGGAGCCCTTCAGTGTCCCATCCTCGAGGTCTAACCACAGAGCATGCACCCCTCTCCTCTTTGATGTCACACTTCAACTAAGGTAATCAAAGATGGTGTTGGCTTTGTTGCTGGCTACGTTGCACTGTTGATGCTAATTGAACTTGGGCCACTGGAAACCCCAATATCTTTTTTCCTGGGGCCTGTTGTCTATCCCTGCTTCCTTTATCCTTCCCCTTTTTCTTGTGAAGTCCAATCCCATTTGACATTAATTGATTACATTGGTTTTATCCCGAGGAGGATGCTATCTAGGGGTACTTGTGCCTACAGAAGGGAGACAAATCCCAGGGTCTTGCTCTTTTCTCTCCTGACTCGGCAATCATCCAGATACTGGGCTCCCCTAGACCATGAACTCTATCAGTAAAGAGGCAGGGTCTTACTCAGTTTTCCTTTCTGTGCCCCCAAGGGCCAGGGCAAAGTCTTTCTGGTCTGGAACTGGGAAGGATCTTAGGGTTCTCTCATCCGACCCCCTAATACTTTACAGTTGAGAGATTTCAGGGATGTTAAATGACTTTCTCCGGGGAGCAAACATTCAGGGCAGGATTTAAAATCCAGGTCCTTCGACTTCTGAGCCGGCATTCTTCTCACTGCACCAAATTCTTTGAATCCCCTTCTGGGCTGGCTGGCCTTTGGGAAATCAAAAAGCGCCCAGGATTTGGCCTGAAACAAAGAACCCTTTTTTTAACAGTGACATTCTCCAGGCGAGGGTGCATGGATGTGGGTGTCTGAGTGAGTGAGGGGGAGGATCACCCGGGGGCGACAGGGAGACTTGGTGTAGGGCTCAGTGGGCTGCAGCATGTGGCTGAGGAATAAGTGGGAAGTGTGGTGGGAAGTGTGGCACCCAGAAAACAGGACTGACAAAGAAGATGCATTGATGGACAGGTCGAGGTGCTTCCTTGGACTCCTCAGCAAATTCATTGAACGTTCTATCCCCGACCCTCAATTGTAAATGGATGGGAGGCCCTAGGGAGCATAAATCACTGTGTTTATATGGTTTACATATATTGCCTCATTTGATCCTCACAACAACCTTATGAGGCATGGGCTATCATTTTAGAGAAAAAGAAACTGAGGCACAGAGACATTAAGTGACTTACCCAGGATCACCCTTCTTCTAAATGGTTAAAGGCAGAATTTGAACCCAAGCCTTCCTGGGCAAGCCCAGTGCCCACCATATCCCACTACTACCTCTCCCACCTCATAGTATTTTGAGTTGGAAGTACTGTGATATATCATTTTACAGGTGAGGAAACTGAGGGAAGTAGTTTGGCCCAAGGCTACACTGCTAGTTGTGGCAAGAGCTATGGTTCTCCCCAAACTCTGGGGTGCCTCAGAATTTTGCCTGCACTTCCTGGACCCCAGGTCCCAGGACCCAAAGGGTTTGTTTTTGAGCCCATAGAGGGACATAAGGGCTCTGAACACTTTCTAAGAAATATCTGGCAGTGTGCCCACCCCTCCTACCCCTGCTTCTTGGTGTTTTTCCTTCTGAGGAACTTATTCCCTGTTGAGAACAAGTCTTTGCAGAGTAGGAGGGACAGACGGACGTGCTGTTATGTGGATGGAAGGGCTGCCCTCCCCTTAGCTGAGGAACACCACTGTCATCACCTGCCAGGGTCAAGAGAAGGGCAAAGAACTCATCATACCTAGCCATGGTGGGATTGGGCCACAGACTTGAGGCTCCAGGTGTCTTCGTGCTTGAGGATCAGGGTGTCTGGAGAAGGTAATGACAGACTGGAGGAGGGACACAAGGAGATCTCCTCTTCCCAACCCCTAACGCGTCAGCCATGGTGTGCAAAGGGGCAAGGAGGAAAACACAGACCTGCCCAGCCCTAAGAATCAGTTTGTGTAGACTGAGTCAGAGAATACCCCAAGAGAGGGAGGATGTCTCTTTCCTCATCACAGCTATTGCATTTTTGTTTGCTGAGGGGCTCCAGGAGGTGGATGGCTTGGCTCCCAGGGACCAAGTTGGTAGATTTGGTGGATGCAGAAACTCACCAAGATCCTGGGATGTTTGAGATGGAAGGGACTTTAGAGGTCCCCCAGCCTTATGCCTCTATTGGATAGATGATGAAATTGAAGCCCAGAGAGTGGCAGCCCTAGAAGGTGGTAGGGCTAGAAGGGATCTCAGAACTGGTGGATTCTGGCTCCCTCATTCTTCAAAAGAGGAAAATGGGGCCCAGAAAGGGGAGGTTATTGGAGACTGGGGTGACATTAGGCTTGTCTCAGGCAGAAATCCCTAATCCTTGCAGAGCAGAATGGACTGTTTTAGGAGGTAGTGAGCTCCCCAACCCTGGAGATCTTGAAGCAGAAATTGTATGGTCATTGTTGAAAGTGTTGTAGAGAATGATCGACTGAGTGATTGATTGGGAAAATGAGTCCTTGGTTAGGGATGGGTTGGTTTCTTAGGCATCTGAGGTCTGTCCCAAGCCCAGAGTATGTCTTTTGCCTTCATTTGTATTCCCAGGCTTGGCACAGTGCCTGGCCCATAGTAAGTGCTTAATAAAACGCTTTTTAGATGGAAAGAAATGAAAAAGTAATTGGAAATTAAATAATCAAATCCTAAAAAAACCAAGTTGGTCAAAGAACAAATCATAGAAGCAACTGATAATTTCATTAAAGAAAATGACCACAATAAGAAAACATATAAAAATTTATGGGATGCAGCCAAAGCGGTACTTATTGGAAAATTTATATCTCTAATTGTTTATATCAATAAAATAGAGAAAAGAGCAGATCAATGAATTGGGCGTGCAACTAGAAAATGAATAAGCTAAAAAATCCCCAATTATTAGAAATCCTGGAAATCAAAGTAGAGATTAATAAAATTGGAAGCAAGAAAACCATTGAACCAATGAATAAAACTAAGAGCTGGCTTTATTAAAAAAACCCAATAAAATAGATAAACCATTAGTTAATTTGTTTTAAAAAAGGAAAGAAGAAAACCAAATTACTAGTATCAAAAATGAAAGGGGTGAACTCTCAACCAATGAAGAAATTAAGACAATTGTTAGGAACTATTTTGCCCAATTATGTGCCAATAAAATTGACAATCTAAATGAAATGCATGAATATCTACAAAAAATAAATTACCCAGAAGAAATAAAATAAATAACCCAATGTTAGAAAAAAGAAATTGAACAAGTCACTGATGAATTTCCTAAGAAAAAATCCCCAGGACCATATGGATTCACAAACCGATTCTACTAAACATTTAAAGAACAATTAATCTCAATATTGTATAAATTATTTGGGAAAATAAGTGAAGAAGGAATCGTACCAAGTTCCTTTTATGACATAAATATATTCTTGATACTCAAACCAGGAAGAGCCAAAACAAAGAAAGAAAACTATAGGCCAACTTTCCTAATGAACACTAATGCCAAAATTGTAAATAAAATACTAGCAAAGAGATTACTGCCCTATATCACAAGGATTATTTACTATGACCAGGGAGGATCTATACCAGGAACGCAGGGGTGGTTCAATATTAGGAAAACTGTCAGCATAATTGATCATATCAATAACAAAGAAACAACAGAAATCATATGATTATCTCAACAGATGCAGAAAAATAATTTGACAGAAAACAGCACCAATTCCTACTAAAACACTAGAGAATATAGAAATAAATGGAGCTTACCTTAAAATGATAAGTAATATATATTTTTTTTGAGGGGCAATTGGGGTTAAGTGACTTGCCCAGGGTCACACAGCTAGTAAGTGTTAAGTGTCTGAAGCCAGATTTGAACTCAGGTCCTCCTGAATCCAGGGCCGGTGCTCTATCCACTGCGCCACCTAGCTGCCCCATGATAAGTAATATTTATCTAAAACCATTAACAAAGGGGCAGCTAGGTGGCACAGTGGATAAAGCACCAGCCCTGGATTCAGGATGACTTGAATTCAAATCTGGCCTCAAACACATGACATTTACTAGCTGTGTGACCCTGGGCAAGTCGCTTAACCCTCATTGCCCCACAAAAAAAAAACCCAAACAAACAACAACAATAACAAAAAACATCAACAAGCATTATCTGTAATGGGCATAAGCTAGAAGCCTTCCTAATACAATCAGGAATGAAGCCAGGATGCCCATTATCACCTCTATTATTTAATATTTTGCTAGAAATGTTAGCTATAGCAATAAGAGAGGAAAAAGAAATTAAAGGAATTAGAAGAGGCAATGAAGAAACAAAACGGCACTTTTTGCAGACGATATGATGTTATACTTAGAAAATCCTAGAGAATTAACTAAAAAGTTACTTGAAATTATGAACAGTGTTAGCAAAGACATCCCAAAAAAGGGGAAAGGACCTATATATACAAAAATATTATAGCAGCTCTTTTTTGTGATGACTAAGAATTGGAAATCAAAGGGATGCTCATCAATTGGGGAATGGCTAAAGCAGCTGTGGTGTATTATTATAATGGAATATTATTGCACTATGAGAAATGACAAGTAGGATGATTTCAGAAAGGCCTGGAAAGACTTGTATGAACTGATATATAGTGAAGTGAGCAGAACCAGGAGAATATGGTGCACAGAGAGAGCAATATTATTTGATGAAGAAATGTGAATGACTTAACTATTCTCAACAATACAATGATCCAAGACAATTACAAGGGACTAATGATGAAGCATGCTATTCACCTCCAGAGAAAGAACTGGTATTGATTGAACATAGATTGAAGCATGCTGTTTTTAACTTTCTTTTATTACTTCTTCTTTTATTTGAGTCTTTTTTTGGGGGGCTGAAGCAATTGGGGTTAAGTGACTTGCCCAGGGTCACACAGCTGGTAAGTGTCAAGTGTCTGAGGCTAGATTTGAACTCAGGTCCTCCTGATTCCAAGGCTGGTGTTCTATCCACTGCACCACCAGCTGCCCCTTATTTGAGTCTTCTTATACAAAATGACTAATATGGAAATGTTTTACATAATTGTACACATATCACCTATATCTGATTGTTTACTGCCTTGGGGAGGCGGAAAGGAAGGGGAGGGAGGGATAGAATTTGGAACTCAAAACTTTAAATAAAGATGTTTATTTTTAAAAAAAAAAGATGAGAGGAAAAAACTGCTTGTTAACTGACTGATTTTGTTACCAAATCACTTTGAATAAATGTTTTCTCAGATGCCAAAAGCCTATTGGCAAAGGTGTAAAGCATTGGGGAAGACTTCTAGTTCAGTGCTGGAACCCACCCAAGAATGAGGTCTATCTGTGGCTGGCAGGCCCTCCTTGGCCAGGTCTGACATCTTGGTCAGGTTTCATCAGGGGAGCAGATTTATGGTGGAAAGTGCTGCAGATCCCAGAAGAGCTGGCTCTAGTCTTGACTTCATTGCCAGTCAGCAGCTGCGTGCTCTTGGACAAGACTTTGGTGGTGGCTTGTCACAGCTGGCACAGTTGGGAGACTTCCTCCAGGTTCATTCACCATCACACGAGCAGGAGGGGAAGATGCCAAAAAAGCAAACACCTTCTTCCCTCAGAGGGTTCATGGTCTATCCGGGTTCAGGTGGTGGAGAGAGACAACATAGACATATACAAATATATCCAAGATATTGCTAAATAAAGACTGGGTAGCATGTGTGCATGTCTGTGGGCATGCGTGCATGTGTGTGCATGTGTGTGTACAACACTACCACCTGTGTAGGGGTGATCAGAATGTCTTTCTGGAGATGGTGGTACTTGAAAGTTCAGGAGGAAACTAGATATTCTAAGAGGTGGAGACAAGGTGTGTGTTAAGTTCTGGGCAAAGGTGTGGAGATGGGAGAGGAAGTATTCTGTGTATGAACACCAAGACGGCCAATTTGGCAGGATTGTAGTGTGTGAAGAGGCTGGAAAGGTAAAGGGGACCCAGGTTGTAATGGGCTTTAAAAGCCAAGTAGAGTTGATCTAAAAGGCAATAGGGAGACATCATAGTTTATTAAGCAGGACAGTAACATAGGGAGAGCTAGACTTTAGGAAAATCAAGCTGAGTAGAATGTCCATAGAATAGAGGCTCCTCCTGGGGGGAGGATCATCTTGCTTTTGTTTGTGTATGCCCCAAACCTAACACTGTGCCAGTGCATGTGGGGGCTTTGTTGTTATTGTTCAGTCATATCTGATTCTCTGTGACCCCATTTGGGGTTTTCTTGGTAGAGATCCTGGAGTGGTTTGTCATTTCCTTCTCTAGCTCATTTTACAGATGAAGAAACTGAAGCAAACAGGGTGAAGTGACATGCCCAGGGTCACACAGCCAGTAAGTGTCTAAGGTCACATTTGAACTCAGGTCTTCCTGATTCCAGGCCCAGTGCTCTTCCCACTGAGCCACCCAGCTTCCCACTTTGTAGGTGCTTAATGAATGCTTGTTGAATGGGAGGGCAATCATCACTGAATCTGTTAGTATGGCTAACAGTCAAAAGAGCTAATGTGATCTAGGCTGGGTATAAGCACCACTAAAAACATTTACTAGCTTCACCATCCAGGACAAGTGTCTCTGAGCCTCCGTTTCCTCATCTTCAAAATGGGGATAGTAATTCCTGCAATACCCGTGTCAGAATCAAATGGAAACTCCTAAGTAAAGCCGGGGATCTCCCTATCTATTCCAACTGTTGTGGGGCTGATTGTCATTGGGATGACTTTGGACCGAAGAGCATCATACACTCGGTCAGACATTCATTACACACACACAAAAGAATGGCGTGGCTCTTTTCTCTCCGGCAGCAGCCTGTCCCTCCCCACACTGCAGAAGCCAGCACTGCCCGGTGGGTCTGGATGCCAGCCTATCTGCCACCCTCTGTAATACATGAGGTTTCGAGGAGTAGGTTGGAGACCAAAGTGAGGACAGTGTCAGGACCTGGATGCTTCAGGTCAAGTTTTCTCTTTGTAAGAAGCAGCTTTTATTAGACTACAGATGTGTTTGGCACACAGTAAGCACTTCATAAATGCTTGTCGAGTAGCTGAAATACCTACTGCTCACTAGTTTCTACTTATAAAAATATATAAAATTTAGCATGTAGTTTAAGGAACACTGGAGTACAAGCTAAGTATTCTGTTTCCTAAACTTCAATGGTTATCAACCACTGCCTAATGTCACTTTCACTTTCCTCATCTGGGCTAAGTAAAAAAATCAGTCACTCATATGACCTTTTCAAGAGGTTTTAAAGCCTTTTAAGTTTGTGCTCTGATCCAACTTGAGTTCTCAGATGCCATTTCGACTCCTCTGGGGGAAGGGCCAGGGGCCCTTTCACGGAAGTGAAAGAGGGCCTGCCATTGAGAATCTCACATTCTTATCTGCAAACAGACTGTATCCCCCAATAGAGTGGAGGGTCCTTGACCCAGGGGCATTTCTGTGTGTCTGCAGTGCCTGATTTGCAGCAACATTCTCCAGGTAATGGTACCTGACTGTGGACCACAGGATAGCACAGCGTCTGAAGAATTGGGGGAAGGGGAGGAAGGGAAGGCTCATCCAGGGATAGCAGAGAGGTGTAGCACGGGGGTCAGTGGGCTGCGGCATGTGGCCGAGGAATTAAATGGGAGCTGTGATATGAAGGGTGGCACACAAGACCGATGGGACTGACAAAGAAGACAGAGCGAGGAAGCATTGATGGGAACAAGGCCTGAGAGATGCACCTCAGCTCTCTCCCTAACAATTGCAAATTTATCAGAGGCCGTAAATAGCATCAACGGCTGCTGTTAATATGGTTTGCAAAACACTTTCCATGTATTTCCTCATTTGAGGGGCACAATTAGGGCTCTCCCACAGGACAGTGTTTTATAATTAAGGCCTGATGTCTGCAAAATAGTGATGTGCCTGCCTCTAGGGTGATGGGGAAGAATCCGCTGGGTTGTCAGTCAACAAGCATTTATTAAGCTCTGGAGACTCAGACAAAACCCAAGAATCCTAGACACGAGACTGGTTTCTACCTGCCTGGTGAATGACTCCCTGATGTGCTGAGGAGCCCAGCCCACGATCATGAAGATGGCTCACGCTGACCTTAGGGCTTTGGGGTTGGCAAAGTGCTTTTCCCAAGTGCACCTCCAGACACCCCACAGCTGTGCCCTCGCTGCTGGCACATGAGGAATCTCCATGGGCGAGGGAGAGTCCCAGAGGCCCCAGACAGATGAGCAGCTGGTCTTGCCTGCAGACAGCCACAGGGGCTCTGGCTCCATGGGTCCTCCCGTGCTGTCCCATTCCCAGACAGAGCTGCCCAAAGGCACCAGGGCTTTGGCTACCAGGCTCACAGTCCCCTGGGGCAGTACCCTGCCTTTCTCTTCTTTAACCAGTCTGGGCCAGGTCTCTACCCCATTCTCCTCCTGCTCTTCCTTGGGAGACCCCAGCTAGGCCGTGTGGGGCAGTAGGGTGTGTCTGGGTTCTATGAGAAATCTTTCTGGATTCCTCAAGTTGTTCCTCAAACGACAGTGCGTATATTAAGCACCTATGGCATGCCAGGCACTGTGCCAGGAGCTGGGGATAAGGAGACCAAAGTCAAAGAGGGCCTGCTCTCAGGATGCTTGTACTCTTCTCTGTCTCCCCCAGTAGAATGAAAGCTCTGGGGTGCAGCCAAGATGGTGGAGGAAAGACATTAAATGCACAGAGCTCCTGATACAATTACCCCCAAAACAGCAATAAAAGAATGAAAGCTCCTTGATATTCTTTTATTTTAAAATTTTTTTATGTATTTATATTTTTGGTAGGGCAATGAGGGTTAAGGGACTTGCCCAAGGTCACACAGCTAGTGTCAAGTATCTGCGACTGGATTTGAACTCAGGTCCTCCTGAATCCAGGGCCGATGCTTTATCCACTGCACCTCGTAGCTGCCTCTGAAAGCTCCTTGATACAGAGACATTTATCTGTGTCTTCTCAGTGTTCCTGGATCAGCAGAGGCACTTAATCCGATGTTTTTAGATTGATTAATTGAATGGGGATCCAAGCAGGCCCCTCTCCTGATTTCCTCTACTCTGAATTCTCTGCATCAAAGTCCCATGTTTTTTTTTTTGTTTTTTTTTTAGTGAGGCAATTGGGATTAAGTGACTTGCCCAGGGTCACACAGCTAGTAAGTGTTAAGTGTCTGAGGCCGGATTTGAACTCAGGTACTCCTGACTCCAGGGCCAGTGCTCTATCCACTGCGCCATCTAGCTGCCCCTAAAGTCCCATGTTTTTATTTTTATATTTACTTATCTGAAAGTCAGGTCTCTCAGAGATCAGTGAGAAGGGGATTCAGAACCTATCTAGTTAAGGGAAGGAAAGAAGGAATGAAAGAAGCATTTATTAGTCACCTAGTGTATGCCAGGCCCTGGGCTAAGCACTTTACAAATATTATCTTATTTTGTTCTCACAACAATCCTATGGGGTAGGGGGTGTTGTGATCGCCATTTTACAGTTGAAGAAACTGAGGCAGACCTGCTCAGGCTCACACAGCGAGTCTTGGAGGGAAAATTTTAACTTAGGTCTTCCTGACTCCATGCCCAGTGCTTGATCCACCTTACAGGGGCAGTTGGGTGGCTCAGGAGATAGAGTGTGGGCCCTGAAGCTGGGAGGACCTGAGTTCAAATGTGACCTCAGACACTTCCTAGGTCGGTGACCTTGGGGAAGTCACTTAACCCTCATTGCCTCAAACATCTAGGCCCATCTCCACTTATCCTGCTGTCTATCTGGCAACTGGACCGAGATGGCTCTGGAAGAGAGAGTTAGGCTGGTGACTTTGCACAGTCCTCCCTCACTTCAATTCAATCCATTGCAAGTCATGACATTTGTCATGGTCCTCTTGGAGAACTAAGGACAAACAATCCATGGTACCATCAAGCTGCCTCTTAAGCTGGGATTCCTGGACACCCAAGGGGTTTGTGGATAGATTTCAGGGTGTCCGTGAACTTGAATGGGAAAAAATGACATTTTTATTTTCACTAACCTCACCTAAAATTTAGCATTTCCTTCACTTGTGAATGTAGGAAACATTCTGAGAAAGATTCTGTAGGGACCCCCAAAAGTGAAGAATCCCATATCTACTCCTTTCATTTTTTTTTTTGTGGGGCAATGAGGGTTAAGTGACTTGCCCAGGGTCACACAGCTAGTAAGTGTCAAGTGTCTAAGGCTGGATTTGAACTCAGGTCCTCCTAAATCCAGGGCCGGTACTTTATCCACTGTGCCACCTAGCTGCCCCCCTTTCATTTTTTATAGATGAGGAAATCAAGGCCCCAGGAGGCCAAGACACTTGCCCAGGGTCACACAGGGCACAGTTGATAAGTATTCGAGGAAGGATTTGAACCCAAGTCCTTTGATTTCCCAGCCAGAGATCCTTCTATTTCCCTTCGGTTGAATATCAGCTTCTTGAAGACACACAGGGAGAGATGCTGGACCAGATTCTGGGACTGTGTGAATGAACTACTCTGGCCTTAATTAGTCTCATTGCTCCTGCCCAAGAGGCTTCTGGTTCCTCTCTATTCACAGGGCTTCTTTATGTCTTGGCCAAGTGTTTTCTCCTTGGAAGTAGAGGACCCAAGGCCCTGGAAACTTGGGGTGCTCTGGATGATGCTTGTGTGTGGGTGTTCCTGCTCCAGCAAGTCTCCATGGCTGAGGCACCTTGCCCAAGATCTCAGTGCAAGAAAGTATCTGGGGCAGGATTTGAACTCAGCTCTTCCTGACTCCAATTTCCTTTCTTTTACCCACTGTTCAAGGCTCCATTCTCATCCTGGTAGACAGATGGCTATAGGGCAATTCTGAAGAGGAGGAGGGCACTGCTGTCTCTTGGGGAGAGGCCCTGGTACTCTGGGACAGACTCCCCGACTTTCACCTGGCCTCAACTTTACCTGTCCCTTTGTCCCCTGGGGCCGAGGCCCTTCCTGTGGGCTGTGGGTGGACTGCGGCATATTGCTCTTGTGGAGATGAATCACAGCTTTCCCAGCTCTGGCAAATGCCTCTGTGGTTAGCTGCTCACATGTCTTTTCGAGGGCATTGGGATGTAGAGTTGGGAGACACAGACACAAGATCACAGGACCCTCAGGTGGCCCCTGGGTGCTCAGCTGGTCCAACTGCCTCTTTTTATCAAGGGAGAAAATGAGGTCTGGAGAAGTTAGGCTCTGGGCTAAGTGCTGAGTTTACAAAGAAAGGCAAAAGGCAGCTCTGCCCTCAAGGAGTTTACAATCTAACAGGGGAAGACAACACATAAAGGGAAACTGAGACTGGGGAATGATGAGGTTCCTGCGCTCCTCCTTCAGTGGAGGCTCCCCCCCAGAGGGAGGGTGGAGGCACCGGGGCTACTGAGGAGGGAGGAATTTTAGAATCCACGAGGTCTTGCAGAGTGATGATGAGATTCCGACGAGGGCGGTGCAGGCAGAAAGTGAGGTGGTAGCCCACAAGGTCTAAGGGCCCTTCCTGCTCCCTGCTCAGCTCCACAGCCCAGCCCCCTCCTGGAGGCTGGTGGGGGAGCGCATGGGCCCCCAGAGACCAGCCCCTTCCCGCAGGGTGGCGGTGGGGAGCACGTGGGCCCTGTGCCCCTGGCAGAGGGCATGAATCGCTGGTGGAGAGGGCTTGATGGTGACAAGGGAGGGAAGAAGCCAGAGGCAGATCTGATAGAGATGTGTCCCTATTTGGTCTGGCCTGCGTGGGCTTCGGAGCTGAAATGTTCTAATTTCCTGTTAGTTCATGAAAGAGAACGAGTCATTTGGAATATACCGGGGCGATTTGTCAGAAAACTGGACATTTGCTGGCTTCCTCCCAGACCGGGCTCTGGGGTGTTAGCTTGAAGCTTTGAGAAGTTCATTTTCCCCAAGGACTTTACAGATTCTGTGAAGAAGCCGAGACAGCTTGGGCACCAGCCCCGGGCTGTTTGGAAATGGCTGAAAGTAATAGTCTTTAAATAGTATCTAGGTGGAAAGGAAGCAAGACTTGTGAAGAAATTAGAGAAACATGGGAAGACGCGTAAAGTGATGCAGAAGGAGAGACACGGCCGGGAGAACAAATAAGGGAAAGGACGGCAATAAACCAAGTCGCCAAACACTGATTAAGCGCCTACTGTGTAGCAGCTACTATAGGCTTCTGGGGAGAGAAAGATAAAAGACCCTCTTCTCCATCATTCCCTACCGTTTACATAGCCAGCTAGACAATAAATCGAGCCCTGCTTCGTACTATGGATTTCTCGGGGGCATTTAACACTGGGCTCTGGGGAGCCCGGCACGAGCTGGGGCCAGCACTCCTCCGTGGCCTTTGCTGGCTCCAGCTCTAGACTTCTGTCCACTACTCCCCACCACTCGGAAGCCCCGAGATGCTGAGTGATCTGTTCATGTCCATACTGGCTTGTGCCAGGGCCAGGAACTGAACTAGATTTCCCTGATTCCCAGGCTGGTCCTGGAGCCTCTCGTCCTACCTGCTGCCGCCGCCCCCTTCTCTGAATCACCGTAAACTCTAAGATGGAAAATGACATCCTCTCAGGCACAATCATATTATTGTGCAATTGTGCTGAGCTGTTTTCTGGAAATGTGCAGGGCCCTGCTGCTTCATGGGATGTGGCTGTAGGGTCGAATAAAATGTGTAAATATTTTTTTTAGAGGCAGTGAAAAACAGCAAGGCAAAGCTTGCCGGGATTCGTTTTCTCCTGCAGTCGTAGAATCTCTGAGCCGAGAAGAGTCCTCCAAGCCGGCCAGCTTTGTCTTGGCCTGGCTTATGATTTCACTGTCTCGGGTCTAGCCGTCCCGCGTGCCTGACCCGTTCTCCCTCCTCCATTCTACTTAGAAGTGGCTCAAGGGGACAGCTAGGTGGCGCAGTGGATAGAGCACCGGCCCTGGAGTCAGGAGGACCTGAGTTCAAATCTGACCTCAGACACTTGACACTTGACACTTACTAGTTGTGTGACCCTGGGCAAGTCACTTAACCCCCACTACTCTCTAACCCCCCCAAAAAACAGAAGTGGCTCAAGCATTACATGTTCCCTGATGTCTTTCCTGCCCCCACCATGGACTCTCATCCCCTGTATTCGTTTGGTCCGTGCTCATGAATCTCGGCACGGTCTGGCTCTCTCTGTCACAAGCAGGCTGCCCGTGCCTGCCCATCATTAGGTCTCCAGGTTCCCCCGAGGGGTTGGTAGGTTCTAACTCAAAGAGAAATGGGGATCACTAAATTGTACCTCCAGATCCCTGTAGGGCTGCATATTGGCTTGGGAACCCCCTCATTAACATTATGTCCTATTGAGTTTTTATTTATTTTGCTAAGTGTTTCCCAATTACATGGTGGGAGTGGGGTTTTTTTGGGGGGTAATATGACTCTCAGTGGCCTGTTTGATCCCTCAGTTCTACGTGTCACTCAGCTCCCCCATTCAAATTCTGCCTGGCACTGACTAGCTATGGGAGCATGAGGAAGGCATTTTATACTTGTGGGCCTGGGAAAGCCTGTAAAATGGCAATGAATATACCTGTGGAGTCCAACTCCCCCAAACCAGCCCGCCATTTCTCGGGGACTGTTCTAGCGGAATTCCCTGCTTTGCCTGAGGCTGAATCCGTTATCCTGCCAAGAGACCATCTCAGCCGAACCTCCCAATGTGGACATCCTTTGAGTCAGGGATGCACGTGGTTGAAGACAGATTTCAGAGCCCACAACCTGCCTGTCACTCACCTCTCTGCTTACTTCCTAAGGGAGTGTGCAAGGATACATTTGGGGCTAAGGGATTCAGGGAAGCTTGAATTCCCAGTGCTCTTGGAAGATGACGTGGTGGATTTGTGCTGGAATTCTCGGAGTGGTCTTTGTCTGGGGAACAGTGATGACCATTGTTATTCCTTCTCAAGTTTGACTAATGACCCCTTGCTCTGTTCAGAACCACAGGCGAACACTGACCTGGGATTCAGAATAACTCACAAAAATAGGATGTGATTCAATGGCAAGAGAAAACGCAGGGAAGACAAGGGTCTCGTCTTTAGCAAGCTGACAGTGGGGTCTCACTTGCTTCTGCTCGGGTGAATGTAATCCAGCTCTGAGGCGGGAGGATGAGTCAGATGATCCTTGAAACCTTCAAGGCCTTTTGATACAGAGAAGACGTAGGGGATTCATCATCATGTTGGTCTGAGGTTACAAGGGAGATGGTTCGGGGCAGCTAGATGGCACAGTGGATAGAACACTGGCCCTGGAGTCAGGAGGACCTGAGTTCAAACCCAGCCTCAGACACTTAACACTTACTAGCTGTGTGACTCTGGGCAAGTCACTTAACCCCAATTGCCTCACCGAAAGACAAACAAACAAACAAAACCAAAACCAAAAAAACAAGGGAGATGGTTTTGGAGGGGAAAGTGCTGAAAGTGAGGGACCAAGGCCGGTTGGTTGGCCAAGACTGCATCACACATTGGGGAAGGGCCTAACTTTGGGGTTTATACCCTCAGCAAGGGAAGCTCTCAAAGATTAGCATGTTACCCACTTATTCAGAGCCTAGGGCATGGGAGACATTTGTTGTGTGCTTGGGTAACTCAATATATTTTAACAATTCAAAGTCACAACCATCTCTTCTGTGCCTGTTTTGGCCAAGCCACTGTACTGGGTATTGGGGAACAAAGACAAAACGTCAAGCAGTCCTTGCCTTTGTGAAACTTACATATAAAATGTGCAGATATAAATAAATAGGAAACACCTATAAAGTTATGCAAAATAATTTAGAATGATATAATAAAATTCTATTCTACAACAATAAGAATTTAAGAAAGACCCAGTACTGACAACCTTGGGGGATTGGGAATGGCCTTGTAGGAGGTGGCACCTGGGCAGTGCTTGAAAGGAAGAGAAGACTTCTAAGAGGCTGGAGAGATGGGAACCATATGGTGGTAGATGGAGGACCATTTTCCCCCAGCTCTCATCTTACGATGGCCTTACATTTCTGGGAGGAGCATTCGGTTACACGGAAGCATGAAGTGGCAATCTGATACAGGGACTCGCTCTTGGAAGAAATATGAGAGGAAAATAAGGAGGAGGACCCCCCCCCCAGGGTTAACAGGGCACTTTGACTCTACCTCTGACACTTGTCAGCAGTCTGACCCACTATGTAAAGTGAGGGTGGCAGCAGTGTCTCCAGAACTTCCCTCCCAGGTACTTGTGAGGCTTAAATCAGATGATAACCCAATGACACTTTGCTTTTTGACTTACATTAAAAAAATTAAATTAATGAATTTACAAGGGTGGGCCAAAAGACATGATGTTTAAATAACTTTTTGAAAATTATTTTTTCTTTATTTTTCACCACTTATGAAATTTGATTTTTCACATGTAATGTCAATTTATTTCCTGTGTATAATGTATAGGATGCTATGGTATCATAAATTAAAGACAAGAAATGATGGAGTTATTAAGTATTGAAAGCCCTTCATGACTGCCCACCCTGTCCTTTTAAAAACTATTAAAACTCCTTCATAGGGGCAGCTAGGTGGCACAGTGGATAAAGCACCAGTCCTGGATTCAGGAGGACCTGAGTTCAAACCCGACCTCAGACTCTTGATACTTACTAGTTGTATGACCCTGGGCAAGTCACTTAACCCTCATTGCCCCACCAAAGAAAATCCCCCAAAAACCTCCTGCTTCCATTGCCCTTCCTATTACCAGGCCTGGCCCTTTAAAGTGAGTCAACTCTGTGAGGGAGGCACAAGGAGCATAATTATTCCCATTTTACAGAGGAGGCAGCTGAGGCTCAGAGAAGGGTTTATGACTTAGGCCAGTGAGGACCTGATCTCATGCCTGCTGAGCTGGGGTGACCTTTTCTTCTAGCCCTGACTTGACCTTCGGTCCTAGACCAGCCTTGATAGGCTGGGGGACTTGGCTGGGAATACACCTGTGCCATGAATTCCCCAGTTCGAAGGCAGCTATGGAAATGTCATGGTGACTGGCAGTGTCATTCCGGGCTGGTTTTACTGACTCTGGGACCCAGGGGGCTGAAGGCTGGAGCTGAGTCAGGCAGGGTTTTGACCTCGTCCTGAATCAGAGTGAGGACAAGCCTGGCACACCTGCCCTTGTTCCAAGGCCTACCAAGGCTGTCCTCAGGACTGGATAGGGCTGACGCTGTCTTCTCCTCTGTAAAATAGAGCCAATGTCCCTGCATGTCTCGCATTCGAAGGAGGTCTGAGCCCAACTCCTTCATTTTGGAGGGGAGGAAACTGAGGCTTGGCCAAGGTCATACAGGCATTAAGTGACAGAGACAGGATTTGAACCCAGGTCACAGGAAAAGACTTAGAACTTAGGCAACAAGCATTTATTAAGCACCAACTGTGTGCTAGGCACTGTGCTAAGTAAGTGCTGGGGATCCAAAGAAAGTCAAAAACACAGTCCCAGTGTAAGCGGAGAGACAGCATGTCAATCTAGGCACATACAAGATACATATTATAGAGAGTGGGAGAAATCTGGGTTCCACTAAGAACTATAGATTATACAGGGCTTGAAGGTTTCTAAAGTGCTTTACATAAATTATTTCATTTGATTAGGCATTGAGGTGGTACAGCAGAGTGTTGGATCTGGAGTGAAGTAGACCAGAGTTCAAATTTAGTCTCAGACTCTTACTTTGCTGTATAAACCTGGGTAAGTCTCTTCACCACTTATCTTCCTCAGTTTCCCCATCTGTAAAATCGGGGGTAATAATAGCTCCTACCTACTTGGGTTTTGTAAGGTTCCAATGAGATGACTTATGTAATGTGCTTAGCAGGCCTTAGGGTAGTGTGTAAATGCTGGCTCAGATTAATCAATTAATCAATAACATTGATACAATGCTTTGAAATTTTCAGAGTGCTTTATATATACTATCTCTTTGGATCCCCCAGAAACCTTATGAAGGGAGTGGTATCATTACCCCCACTTTATAGATGAAGAAAACGAGTGATATACTTGGGGTCACAGAGCTATTAAGTGTTAGAGGTAAGATTTGAACTCAGGCTTTCCTGACTCCAGACCCAGAGTTCTGTCCACAGGTCTACCTCCCTGTCTCAGGGACCTTAATGGGTATCTCCAGCCTCTCTTTTTACAGCTGAGGAACTAAAGCCCGGAGGGGAAGGTTCAGAGCATCATGGATAGAGTGCTCTGAAGGACTTCATATGTCATCCAGACCAACCCTTTCATTTTACAAATGAAGAAACTGAACCGGAGAAATGAAGGGACTGGTCCAAGACCTCACGGGTAGGAAGTAGCAGAGTCAAAAGTTTGATTCGGGTCCCAGTGCTGAACTCAGCAACTCCTTCCCCTGACCAAAGAGACACCGCCCTGTACGCTCCGCTTCTGGGCAAGGCACTGGGTTAATTGCTAGGAGCTCAAAGTCTGAAGCTTCCAAGATAACGTCTACCGTGGGTGGGGTGCCCAGGAAGGCTTCTCAGAGGAGCTGCGCACCGTGCTGGGCCTTGAAGGACGCGTCCAGTTTCAGCAGGTAGAGCCGTAGGGGGGAGGGGCAAACGAAGGCAGTGACGTGAGCCCGGAGGCACAGGTGGAAGGGAGTAGAAGGGAGCCGGGCCCTCCAGGCGAGGATAGAGCATGTTTTGGAACGTGCGCACGGCTGTCATTCCAAGGGAAGAAAACCCCCACTCTGGAGAAGCGTCTTACATAAGCCCGAAGCTCAGAATAGCTGAGTGGAATTTAGAAGGGATGGAGCTTCAAGCCCAGGGAGTTGAATTGGGCTGTGGTCGAGGCGCTGTTATGAAATAGGCTTTGTTCTCTCCGTGTTTATTGGAGCGGGCGACGCGCGAGACTTTTCCCACCACGACGTCTCCCGAATCTGTGTTCTTCTGTCCACTCCCACAGGCTCCGTGGGGAGTCTTAATTAGGGTGGGGTCATTGGTGTTAGCCTCAGGGCCCCGACATCCACTGGGGCAGACTTCCTCTCCCAAGGGCTTTGGATCCCAGGGATAGATCCCGCCCTGTATGCGCACTGCTCCTGGGATCTTGAGCCGGGGACTTGGCTCTTGGGGACTCAGCTTCCTGAGGTGTGAAGCCAGCCTCCAATCCAGGACGACCTGGGTGCACTCCCGCCCTAAATTAGGCCAGCGGTGTGGCTCTGGGCAGGGGCCTCAGGCAGCTTTCTTAGATTTGGAGTTGCCTTGGGACAGGGCAGTTTGCCCTCCTGGGCGGGGGTGGGGGGTGGTGGTGGGGTGTCCTCTGTACCAGTGACGTCACAGGCCTATCAGTCAGGCTGTCTATGAGATGGGGAGCTTGGTGGATGATCTCCCATCCTTTGCAGCTGCCCTCCCGGCACCTGGCCGCAGAGCAGAGCAGAGCAGGTCACTTGCCTGCTCTCTTGCCTGGCCCCCACTGGGGGGATTCTCTGGCCGGGACGCCCTCCTTGGAGGCTGGGTTCTCTCTACCCACCTTATGGGTCGTTCATGCCGGATTGGGTGGGAAGTGGCTGCTCCCTCTAACAGCAGGCCTATGGCTGGGGGCTACCTTGTCCCTGCTTTACCTCTGCCCCTAAGTATCTTCTGGAATCTTCACTGGCCACTTCTCCTTCCCTGACATCCTCTGCCTCTGGCTAAAGAGATTTGGGAAGCATAATGACATCTGACTTGGCCAATTGTAGTAACCTCCATATTAAAAGTGATGCTGACTCAGGGATCCGTTGCTCCCAGCCCTGCTTATCAATCAGTATGGGGGAGGCTTACTCATCTTCGGCTTTCGTGTTACCTGTTATTCGTCCCTATCTCTCTCGGTATCTGCTACCTCTAGGAGAAGCTGACACGCGATGGCCCATTCCCTTTTGCTGACATGGACTTATATAAACCATCTTTATCTCATGACAATTATCAGTAAAAGCTGGTCCCATCTTGATCTTCAGCGATCAGCCCATCAATGTGTTTACCTTGATGCTATGGTATCATAAATTAAAGACAAGAAACGAAGGAGTTATTAAGTATTGAAAGCCCTTCATAGCTTTGGCCCACCCTGTCCTTTTAAAAACTATTAAAATTCCTTCATAGGGGCAGCTAGGTGGCACAGTGGATAAAGCACCAGTCCTGGATTCAGGAGGACCTGAGTTCAAACCCGACCTCAGACTCTTGATACTTACTAGTTGTATGACCCTGGGCAAGTCACTTAACCCTCATTGCCCCACCAAAGAAAATCCCCCAAAAACCTCCTTCATAAGTATCAGCTGCTATTTGGTCCTGCTTACTTCACCACACCCCCATTTCACTGAGGAGGAAGAAGAGAGTCTGAGAAAGAGGGGAATTGCTGAGGATCCCAGGGCTAGTGAGTGTCAGAAGGGGGTCCTGCCTGACCCCAGACCTTGGGGCCCAGAGCTGCTTCCATTGCCCTTCCTATTACCAGGCCTGGCCCTTTAAAGTGAGTCAACTCTGTGAGGGAGGCACAAGGAGCATCATTATTCCCATTTTACAGAGGAGGCAGCTGAGGCTCAGAGAAGGGTTTATGACTTAGGCCAGTGAGGACCTGATCTCATGCCTGCTGAGCTGGGGTGGCCTTTTCTTCTAGCCCTGACTTGACCTTCGGTCCTAGACCAGCCTTGATAGGCTGGGGGACTTGGCTGGGAATGCACCTGTGCCATGAATTCCCCAGTTCGAAGGCAGCTATGGAAATGTCATGGTGACTGGCAGTGTCATTCCGGGCTGGTTTTACTGACTCTGGGACCCAGGGGGCTGAAAGCTGGAGCCAAGGAATGGCATTCCCACCTTTGGAATCCTTAGCTTCCTTCAAGGCTCAAGTCATGCATCAAAGTCTTCCCTGATCCTTCCGCTGCCCCCTTCCCCAAACTGTTCCGTGTTTATCTGTTCTGATGTTCTTCTGTCCCTCCCGCAGAGTGTAAGCTCTTTGAGGGCAAGGCCTGTTTTTCCATTCTCTCTCTGGATGTGCTCAGCACAGCGCCACACACCTGCTAAATGAATGTTTGCTGGATGGAAATGAATTATAAAAGAAGCAGCAGCGCTGTCCCCACCTTTATCCTTCTGTCGATTCTGTTCTTGTGGGGGCGCTTGGTTAGGCATGGCCTTAGAGAAAGCCTCAAAGCCTCATGATCTGTTTTGTTTTTGTTTTTTTATGGGAAGAGGAAGGAGGTCTGGCTCAGGAATCACATGGCCTATGGTGGCAGAATACCACCTATATTTTTCGTTGTGGTGTTTCCTTGAGCAGCCTCAGTTTCCCCTTCTGTAAAATGAAGGGTCGGATTAGATGATCTCCAAGACCCCTCCCCCTTCCATTCTACGCTCCCATGAAAAAAACGATGTCGGTTGGGTTGGATCGATCCACTTGAGGATCGTTTTCATTGTTAGATGTTTTTCCGATATCAAACCTCAATTTGCTTTTTTGGAACATCTGCTCACTGCTCCTGGTTCTGTCCCTAAGGGCCAAGTAGATCAAGGCTTGTCATAGCCCTTCAACAATAACTAGATAATAATGACGACAGTAACAACAGCAACACTTGAAGTTTGTTGCTGATATTATTTGATTTGATTCTCTCACCCTAGGAGGTTTATTATTACTCTTATCTTACAGAGGAGAAAACTGAGACTCCAAGACTGGAAGTGACATAACCAGGGTCTCCGAGCCCGGGTCTTGTCTCCAAATCCAACAGCTCCTTCCATTTCCTAATGCTGCCCCCTACACCCTGAAGTTGTGATTGGGAAGGCAGTGGGGGAGAAAACTTTTTTAATGTGGATAATTCAGGCAATAGCAAAAAGAATCCCCCAGTCCCTTTGGCCTCTCTTCCAGCCAGTCCTTTGAGAAAAAACCACTGAAGTTACAGGGCTCCCTCCCATGCAGAAGAGTTGGTCCCCCAGGGTGATCTCGGGCAGAGGGAAGGCTTAGTTTAAAGCGTGGGACTAGAGTCTTCAGTGACTTCTGGAAGAATTAGTCACCACTTCTCTAGTCTGGCAGGTCGCCCACAGCCCATCTGCTACTAAATACAGAATGCTGGCTCATGGATGCTTCAGGGAAGAACAATCAGCAAACGGCTGAATTGTCCTCCCCTTTACAGTTTGGTTTTGAAGACTGTTTTCTAACTAGAGATTGCCTGGATCACAAGGTAGCCTCTGCAAAGATATGCTGGACCAGCTTTCTGCTAGGAAATAACACCTAGTGACGCGTCAATAATTCCATTGGCCCATTATTTGGCGCAGATGGCTCTGGATGGTAGCACGACCCCCCAGCTGAACAAAAGGAGGGTTCTTCAAGTGACTGGAGGGCTTCAGGAAAAATCTGGCTATCTTCTGAGCATAGTGTGGAAGGGCAACTCATTCAGGTTCAAGTTGGCCTGGATGGCTTCGCAGGGCCCTTAGAAACTCAGATGTTCTGTGGGTGACTCATGAATTCGTCCATTCGGCTGCAATTCAGTTAAGTGTTTATTATAAATGCCAATTTGGCAGCTAGGGGGTGCAGTGAAGAAAGCATGGGGGAGTTTGGAGTCAGGGAGACCTGAGTTCCAATTCTGCCTTGGACACTAACTCATTGTGTGATCCTGGACAAGTCACTTGCCCTCTCCAAGCCTCAGTTTCTTCACCTCTAGGAAAAGTAGGTTGGACTCCGTGGTCTCTAAAGTCCTCCTCAGTTCTAAATCTATGGTGCAAAGTTTCTCTATGAAGTTATGTGTCAGGCTAAATACTGGGGATACAAAGTCACAAATAAGATGGTCCCTGCACTCCCAGAGCTTCCCAAGGAACTGGAGAAAAGCCAACGTTCTGCCCAGAGAGCCAACCCGTAAACAAAGAGGCACAGAACCAATAGCTGGAGGAGAGAGAGGGCAATAACAAGCCTGAACATGAGGAAAAGCCCATGGAAGGGGGTGGCACCAGACTGAGAAGCTGTACAGGAGGCTAGAGGTCGTCAGGGCATGCTGCTCCCCGTCACAGGCATGGCCGACGCACTCTGCAAAGGGATGGAATGATTTGTTCAAGGAGCAGCAAGTGGGCCACTTGACTTGGATTTTAGTGTGGGAGAAATAAAATGACTTGGGATCAGCCTCCAAAGGGAGCCTGGGACCAGACTGTGAAAGGCTTTGAATGCCAGACTGAGGAGCTGATTCAAGAGGTGACAGGGAACCACTTAGGTAGGAGAGTGACAGAATCAGCTGTGTGTCCTGGAAAAGTGATTCCGGCAGTTGGAGAGGGCAGAGGCCAGACTGGAGTCTGCTGTAATAGTCTGGGAGAAATGGGATTCGGGTCTGAATGAGGCTGGTCCCTGGCTGTACAAGAGGAAGAGGATGGATGTGAGAAATGGGCTCTATGCTCCAGGCCTTCTGGGGTCTTTAACAAGCCTGGGTAGTAGGTTCTCTCCACAGCTGGTTGGGAGTCAACATCAGAAAGAGAATGTGATCTCCAAATCCAGGAAAAAAAAAAAAAAGAATCGTTGAATCTGGATGCAGATCAAACCATACTATTTCTATTGTTGTTGTTTGTTTTTGAGGTTTTTCCTTTTTGCTCTGATTCTTCTCTCATTACATGACTAATGCAGAAATATGTTTAATGTGATTGTACATATATAAGCTATATCAGACTGCTTGCTGTCTTGGGGAGTGGGGAAGAGAGGGGAGGGAGGGAGAAAAATTTGAAAAAAGAAATCTTACAAAAAACAAATGTTGAAAAATATCTCTACATGTAACTGGAAGATAATAAAATATTTATATGGGGAAAAAAAGAAAAAGAATGTGATATTTAGGCTTGTCTCATTCTTTTGAAATGCATAGCAATGAGAACTAAGATTGTTTTTTTTTTCCCCTGTCGGCTTTGCTCTCTACTTTTGGGATATTATGAAAGAGAAGCTGTCGGAACCTCCTTTCTGCCCAAAAATCTTGCCCAGATCTTTAAGACAGACACTTAATATATGTCTGTAGTGAATTAATTGAGATTGAGTCAGAAGAAAGAGCTGGTTTTGAGACCCCATTCTGCCTCCTTCCTTGCTATGTTACCCTGGGGAGGTCACTTCCCTCTGAGCATCCATTTTCTCTTCCAGAAAATAAGGATAATGAAACTTGCACTACTTATCTCAGAGTTCTGTGAAGAAATCCAGTCACAGTCAGTCAGTCAGTCAGTCAGTCAATAGACATTTATTAAGCAATTATGATGCACCAGGCACTGTGCTAAGTGCTGGGGGATACAGTGAAAGGCCAAAGACAGTTCCTGTCCCCAAGGACCTCATAACAGAATGAGACAACATGCAAACAAATACATATGTATATATATATATATATATATATATATATAAACACCATATAATGAATAAATAGGAAATAATGGAGAGAGGCACTAGAAATGAGGGCTTAGGAAAAAGTTTAAAGTGCTTTCTAAATATGAGTCATTATTATACCAAAGGGGAATAAATTGCTGGGGAAGGTTTTGTGTTTTGTTTTTTTGTTGGTTTTTCCCTCCCTGGAGGTCTTCAGACCGACTGGGAAACCACTTGTGGGGATGTAGGAGACAGGATCCTTGTTTGGACCATGCGGCAAAAAGCACAGGGGTATAATCCTAGAATACTGGAGGTCACCTCTCTAGACCTCAGTCTCCTCGTCTGTAAAATGGGGGAAATGGGCGAGATCACCTCTAAGATCTCTTTCAGTTCCAACATGGATGATTGCGATTTGGGATGCTAGCTCCCTTCCTCTTCAGAAGCCTGGGATGGGAAGTGCTTAGCAGCTGTGCCTAGCTCCCAAATATCTCTATCCTGATTCTTTGCTTTTCTGACAGCCCAGGTCCTCCTGCTTCACCCACTTCAGGAGGCAGCGCCTCCATCTTCTGAAGAGCCAGTGGTGAGAAGATGAAGTACAAACATTTCTAAAAGAATTAAAATGGATATATAAATAAAACAAAAGTGAGAGGATTCAGAAGCACACAAAACAAGTATCAAATACCTATGAGAGCCGATAACCAATACCAGCTGACATTGATTGTGGTTCTTAGCTTACATAATCCCTCCCCATCACACACTTGGGATCGAAGGCCCTCAGTCTGGAAGAGTCCTTTGGGCTCATCTAATCTGAGTCTTTCATTTCATTTCATTTCATTTTATTGTTTTTTGTTTGGTTTGTTTGTTTTTGGGTGGGGCAATGAGGGTTAAGTGACTTGCCCAGGGTCACACAGATAGTAAGTGTCAAGTGTCTGAGGCCAAATTTGAACTCAGGTCCTCCAGCATCCAGGGCCAATGCTTAATCCGCTGCACCACCTAGCTGCCCCCTTTCATTTTATTTTGAAAAATGTTTTATTGTTCCCTTTTGTCTTGAAAGTTTAGTCATTTGACGTTAAGTTCAGCATCCCCTGTGATGGAAGATAATATTTTTAAAGTCCTTAGCACAGTCCCTGGCATATAGTAAGCACTTAATTAATGTTGCTGTTCCCTTTCCCTCACCATTAAACCCTCCCCCGGAACAAAGAACAAGTAAGCAAAACCAGCATACTCAGCAATTGTCTGACCATGTATTCTGCGTTAAAAGCCCATAGCCTCCCACCTCTCCACTGGAAATTTCACAACCAGTTTTCCAGGACCAAGACTGGTCAGAGGATCATAACCTTAGAGTCAGGAGGGACATCTATGCCCTAATTTTACAGATGAGGAAACTGAGGCTCAGAGGAGATCAATGACTCACCTGGGGTGGGGGAGGAGTGTCATATAGCATATGTTGTGTAGCAGGATTTGAACCCAGGTCTTCCTGAGCCCTGGCCTAGCACTTTAACCACTACATCACACTTAGAATGGATAAAAATGACAACAATCATTCTGCTTCTGTTTCCTTTTCTCTTTGCTGGTTTATACAAATCTTTTCATGTTTTCCCTGAATTCCACATAACCATCACTTTTTTGTGTGTGTGTGAGGCAATTGGGGTTAAGTGACTTGCCCAGGGTCACACAGCTAGTAAGTGTGACCTCAGACACTTGTCTGAGGCCAGATTTGAACTCAGGTCCTCCTGAATCCAGGGCCGGTGCTCTATCCACTGTGCCACCTAGCTGCCCCATAGCCATCACTTCTTGCCAGCCCCCTGACTTTACCAGGAAGGACACTGAAGCTCAGACAAGAAATGTGACTTGCCCAAGATCACAAATCAACAAGCCAACAAGCATTTATTAATCACTGACTATGTGTCAGACCATGTTCTTAGCACTGTTGATATAAAGAAAGGCAAAGGCAGTCCCTGGTCTCCAGGAGTTCCCAGGCTAATGGGAGAGACAACATGCAAACAGCTTCGAGCAAACAAAATTCAGGCAGGAAAGACTGGGGCGGTGTCTCGGGGAAGGCACTGAGATGAAGGAAACCTGAGGAAAGGCTTCTCCTATAGTCTAGAGCAAAGCCACCATTTGAACCCAGGTCCTTTATTCCAAGTTTGGTTTTTTTTTCTAACGACATCACCATAGTGGGCCTCATCAGACATTGGAGCTGGAAGTGACTGTACCATTCATCTGTCCCCTAAGACCCCCTAAAATACTCACAGGATCTTAGGTAATAGGATAAGAAAATCCAGGCCCAGGAAGATGGAGTTTCTGCCCAAGGTCCCACAGGCAGTTTGTGTCAGAAGCTAGATTTGAACCTCAAACTCCAGAACCAGAGTGCTCTGACCACTGTGCCACACTCTGGAGGGGATGCTCCTATTTCTTAAGTCTGCTCTCCTCTAGACTAAACATCTGCTATTGGCTCAACCCCTCCCCTACTGGGGCAGTCACCCTCCCCTGGACACAGCGTTTCCTTCCCCCTAGAGCATGCCAGAAATATTGTCCCTACTCTAGTCTTTGCCCTGCTCCAGACAGAACTCATGTGTGGGGTCCCTCCCTGAATGGGCCTCACTGACCCTTGGGAGCCTGGTGGGCTAGGGAGAGAGGGAGCTGATGGCAGAGCTGGCTGCTCGCTGAACCCTACTAGGAATAGTCAGTTGTCTCCTGTTGCCTTTGGAGCCCGGAGTATTTGCCAACCACTTCGAAAACATCTTGGAATCGGCATGGGCTGTTACCCTTTTTACCTTCTTAGTTGTAAGTGGTCCTTGAAGGGAACTTTTTATAGATCCAAGGGAAAAAAATCTCTCTGACTTTTATGTTTTCTCCCATTTTCTGATCTTTAAGAGTCAGTGTAGATAGGTGCTTTTAAGTAATCCAAGGTAATAGATCTTTTGGGACCCATGATTATCTCCAACATTACTCATCTCAAGTCGGGACTTTTGTGCACAAGAGGCCCCAGAAATATTTATGGGACACATGAGAATGGAAGTAACTGGGGCATGAGGTGAGGGGCTGGTATAGATAGAATGCTGGATTCAGGGTCAGGAGACATGAGTTCAAATCCAGTCTGTAATGTTTATTTGATATGTGACCCCAAGAAAATCACTTAATCTTGATGGGCCTCATTTATTTTTGTTTAATCTGTAAAATGGGCATCATGATCCCCAAGGTCAGGGGAACAGTACTATTCCTTGGGCCTGGAAAGGATGGAGGAGAGCAGCTGGGCTGGGGTTGGTCTTGCCATCCTAGGCTTGAGGAGAGGTCCTTGGTGGCTGTTGTCCCACCAGGTGACCAGGGTTTCTGCTTTCAGGTCAGGATGAGTTCAGGTCGGCCTCATCAGCCCAGGGGGGCTGCACATTTAAAAGGTCTCTGACCAGACCCCCCACTTCCAATCAGGACCAGGGGTAGAGGTCACGCTACAGTATCACAGGAACCAGAAGCACCTTGAGGTAGACGTGAGGGTCCTTGCCAGGGGAATATACAGAAACAGCCTCTGAATAGCTCATCTGGAATAACCTGAGCTCTGCTTGAAGGGCCTGGGAGGGGCAAAGGTGGAGTGGGAGGCTGGAAGGAGAGGCAGGAGGAGCCCTTGCCAGCACTCACTGGGTGACCCTCTTTGGGTCTCAGTTTTCACTTCTTGAAAATGGGTGCATTGGACTCGATGTCACCTTGCTCTCTAGAGATTTTACTGGATGTGCACCACACGTTCACACATCTTTGTCTAGTCTGGACCTGTTGTTTCATCGATGTAAGGAACTCTCAAAGAGAAAATGCCCTTGGCCAGTGTAGATTGGCACACACTTTGAAATTTCCAGGCTTACAATTTCCCTGTAGAAGAACGGGTAAAGTGACTTACCCAAGGTTACCCAAGAAGTTGCTATCAGAAGTAGGTCTTTGTACACTAAACTAGGGCTCCTTAAACTTTTCTCACTCAACCCCAGGTACACAGGTATATTTACAGGAATACATAACCTTTCACAGTTGCCAATTTTTTTGCTACCTCCACATTCATGCCGCACAGTTTAACAAGGTTTGTACTAAAGCACACAATTCAAAAAAGACAAAAAGTAATTAAAGCATTCAACTGAGTCAGGAGGGGGACTTAGTTATCTTACTGTGTGCCTTCTAAATTTTAATGCCCTCCCCTCACTACAGTTGTGACTTAATTAGGCTTTGAAGGTTGCTAAAGCTTCTTAAACATAAATATGTTCTTGTTGAGTTGTTTCTCAGTTGTGTCCATCTCTTTGTGACCCCATTTGGGGTTTCCTTGGCAAAGAGACTGGAGTGGTTTGTCATTTCCTTCTTCAGCTCAGTTTAAAGATGAGGAAACTGAGGTAAACCGGGTTAAGTGACTTAGCCAGGGTCACACAGCTACTAAGTGTCTGAGGTCACATTTGAACTCAGGGCTTTCTGACTCCAGGCCTGGCACTCTATCCACTGCACTTCCCTGCTGGCCAAAGGTAAATATGAGGAAGGAGTATATTCCCAGCATGGGGAACTGATGCAGAAATTGCTGATGGAGTGTTGATTCTAGGGGGACAACTTGTATCTCAGATGGATAAGAATGTGGACTTTATGAAAGAGGCTAATGGAAATAAATCTGGCAACTTGGGTAGGATCCCCATTGTCAAGTGCTTTAAAAGCCAGGCTGAAATGTTTATACTTTAACTCAGAGATAATAAGGAGTCATTGAATGCCCCCCCCCTTTTTTTACTGAGAAGTGACATGATCAGACTGGTACTGTTGGAAAGGTATTTTGGCAGATTTGTTGGGGATGGATTGAAAAGGAAAGAAGGCAATCAATTAGCAGGTCTTAGTCCTGGTGAGGGGTGATGAATACCTGAACTAGGGTGTGGCTGTGGGAGTGGAGAGAAAGCAATGATGGTGAGAGATATTGTGAATTAGTAAAACTTGGGAACAAATTGAGGAAGGGGGATTTAAGAGGGAAGATGATGTGAGTCTGTGAGACTGGGAGGTTGGTGGTTTTATTTGTCAGTTGTGTCTGACTCTTTATGATCCCATTTGGAGTTCTCTTGGCAAAGATACTAGAGTGATTTGCCATTTCCTTCTCTAGCTCATTTTATAGATGAGGAACTGAGGCAAATAGAGTGAAGTGACTTGCCCAGGGTCACAGAGCTAGTAAGAGTCTGAGGCTGAATTTGAACTCATGAAGATGAGTCTTTCTATTCAATACATCTCTTAGCTGCCCTGCTTGAAATCTTTTCTTTTTTGGGAAGAGGAATAGATGTTTTCCCTGTGGCGATGGTAACCTGAAAAGAGCATTGACTTTGCAGTTAGGATCTGGGTTCAAATCTTAGGCCTGCTGTTTACAACCTGTGTGATGCTGGGTGAGTCACTTGCAAGGCAGCATGATGTCCTAAGAATGCTGAACCTGGGGGTAGGAAGACCTGGGTTCAAATCTACCCCCTGAAAATTTACCAGCTGGGTGAGTCCCCTAACCCCTCCATGCTCCATGCTCCATGTGTCTCTCCTAGATGCTAAGTTATAGGACATACTAGTATCCTTCAAAACAGAGTGGAAGCCTCACCTTCCACAGGAAGCCTTTGTTAATCTCTGCCCCAGCCCCAGCTGTTAATTCCTGTTTATTCCCTCCCTGCTTCCTCCCCAGCTGCCTCGTGTTCATTGCTTCTACTGGCAGCTGTTTTCGCTCATAGAATGGAAGTTACTGGATGGGGCAGGGGCCATTTTCACATTTATCTTTGCCCCTAGCCTTAGTAGTTGCCTGGCATTAACAACAGGAAATAAGTTCCTCAGAAGGAAAAACACCAAGAAGCAGGGATAGGAGGGGTGGGCACACTGCCAGATATTTCTTAGAAAGTGTTCAGAGCCCTTATGTCCCTCTGTGGGCTCAAAAACAAACCCTTTGGGTCCTGGGACCTGGGGTCCAGGAAGTGCAGGCAAAATTCTGAGGCACCCCAGAGTTTGGGGAGAACCATAGCTCTTGCCACAACTAGCAGTGTAGCCTTGGGCCAAACTACTTCCCTCAGTTTCCTGGCATTAACATATACTTAACAAATTCTTGTGAATTGCTTGGTGACCTTTGTCGATCGCTCTCTCATTGGGAATCCTTTGTGCAGGTAGAATCACAGGCGTGGTGGCAGAATGTTACGGAATAGAGGGTAAAGGGCTGGCCTTGGAGTCGGGGCAGCCTCAGCTCAAGCTTTGTTTTTGGCATGGACTAGTCGTGTGATCACGGGGAAGCCATTTGGCTGCTCTATGTTCCAAGCACAGCTTATAAGTGAGAAGATGCTTCTCTACTTTGGGAGTACTGGGTGGTCCCTACACCAGTGAGATCAAAAAGACTAGGAGTCAGAAGTCCTGGGTTCAAGTCTCTACTTGGGTCATGGCCTTCCCCTGGTGACCTTTGGATGCTGGCCAGGTCATGATCAGGTGATGCTGAGGAAACTTTGGGTCCAGTCCGAGTAAGGGCTGTATGTCCTTCACATGAAGACTAGTCTAGCTAAGGTCAGAGGGGCTTCTATCCCCAAGGCTGACACAAAGGGAATGACTTTTCTGACCACAGCAGCTCACAAAGACCAAATGTGGAGTGCTAGAGATTTTACTCTTGTCTAGCCCTTGACCCTCCCTACAGATCTTTTATATCTTCCCAAGAACTGTATGACGCAGACAGAGCTTCAGTTCCCTTAATTGTAAAATGAGGGAGATGAAATGGATGATAGCTAAAGTTCTATATCTATGATCCTTTGAATTTCCATTTTACAGATGAGAAAACAGAGGATTGGAATGTAGTAACTGCACTGCTGTGCTGAGAGTTAAGGGAATCAAGAGAGAACCTAGGTCACAAGACCAGGAGAGTGATAGAGTAGAGACTTGAACCCAGGACTTCTGACTCCTAGTCTAGGACTCTTTTTGACTCAGGTCAAATTGGTTTTAGTCCTGATCCCTTAGGAACAGTATTTTCTTCCATGCCTGACAGGAGACTTCTTGTGATTGCTTCCAGCCCTTTGTTTTGATGGATATGTAACCCTGGAAGACCAGAAAGGCTGACATTCTGTGTCTGAGCAGCCTTGGATGTTAAAAATATCCAGCGCCCTGAACAATATCCTTCTAAAATGGAGAGAGACCCCCTAGCAGGAGCTCTTTGGCTCAGCCCTGTTGCTATGGGGATGCTGTTGGGAAGTTGTCCTCATTTGGATCTGTTAGATGGAGGAAAGGGGGAGGCATGGAAGGAAAATGAAGGTAGATGGGGCGAAGTGATTAATTAGTCTTCCTCAAATCTGGAAGGATAGGGGAAAGAGACTACAACCTTTGGTATTCAGTGTAATAATCACTTAATAAAAGTTTTTCCTTCCTTCTTTCTGTACTGTGGTGCTAGGTACTGTTTTATGAGCTGGGGCTACAGAGACAGAGGAGCTTGTAATAGGTAACCAGGGATATATAATGAACACATAAATAAATATAATGTAAGTTGATTAGAAAGAGGGAGATAATAACTAGAGGGATCAGGAAAAACTGAAAGGAGATAGCATCTGAGCTGAGGTTTGAAGGAAGATTGGAATCCAGGGAGGCAGTATTGAGACAGGAGTGCATTTCACATATGAGAAATAGCTGGTTCAGGGGCTTGGTGGTGGGAGATAGAACAGTCATCTTGGAGAATAGACAACAGACTAATTTAGCTAGCATGTAAAGTTTGTGAAGGGGAAACTTCCAGGTCCCATGACCAACAAAATGGAGGTCTAGACATTTTCTCCAGTCCTCAGGACCTCTCAATAATAGAAATTATGCACCACAGATAAAGCAATTCCAGCTGTCTCTATGGTCTAGGACACTAAGAACCCAAACAAGGGGAAACTCTGATGAACTAAGACCAGAGAAAGTTAATCTCTAGTTTTTAATGTCCTCTCACTCCCTGCTCCAGCACCCACCATACTCTGGGAGCAGGGCTGCAAAGGTCAAACCATTAGCTTGAAATAGAACTCAACTCCATACCTGCCCACTGCTGCCCTCCCTCCCAGTGCCACAGGATTCCAAATGGTAGACGTTTGCCTAGGCTGAGGAAGTAGCATGATAGCACTCTGTTCTTGAACAGAGCTTGGCCCGAGAATAGGGTAACAGAGAAATACATGTAAATACATGGAAGTGAAGAAAGGACAATTTGGAAGATGAGAAGCAAAATTAAAAGAAATTGTTAAAAAGCATGGGAAAGGGTCAGCTAGTTGGTGCAGTGGATAGAGCACCGGCCCTGGAATTCAAATCTGGCCTCAGACACTTAACACTTACTAGCTGTGTGACCCTGGGCAAGTCATTTAACCCCAGTTGCCTCACTAACCCCCCCCCCCCAAAAAAAACCCCAAAACCCAAAAAGCATGGGAAAGTGGAGGCAAGATGGTAGAGTACAGGCCAGGACCTAACTGAACTCTCCCAACATTCTCCTCCAAACAACTTTAAAATAATTCCCCGTGGAGTATGTAAGAGGTCTGCAGGAGAGGTCTGTAACACCAGGCTAGTGGGAATAGCAGCAGTGGACCTTGAAGGTAGCCCTATAGCAACAGCAGCAGCAGCTTTGGAAGCTCTCAGCTCAGAGACAGTAAGGGGGCAGGGTCAGACAATGGGTGAGAAAGAGATTACAGGGCACCCTTTCCTAGCGCTGGGTGCAGCTGGTGCTAATTGGCAACTATATTGCCTATAGGCAGTTCTGGGTAACAGTTCCAGGGCAGAGAGGAGTGCTGGGAGTCTTCCACAAGGGACTAGGGGACCTGGTTATAGTTCTAGGCCAAGAGTAGCCCTAGTACTTGTGACTGCAGGGGAAGAGGGGCCTTTTCTGTCAATACCAGACCACAGAGCAGAAAGAAGTGACCACTCCTTGACCAGGATAGCACTACCTTGGAAGGACCAAAAATTTGCAGACCCCCTGAAATAACTCTGAAAACCATGGCACAAAAAAGCCTGATGTTTGGCACAGTGCCTTCCCACACTCAAGAGAGCGGAGCCCAACTTTAACATAAAATTCAAAATGAAGAACAAGGATGGTAAAATGAACAAATGACAGAAAAATTATTTGACCATAAGTTGCTACTATGGTGTCAGGGAAGACCAAGACATAAACTTAGAAGAAGATGGCAATGTGAAAACAGCTACAAGTGAAGCCTCAGAGTTGGAAAAAGTAGAAAGCAGTCTGGCAGAAATTTGGCATAGACTAATATCTTACACCATTTACCAAGATATGATCAAAATGGATACATGACCTAGATATATAGATATTACAAGAAAATTTGAAGATGGAAGATATTACCTATCAGAGTTATGGATAGGCAAACAATTTATGAATAAACAAGAAATAGAGAGCAGTGTGTGGTGTAAAATGGATCATTTTGATTACATTAATTTAAAAAGTTTTTGTACAAATAAAACAAATGTAGTCAAGATCAGAAGGAAAGCAGAAAATTGGGAAAAATTTATATATACAATTTCTCAGATAAAAGTCTCATATCTCAAATATATAAAGAACTTTCTCAAATCTCTAAGAATGAGTCATTCCCCAACTGATAAATGATTAAAGGATATGAACAGGAAGCTTTCCAATGAAGAAATCAAAACAATTTATAATCACATTAAAAATGCTCTAAATCATTATTGATTAGAGAAATGCAAATTAAAACAAGCTTGAGATATCATTTGACACCTATTAGATTGCCTAAAATGATTGAAAAGGAAAGTAACAAATATTGGAGTAGATGTGGAAAATTTAGGACACTAAATGACTGTTTGTGGAACTGAAATCCAATCATGTTTGAAAGTGATCTGGAATTATGCCCAAAGAGTTATTAAACTATCTGTTTGACCCAGCAATACCACTATTTGGTCCATTTCCAAAGATGATTAGAGAAAAGGGAAAAACCGGATATATTTTAACATATTTATAACAGCTCTCTTTGTGGTGGCAAGGAACTGAAAATTGCAGGGATGCCTGTCAATTGGGAAAGGTCTGAACAAGTTGTGGCATATGAT
Organism: Dromiciops gliroides; assembly: GCF_019393635.1. Taxonomy (NCBI): domain Eukaryota; kingdom Metazoa; phylum Chordata; class Mammalia; order Microbiotheria; family Microbiotheriidae; genus Dromiciops; species Dromiciops gliroides. The sequence goes on from NC_057862.1 coordinate 11,570,233, forward strand.
CATGATAGAATACTACTATGCTATAAGAAATAATGAGCTAGTTTATTATAGAAAAACATGGATAGACTTGCACAAAATAATGGAGTGAAATGACTAGAAATAAGAGAATGTTGTATACAGTAACAGCAATATTGTTTTTAAAACAACCTTGAGTGACTAAGTCATTTTGACTATCATAAACATTTGAATTAACTACAAAGGACCTATGAAGAAAGATGTTATCGGTATTCAGAGAAAGAATGTATAAATAGAAGTGTGTATAAAATAATTTCACACATATTTGTATCTAATGGTAGCTATCTGGTGGGGGAGGGGAGAAAAAAGGAAAAAGAATGTTACATGACTTTATTATATATGCAAAAGAAATAGCAGGTTGTACATAATAGATTTGTAGTTTCATGTGTAATCATTTTTTATTCTACTTGCTTTGGAAATGCTTGCATTATTTGGTAAATTAAAAATGAAATGAAAAAAAGCAAAGCCTTAAAGGAAAATGCTAATTGGACTGAAGGCCAGCAAAAATTCCTAGAAGAGTTAAAGAAAGAGATGAGTGGTAGAAAAAAAGCTGGGAAAAGAAATGAGAGTAATGCAATACAATTATAAAAGAGAATTAATAGCTTGGTAAAAGAGGCACAAAAACACTGAAAAAAATCACCTTAAAATAAAATTGGCCTAATGATAGAAGCAAAAAAAAAATTTGCTGAAGAAAAGAACTTTAAAGCCAGAATAGACCAAATGGAAAAAAGGGGTACAAAAGTTTACTGAAGAAAACAATATCTTTGGTATTGTCTTGGAGCGTTGTATTGATGAGCAAAGTTGTCATTCAGAGTTCTTCATCAAGCAATGTTACCATCTCTGTGCACAATGTTCTCTTGCTTCTTCTCAGTTCACTATACAAATCTTTACATACCTTTCTGAAATCATTCTGCTTGTCATTTCTTATAGCACAATAATATTCCATCAACATCATATACCACAGCTTGTTCAGCCATTCCCCAATTGATGGGTGTTCCTTTGATTTCCAATTCTTAGCCACCACAAAAAGAGCTGCCATAAATATTTTTGTACAAATGGACCTTTTTGTCTTTGTGGGGATGTCTTGGGGCTATAAACTTTTTTTTTTTTTTGGTTATACTTGCCACTCTGATAGGTGTGAGGTGATATCTCAAAGTTGTTTTAATGTGCATTTCTGTGATCAATAGTGATTTAGAGCATTTAAGAAAACAATTCCTTAATAATTAGAGTTGGACAAGTGGAAGCAAATGACTCCACAATACTTCAAGGAACAACAAAACAAAGTCAAAAGAATGAAAAAAGTAGAAGAAAATGTGAAGTATCTCATTGGAAAGACAACTGATGTGGAAAATAGATTGAGGAGAGATAATTTAAGAATTATTGGACTATCTGAAATCTATGACCAAAAAACCCAGAGCCTAAACACCATATTTTAAGACATTATAAAGGAAAACTGCCCTCAATATTTTAGATCCAGAAGATAAAATAGAAATGGAAAGAATACACCAATCAACTTCTTTTTTTAAATCATTTTCCATTATGATTTTAGTGTTTTTATTGTAATAACAGTAGCTTTTGTAGCCATACATAATTTTGTATACAGGAACTTAAATAGCTTTCTATGAGATAAATATTACCTCCATTTAGTAGATGAAGACACTTCGGCTTAGAGAGCAAATAAGGGATGGAGTCAGAATTGGGATTTAGTCATATTTTCTAATTCCCAGATTGCTTCTCTTTCTACTAAAACAAAGTATATCCTACCCTCCCAATGCAATCCAGAGACTTTCTAAACATTTGGTAAACTTCATAGCTCAATGAATAGAGCATTATGCTTGCTTATAGACAGCAAAATGCTGGCGGAGAAAGATGAATGCTACACTGAATGTATATACTCCTTCATTAGTGATCTAAAGCACTTTGCTACCTATCATTCATTACATTTTTTTTTCTCGACAAACATTTATTTTATTTTCCATTTACATGTAAGGGTAGTTTTCAACATTCATTTTCATAAGATTTAGAGTTCCAAATTTTTCTCCCTCCCTCCCTGCCTTTCCTTCCCCCTCCACGAGATCTCAATCAGGTTATATATGTACAATCCAAAAGTATTCTTTTTATCAGTTCTTTCTATAGCAGTGCATAGTATGCTTCCTCATTTGTTCCTTAGGAGTCCTGGATCATTGTACTGCTGAGAGTAGCTAAGTCATTCACAATTACTCATTGAACAATACTGCTGTCACTACCCACAATGTCCTCTCAGCTCTGCTCACTTCACCATACATCGATGTTCATTAGTCTTTCAAGGTTTTTCGGGGATCATCCTGTTTGTCATTTCCTGTAGCACAAGTCCATTCCACTACATTCATATAGCACAGCTTTTTCCATCATTCCTCAATTGATGGACATTACCTTGATTCTAAATTCTTAGCCTCCACCAAGAGTTGCTATAAATATTTTTTTGTACAATCCCCACCCCCCCGCCCTTTTCTCTTTTTCATGATTACTATTGTTAACTGTTTCCCTTCCATCCTATTCCCTTCTCCATGATATTTATTCTATTATCCATCTTCTTTCATCCTATCACTCTTCAAAAGGGATTTGCTTCTGTCTGTCCCCTCCCCCACTCTGCCCTTCCTTCTTTTGCCCCTCTCTCTTTATCCCCTTCCCCTCCTATTTTCCTGCAGGGAAAGATTACAGGTAGAGATTACTCTACCCAATTGAGTGTGTACATTAGTCCCTCCTTGAGCCAATTCTAATGAGATTGAGGACTTTGAGCTAATTTTGATGAGTGTTAGGCTCATTTACTGCCCAGATTAAATAGATTACTCCACCCAGTTAGGTGTGTCTATTAGTCCCTCCTAGAGGCAGCTCTGATGAGTTTAAGATCTTTGAGCCTTTTCTGATCAGTGTAAAATTCATTTACTGCCCTGCTCCTCTCCCATCTCTTCCCCCACTCCATAAGCCTTTTCCTGTTACTTTCATGTAGGATTTTGCTTCTGCCCTTCCCCCTCCCCCAATGAATTCCCTTCACCCCTCAATTTAACTCTAGCTAAGTGACACAGTGGACAAATCATCACCCCTGGACCCAGGGGGATCCCAGCCAAAACCTGGCTTCAGACACAAGACAGTCACCCACTGTACAACCCCAGGTATGTCCCCCAGCTCCAATTTTTTTTTTATGGTTCTCTAGGGTCTTGTATTTGAAAGTCAAATTTGCCATTCAGTTCAGGTCTTTTCATCACAAATATCTGAAAGTCTCCTTTTTCATTCAAGTCCCATTTTTTCCGCTGAAAGATAATGATGAGTTTTGCTGGGTAAGTGATTCTTGGTTGTAATCCCATTTCTTTTGCCCTTTGGAATATCATATTCCATGCCCTCCGGTCCTTTAATGTAGAAGCTGCTAGATCTTGTGCTATCCTGACTGGGGCTCCACAGTACTTGAATTCTTTCTTTTTGGCAGCTTGCAATATTTTCTCCTTGATCTGAGAGCTCTGGAATTTGGCTATAATATTCCTAGGAGTTTTCTTTTTGGGATCTCTTTCTGGAGGTGATCGGTGGATTCTTTCAATTTCTATTTTAGCTTTTTCTAGAATTTCAGGGCAATTTTCCCTGAGAATATCTTGGAAGATGGTGTCTAAGCTCTTTCCTTGATCATGGCTTTCAGGTAGACCAATAATTTTCAAATTCTCTCTCCTGGACCTATTTTCCAGGTTGGCAGTTTTCCCCAGAAGATATTTCACATTGCCCTCTATTTTTTTATTCATTTGGATTTGCTTTATTGTGTCTTGGTTTCTCATAAAGTCACTGGCTTCCATTTGTTCAGTCCTAATTCTTAGGCAATTATTTTCATCAGAGAGCTTTTGTACCTCCTTTTCCATTTGACTTTTCAAGCTGTTGACTTTTTTTCTCATGTGTTTCCTGCATCACTCTCATTTCTTTCCATTTTTTCCTCTACCTCTCTAATTTTATCTTCAAAGTCGTTTTTGAGTACCTCTATGGCCTGAGACCAATTCATATTTTTCTTGGCAGCTTTAGATATAGGAGCTCCGATGTTCACATCTTACTCTGAGGGTGCCCCTTGGTCTTCCTTGTTACTGAAGAAACTTTCTATGGTTCTTACCTTTCTCTGTCAGCTCATATTGCCTTTCTTTTACTAGACTTTCAGCTCCTTAAAGTGGGGGCACTGTTTCCAGGCTGCAGTATCCCAAGCTTAAGAAGTCCCAGGTGGTATGATTTAAGGAGAATCAGGTTCTTCCCTCACCTGGCCTGTTTCCTGGTCCTAGATGACCCCAGAACAACTTGCCAATCAACCAGCTTTGTGTGTTGTGGTTGTTAGCTCCAACGAGCCTGTGCCTGTCCCCGACCTGGGTCACTTCTACTCGAGCCTACCTCCTGGTTCTCAGTAGGAGTGTAAAATCCAAGTTCTGCCTTAGCACCAGCATAGACCCCTGTAGTCTCCCCCCTGCCCAGGGCTCAGCCCACTCACCAGACTGTGAGCTTAGTTCCAGACAACACTGGTGCTTCAGCTGATTCAGAGGCTCTGGGGGTCTCCTTCTCTGGTGAGGACTTCCTGAGACTGGATCTGTGTCAGGGTGACTGTGGGGTTGGGCCCAACTCCTGTATCAGCACAGCAGCTCCCTCCTTCTGACCTTCCAAGCCGTTCTTGGTTAGAAGATGATATCAGCACATTCTTCTGTGAGTTTTGCTGCTCCGGGCATTTTCCTATGGCATTATTTGGATGTTTTTTGGAGTGATCGTGTCCTGAGTTCAGGAGCTCACTGCACCAATCAACTTCTAAAAGAGAACCCAAAATGAAAACTTCCAGGAATGTTTTAGCCAAAAACCAGAACTCCCAGGTCAAGGAGAAAATATTGTAAGCAGCCAGAAAGAAACAATTAAGATATCATAGAGCCACAGTCAGATTACACAAGATTTAGCAGCTTCCACATTAAAAGAGTTGTAGGCTTGGCATATGACATTCCAAAGAGCAAAGGAGCTAGCGTTGCAACCAAGAACCACCTATTCAGGAAAACAGTATAATCCTTCAGGGGAAAAATGGATGTTGAATAAGATAGAAGACTTTCTTTCTTTCTTTTTTTTTTTTTTTTAAGATGGAAGACTTTCAAGCATTTCAGGTGAAAAAGACCCAAGAGGAATAGAAAATGTGACATTCAAACAGAGGACTCAAGAGAAGCATAAAAAAAAAGTAGAAATGAGAGTAATTATAAGGGACTCAGTGGAGTTAAACTGTTAATATTCCTATATGGGAAGAAGATATGTGTAACTCCTAAGAACTTTATCATTATTAGAGCAGTTAGAAGGAGTCTGCCTAGATAGAGGGCATGGGTATCAGTTGATAATATTGGGATGACTTCCAAAAATGAGTGTTGAAGTGAGAAAGATGGATGACTGGGAGAAGGGGGAAGAGAGAAATAGAATGGGCATTTTTTTTTACATAAAGGAGACATTTTTAATAACAGGGGGAAAACAAGGGGTGGTAGTAGTGGGCATTACTTGAACCTCATCATCATCAGAATTATTTCAAAGAGGGAAGAACACACATATATACACAAATACACTTTTGGGTATAGAAATTTGTCTTACCCCACAGGGAGGCAGGAAGGGAAGGGGATAAAACATGGGGGGTGCAGAAAGAGATTATAAGGGAGTGGGCAAATTGGTGAGGCAATGGCTGGAAGTGAGACAGACTTTTGAGGAGGGAGAGGATAAAAAGAGAGAAGGAAGGAAGGAAGCAAGGAAGGAAGGAATTAAAGAGAGACAGACAGGAAAATAGGATAGAAAGAAATGCATAGTTAGTGATCATAACTATAAATGTGTATGGGATGAGCTAATTCATAGAATGGAAGCAAGTAGCAGAATGGATTGAAAACCAGAATCTAACAATATTCTGTGTACAAGACATGCTTAGATCAGAAAGACATATGGATAGTTGAAATAAAGGGCTCGAACAGAATCTATTATGCTTTTGCTGAAGTGAAGAGGGTAGGGGTAGCAATCATTGATCTCAGATAAAGCAAAAGCAAAAATAGACTTAATTGAAAGAGATAATTGGGGAAACTACATTTTTCTAATAGGTACCATAGACAATGAAGTGATAAAAAATGTTTATAGCAAGTTTAGCTGATAAAGCCCTCATTTCTCAAATATATGGGAAATACAGTCAAATTTATAAAAATAAGAGCCATTCCCCAATTAATAAATAGTCAAAGCAAATGTATAGGCAGTTTTCAGAAGAAAAAATCAAAGCTATCTATAGTCATATAAAATGCTCTAAATCACTATTGATCAGAGAAATTCAAATTCAAATAACTCTGGGGTACCACCTTATACCTATCAGAAATTACAAATGCTGAAGGGGATGGGGGAAAATAGGGACATTAATGAACTATTGGTGGTGTAGTGAAGTTGACCAGCCATTCTGGAAAACAATTTGGAACTATGTCCAAAGGACTATAAACGCATGCATACCCTGTGATCCAGCAATAGAATTAGTAGGTCTATATGCAAAGAGACCAAAGAAAAAGGAAAAAGACCTAGATGTATAAAATATTTATTTTGGCTCTTTTTTTGTGGTGGCAAAGAATCAGAAATTGAGGGGGTGCTCATAAATTGGGGAATGCTTCAACAAGTTGTAGCATATCATTATGATGGATTACTATTGTATTAAAAGAAATGACAAGGCGGGGTGGTTTCATAAAAAAAGATGGCAAGACAAATGTGAATTGATGGCAATGGGAAGTGAGAACTGGAACATCATTGTGCACAGTAACATCAATGAAGACTAACTGTGAAAGACTTGGCTACTCTTATCAATACAGTGATCCAAGACAGTTCCAAAGGACTCATGATGAAAAAATGTTACCCATTTCTAGAGAGAGAACTGACGAACAATGGATGAAAATTGAACTGTAACTTACTGGTTTTTCTTTGCTTTTTTGTGTGGTATGACTAATATGGAAGTATGTTTTATATGATTTCACATGTATAATTGATATTATATTATTTGCCTTCTCAGTGGGTGGGAGGGTGGGAGAGAATTTGGGACTCAAAGTTTAAAAAGAAAAGAATATTTAAAATAAATAATAAATATCAATGATTTAAAAAAATAAAAATAACCATGATCTCCATGCAAGCAAAACAGATTGATCTTGAAGATAGGATTACATATAGACAATTTAAATATTATAGGCTCTCATAAGAACATGGCAAGTTAAAAAACCTGAACACTATAATGCAAGAAATAATACAAGAACACTGCCCAGAAGTTCTAAATATAGAAAAAAGTGTCAATTTAAAGAATTCATGGATCACTTCCAGAAAAAACCCCCACTGTGCTGCAAACTCCAAGACATATAGTAGTTAAATTGAACAATTCCAAAAACATCTTCAAGTAGAAAAGAAAGGAAATTTGAATAATAAAAGCCTATTCTTCATTCACTATAAACCATAGGAGAAAATAGAATAGTGGGTTCTGAAGAGCAAAGGAGCTGAAGATGCAGCCCAAGGTGACCTACCTTGTAAATCTGAGCCTGACCTCAAACAAAAAAAGCGAGATGTTCAATAAAAAAAATGCATTTGAAACATTTCTAGAGGGAAAACTGGATCTGAAGAAATTGTTTGCTTCTCAAAAATCCTGGATAACAGAAATACAAGAAAGGAAAACAAATATGGCAACTAAGAACAATAAGAACATACATATAGTAAGACCATTAAGAGATTTCTTCCTAAATGTGTATGAGGAGACAGGGGTGAATGAAGAAATCAAATAGAAGTGATGATGGAGAAAAAGATCCGAAGCATTATGGATTACACCTCATAATACCCCACCTACAGGTGAATCAATGCTTTTGAAGATTGGCAGGATGTGAATGGCAGAAGAACAAGGGGCCAACAGAGGCAAGAGTATAGGATTATTAACATAATGGGGGTCAGAAGAGGCATTTTGTTCTGGAAGAGTGGGGAAGGATGGAGAAAGTGTGTGTGTGTGTGTGTGTGTGTGTGTGTGTGTGTGTGTGTGTTAATGTCACAGGGAATTTGAAAGATACATTTTACAGAAGTGAGGCAGAGGGAGACCTGGAAGGGTGGGAGAATATGGTCAGAGAAGGGAAATTCCAAATTCAGTATTCTGGAGATTGCATGGTTTGGGATATGTTAGTTGGGGATATAACATAAGCAACCCTGAGGTTATCTAAGAGAGAGTAGAAATTTATATTGTGGGAATTGAAGAGGTGAGTCATCACACACTCAGCCTCTTCTCCAGAGTTAGTGAATTTCACAATAGTATGAGTAAGTCTGGGGGAATAGACTATATGTAGGGAAGCAAATTAAACATTTACCATAGTTGTGGAATCCAGTTTAACAGATCATAGTAGACAAAATCTATAGGGCTTTAATGGCTGCAGAGCTCATCACACAAACATTTGAGTCTCATTACAATCCCAGGGCATAGGGCTTTTATTACCTTCATTTTACAGATGAGGAAACTGAGGCTGAGAGCATAAGTGACTAGCTCAGAGTCAACACAAGCTCATGGACATATGAGGCAGGATTTGGGCTCAGGTTCTCCTGACCTGAGGTTGACTGGATCCACTATGACACCTACCTGGCTCATAAAATATTACATAATAAATGTTGAAGTTTTTAAAATTAAAAAAAATTCTCATGTACTTAATTTTTTAAATAGACATTCAAATTTAAAGTTTTGAGTTCCAAATTCTATGCCTCTTTACCTCCTTCTGCTTTTCCCTGCCTGAGGGGCTAAGCAATCAGATATAGGTTATACATGTGCAATGATGTAAAACATTACCATATTAGTCCTTTTGTATAAGAATCTCATGTACTTTAGGACTTTTTCTTTTTTTTTTCCCTTCCTTTTTTTTTTTTGCAGGACAATGAGGTTAAGTGACTTGCCCAGGGTCACACAGCTAATAAGTGTCAAGTGTCTGAGACCAGATTTGAACCCAGGTTCTCCTGAATCCAAGGCCGATGCTTTATCCACTGTACCACCTAGCTCACCCCTCTCATGTACTTTAAATACCAAAGCTGGCTAAGTATAGATTTACAATTGCTTACACTTAAAATGTACATTCCATGTACAGAACACCTTTAGGAGCTGATTAGTTACTCTCTGGATTCCTTCCTCCTCTTTGCTTGAGAAACAACATAGCAATCCAGTCAGAGACTGGAGTTTTAATCCTGATTCAAAAAACTTGGTAGGTACTTTTGGAACTTTAGGTAAGCCACTTCATCATTCTGAGGCTCAGTTTCCCATCTGTCAAATTGAGAAAATAATAATGCTGTCAACATCTACCTCACTGGGTTGTTGTGAGGCTCAAATAAGATCATTTATGTGAGATACTTTTAACACATTAAAGGGCTATAAGACATGTCAGTAATTATTAGTGCTTATTTCTTTCTTCTGGTTCTGTTTTTAAAAATCACTTTGAATTAATTAATATTTTTCCTTTTTCATGATTTTCTTGTATCACTATAATTTATCTACCCATTTCTCCTCTACCTCTCTTACTTGATTTTCAAAACTCTTTGAGACCTTCCATGGCTCTGAGACCAATTAATGTTTTCATTTGAAGTTCTGGATGTAGGAATTTTGACTTTGTTGTCTTCTGAGTGTGTGTTTTGATCTTTATTGTCACCATTGTAACTTTGTATGGTCAGAATTTTTTCTGTTGTTTGCTCATTTCCTCAGCTTTTTTCTTGACTTTTAACTTTTTGTTAAAGTGGAGCTCTGGTTTGTTGAGACCTGGTCTTTGCTGGTATGGCATGTATCCCAGTATAACAGATCTTTCCTGCTGACCTTCTAAGTTGTCTTGGGCTGGAAAATTGTTTTACTCCATCCTTTTGTGGGCCCTACTGCCCCAGAATTTATTTTGGGGCATTATTTAAAGGTGTTTGGAAGGACTTTGGGGAGAGCTCAGGTGAATGGCTGCTTTTTCTCTGCCATCTTGGCTCTGCCCATTAGTTTCCAATATATCTTTCCAATTATAAAATATTCTTTTTATTTTTTAATTTTGAAGATATCAAAGTGATGTGAAAAGATGTAGAAGGAGGCCTCCAGCATTTTGGGCAAATCCCCAAATGTAGAGAATCTACAGGGAAAGCACAGGCTCTGCTCCCATCCCCATTTATCCCATGCCTTGTGTTCAAAGGGCTTAGTGCATTAGCTAATCTAGGCTTAAGGTTTCAGCCGTCTCAGGAGGTAATTGCATTTTAATGAAGACTGACAAAAAAAGGTTTGAGGATATAAAGGTAAACATGACCAATGGTAGCATTTCCATTGGTCATATTTGGTTGCTGATAGGCTTGAGATGCACCCTGCAGAAGGGGAGAGTGGTTGTATTTGTTATCAGAAGACCAGCAGTCAAATCTTTGCTCTGGTACTTACATCTGTGAGAGAGATGGCTTCCCCTCTCTGGGCTGGTTTCCTCATTTGTGGAATGACAGGGTTGGGCTAGATGATTATTAAAGTCTCTTCCAGTCCTCAAGCATTAAAAATTAACCACTAAGGAGACAATCTGATTCATTGGTTACAATAATAGCTAAAATTAATAGAGAGCTTAAATATTTCCAAAGTGCTAACTTATGTTATATCATTTGTTCCTTATAACAACCCTGTAAGGTAGATACTATTATTATCCCCTTTTAAAGTTGAGGGAAATGAGGCAGACAGAAGTTTAGTGACTTATCTGCCCAGGGTCACATAGCTAGTCAGTGTCTCAATCAGGATTTGAACTCAGAACTTCCTGACTCCAAGTGCTATACTCCAACTTTCTCACCACCTAGCTTCCTCTAGGTTATAATGGTAGAAGTAATAATAGATACTAGTGGAGAGAGTGAATTGAATTTGGAGTGAGGATGATCTGCCTTCAGACACTGACTAGCTGTGTGACCCTGGGCAAGATGAATACTGATGAAAACCTAAACCTGGGCTATGGCTGTCTTAGTGAAGGGAAGGGGATGAATATGAGAGATGGAGAGATGGAAATTATGACTTGGCAAGAGATTGATATTCTCTAAGTTTTGTTTGAATCCTGATGTTCTTAGATCCACCCCAATCTCAATAGATTCTAAGGTCCCTCCAGCTCTATAATTCAGTGTTCTAGACCAGAGATCTAGAGTCAGAAGGGATCTTAGAGACCATCTCATCCAACTCCCTTTTGTTCAGTTGAGGAAACTGAACTCCAAGGAGATGAAATGATTTGCGCAAAGTCACAAGGTAGAATCAGAGGATGCATCTGAAGATATGTCCTATGACTTCAGAAACAGTGTTCTTCCTCCTGTACCAAGATCTCTGCCAGCTCTGGTGTGGTCTAAGGTTCCTTCTGGTCCTGTTTTTCTGGGTTCCAAAGGCTCCTATAACTTTAACAACCGTTCTGCCTATGTAGCTTGGCTCAAACATGTGAACACAGATCTGATGACTTGGCAACCAACCTGGGAACAACAGCAAAGATCTGGCTTTTGTCTGCATTTTAAGCTAATTTCAAAACCTGGCAACTCATTCTCTGTAGGGGCCTACACCCTTTAGGCAGACATGGTTTGGAATATTATTGACAGCTCCCAAGTCAGGTCATGGAGAAGTGCCTTCTGTCCCTGGCAACAATTAGGGTATGAAAAAGGGAGCTGTCCAGACAAGGTGCCGGGTGCCCATTCTCCAAGGGTAAGAGGGATGCCTGATGGGGCTTGTCTTACCCAAGTGAAATGTGGTCAGATTGCTTTTGTGAAAAAGCTCTTAAGACTAAGGGGAAACCCACCAATTCTTGGGAAATTGAAACGAAGAAAAAAAGCTATGTGCCCAGGTGAAGTGCACGTTTTTCAGAATGCAACCAGGATCTTCTTAAAGTCAGAAGGTAGCCCTGTGCTCAGGAGAGCATTCACAAAGCTTTCTCCAACCTCCCACATCTTTTTACCTACTCAGAGAGAATCTTTGCACAGGGTATGTGGTTTACTAACCTGCTTTCTGTGAGCTCCTGGTTACTGACTATAAGGCAAGGCTAACGGACTGGCTTTGGACTGCTTTTCACAACAATAGCAATAGCTAGCATTTATATAGCACCTTAAGGTTTACAAGGCACTTTACAAATACCCTGGGAGAGAGATGCCTTTATATCTCCATTTTACAGATTCCAACTGTCAAAGCAATATTTGTAAAGCCTGGCTCTGACCACACCATTCCCTTACCTAGAAATCTATTTTCTCTCCGGGATAAAATCCACAATTCTCCACCTGGCATCTAGCTGCCATATCCCTTTCCAGTCTTATTTCATATAATGTTATGTTCTAATCCAGCTGGTCTGTTAGTTGCTCTTTCTATGACACCCTGTCTCCTGCCTCTCTGATTTTGTACAGTGTTCTCCATGTCCGATATGCACTCCCTCCTCACTTCCTTCATCCCTCGTTTTGCTAATACTCTCTCCCTCTTGGCTGAGCTTTGTGTAGCTTTTATATTTGCTTATGCAACTACATGTTATAACCTCCCCAGTCTACTGTAATTTCCCTGAGGCCAAGGATTGTCTTTGAATCCCCTCAAGTTACTACCCAGAGTGCCTCTTAGTACATGTTTACCGAATTAAAATTGAATTGAATAAGAGGCTGAGAATCTAGGTATGAATCCCTCCTTTGGTGCTTAGCTTCATGACCTGGGACAGACAGCAAATCATAGATTCTGAGCTGGAAGAGTTGATACAGGTCATTTATCCAGCCTATTTGTTTCATAGATGAGCAAACCAAGGCATAGAAAGGAGAACTGATGCATCTTTGGGTCAAACTAGGTAATAAATAATCTCTCTGAGTTTCGTTTGCTCCTCTGTAAAATGAGATGGTGGGACAAAATGATCTCTAAGTCTATTTTTTTGTTTGAGATGTCATGAAGACAAATTCTTGCAGGAATAAGGCTATGATGAATCCATATGATAAACAGCTAGAGAGATCCCACATCCATGTTGCTAGGTGCTTTTTGTAACCTACATGGTTTGGATAGTTCTTTTTTCTCCATTTGTCCTGGTTTATTAGAAGTAAATAATAGAGATTTCTATTCACCTGTGGCAAATGAAAAGATCATCTCCTTTTTTTGGGGGGTGAGGTGGGGCAATGGGAGTTAAGTGACTTGCCCAGGGTCACACAGCTAGCAAGTGTCAAGTGCCTGAGGGTGGATTTGAACTCAGGTCCTCCAGAATTCAAGGCCAGTGCTTTATCCAAAGATAATCTCTTGTAGCTAGCAAAGGGGAGTCAACATTCTGAGAACAGTAGGAAACAGGAATCTGTGGAAATGGCAAACTGATTAGCACAAATCTGATGGGAGAAGAGTGTGTTATCTGTTACATCTACTCCTTAGGTTTCCAGCAGGGTAGCCCTTAGGGTCTGACCTAGCTTCATCGTCCTTTGCCTTCTTTCAGTCTGTTTTTTGCTCAGCACTTCTTCCCATCCTAACTGCATCACTCTTAGGGCCTAGATCTTGAATACTTTTGACCTCTGAGTCAAGGCTATTCTTATCCAGGGCACCTTTGATTAATCCCCTGTGAAATTTGGGGTCTCCTTCTTTCAAGTTGGAGCCTTTTCCCTCTGTCCAAGAGAGTTGTTATACATTATTTTCTTGCTGAGCTAAATTCCCTTTCCTCCCAAATATACTCTTACCCCAGATGTCTTATTCCCCTTTGTTATTTTCACAAAAGGAGTCACTGGCATCAGGATGCCTCTGCATGGGATCAGGACACATCTGCTGCTTATTCAAGGCAAACTGCCCACCCTCTCATTCTGGGCATGTTTAGAAATCTGGCCCTACCACAGACACTAACACAATGACACCAAAGTAAACAAACACAATAGCATGTACAGGATAGCCCCATTGTAGCAATGCACTCACCATAGATGGTCTTATGGATCAGTGGAAGAGGCAAGAGGCAGTGACTGCTGAGGGGCTCCTTCTTAAAACCATCTAGATGCTTTAGGTGCAGGGCCCATGCTTCTCCATATCCCAATTTCTCAGAGACTCATCCATTTATCCATCCATCCATCCATCCATCCATCCATCCATCCATCCATCCATCCATCCATCCATCCATCTATCCATCCATCCATCCATCCATCCATCCATCCATCCATCCATCCATCCATCCATCCATCCATCCATCCATCCATCCATCCATCCATCCATCCATCCATCCATCCATCCATCTGTCCGTCCATCCATCCATCTATTGTCTCTTCCTCTCATCTAGCTTCCAAATGACCATTTTAAGATATTAACTGATGATAGCTCAAGGTTCTGCGATCCCAGGATTAGAGCTTAGAGATAATGCAATTCAGCTGCATCACTTTTTGGATGGAGAAACCAAGGCACAGAGAGCTGCAGTCATTTGCTTAAAGTCAAAGAGAAAGGAAGTGAGAGTCCCTCTGAACTCTGCCCAGGTCAGACCAAATCTGGAGTGTTGTATTTAGTTCTAGGGACCCCACTTTAGAGGGTGGGGCATTGATAAGCTGGAGAGAGTTCAGGGGAGGGAGTCCAGGATGGTAAAAGGCTTCCAGTTATGACAATCTAAGATCATGACATCATCTCTAAGGTCAGATTCAGCCATAGAAACCTGGGATTCAAACCTAGCTCCTCTAACTCCACCAGCTTGCCTATGGCCTGAGAGGTTATAGGGCACAGTGTGTTGATTGTTAGATGTGGAAATCTTGGGTTCGAGTCCTCCATCAGATGCTTGTTATTTATGATACCTTAGTCAAACTACTCAATTTCTGTGAGCCTCAGTGTCCCCAAGTGTAAAATAAGACTACCTGTAGAACCCTTCTCAGAGGGTTGTTGTGAGCAGCACATGAAATAATGTATAAAAAAGACCTCATGTAAGCCCTTTTTCTTAATATTTATTATGCTCAAAAGTCTCTTTCCTACAGTGTTTTAAGTTGCACGCAGCAGTTTTTGCATACTTATTCTACAAGGGAAGAAGGACATATAGTTGAATCCCCATTTTATAGATGAGAATACTGAAGTCCAAAGTGACTTGATCAAGGTTAACGGCTACTAAGTGCTTTAGCTCAGATTTAAACCCAGGTCTCCTGTGTCTTAAGTCCACCATTTATTCTACTACATCAAAATGCCACCAGCTCAGGACAGGGCACTGTCCCAGGTGCTGTAGTCCAGTATTATCTTTAAGAGATTTTACAATTAACAACTTGAGCAAAGTTTCAGAATATAAAATAAACCCAAATAAATCATTGTCATTTATATATATGACCAGCAAAGTCCAGCAGCAAGAGATAGAAAGAGAAATTCCATTTAAAATAACCGTAAACAATATAAAATACTTGGAAGTTTACTTCCCAAGGCAAACCCAGGAGCTATATGAAGACAATTACAAAACACTTCACACAAATAAAATCAGATCTAAAAAAATTTTAAAAAATATTCATGGGTAGGCCATGCTAATATAATAAAATGACAATTCTACCCAAATTAATTTACTTATTCAGTGTCATACCAATCAAACTACCAAAAAAAGCGTTAAATAGAGCTAGAAAAAATGATAACAAAAATCATGTGGAAGAACAAAAGGTCAAGAATATCCAAAGAATTAATGAAAAAAAAAAGTAAAGGAAGGTGGCCTAGCTGTGCCAGATCTAAAACTATATTGTAAAGCAGCAATCATCAAAACTATTTAGTAAATGAATATAGCAATCTCCTGTTTGATAAACCCAAAGGCTCTAGTCTCCAAGATAAGAACTCACTATTTGACAAAAACTGCTAGGAAAACTGGAAAATGGTATGGCAGAAACTAAGCATAGACCAACATGTTACAACATACACCAAAGTAAAGTCAAAATGCATATGAGATCTAGATATAAAGGGTGATATCACAGGCAAATTAGAAAAGGAATAGTTTACTTGTCAGAACTGTGGGGAGGGGAAGAATTTATGATCAAAGATAAGATAGAGAACCTTTTGAAATACAGAGTAGATCATTTTTACTACATTAAATTAAAATGTTTTGCACAAATAAAACCAAAGTAAACAAGTTTAGAAGGAACCATACTCAAAAGTATTTAAAACTGTGCATACCACTAGTAGGTCTATATCCTAAAGATATCATAAAAAAGGGAAAAGGACCCACATGTACACAAATTTTTATATCTGCTCTTTTTGTGGTAGCAAAGAATTGGAAATTGAGGGGATGCCCATCAGTTGGGGAATGGCTGAAGAAGTTGTGGTATATTAATGTAATGGAATACTATTATGCTGTAAGAAATGATAAGCAGATGGATTTCACAAAAAAAAACCCCAAACCTGGAAAGACTTACATGAACTAATGGTGAATGAGTGAGCAGAACTGGGAGAACATTGTACACAGTAACAGCAATATCATGTGATGATCAGCTGTGAAAGACTTATTTCTTCTCAGTAAAACAATGATCCAAGACAATGCCAAAAGACTTATGGTGGAAAATGCTCTCCACATTCAGGAAAAAGAACTATGGAGTCTGAATGCAGACCGAAGCAGACTGTTTTCCCTTTTGTTGTTGCTTTTTTGTTATTGTTCTTATTTATTCTTTCTTGTGCTTTTTTCTTTTGTTCTAATTAATGTGGAAATATGTTTAACATGATTGTAATGTGTAACCCATATCAAATTGCTTGCTAGCCTTGGTGGGGGCAGGAGGGAAAGGAGGATGGGAGAAAAATTCAGAACTCAAAAAATATATTTACATGTAATTGGGAAAAATTAAAAATAATAAAAATTAAAAGAAGAGGAACAGACAATTTGAAAATAGTTTTAATTTATGGAATGAAACAAGCACTTCTATAACATAGTACAATAAAAAAGATGATTGCACATTAAGAAAAGAGATTTTAGGGGCAGCTAGATGGCACAGTGGATAGAGCACCAGCTCTGGAGTCAGGAGGACCTGAGTTCAAATCTGGCCTCAGACACTTAACACTTACTAGCTGTGTCACCCTAGGCAAGTCACTTAACCCCAATTGCCTCACAAAAAAAAAATAAAAGAGATTTTAAAAGATCTGAATCCTCCAGGAACCAAAGGAATGGATTAGACCAGCCAATGTACAGGAGAAGATGACTGGAAGAGCTGGTCTCATGGTCCTTTCCCTTTTTGGGCACCCAGCTCCTTTGATTCCAGAGTAGATGCCCTTTTTTTTGGGACCACAGGGTAGGATGAGGATTAAACAAGACAATGTGAATAAAGTGCTATGTTCACATCTGTTGTGATTATTACTGTTTCTCACTCTCTACTTTCTCATCCTGTCAATCTCTGAGTTTCTCTGCCCACTGGGATGGCCTTCCTCAACAATCTGATGTCAGCCTTCATGCTACATTTGTATGTTGGGTCATTGTCCAACTATGGGAAGGACTAGGAGATGGCGAGTCTGATGTATATTTGTGAAGTGCTTTGCAAACTTCAAAGTACTATATAAATATGGTCTGTGTGCATCCTTCAAGGTCCCCAGGTGACCAAGGCAGTCTCATTCCCATTGCCTTCTCCTTGAAGTTGTTTATAGCCCAATGGATAGCTGGCACTTTCTTTTTTGTAGGCAATCAACACAGAAAATCATGGATGACTTCCTTGTTCCTAGAGAATGTGTCCAAACTAGACCCTCTTTCAGAATGGATTGCATAATCTTGTCATAAGAAAAAAATTAAGTTAATTTGCCATCTCGAGTATTAGTGCACTGAGGACTAAGAAAAAAACAAACAACATGACCATAAGTAGGAGCCAAGATTGATAGTTTCTAGCCTTCATTCTGCCTCCAAGGCAGGATGCTTGATTTCACCGGAGCCACTTAGGATTTCTATATTTCAGTTTCCTCTTCTGTAGAATGGGTGGATGGCTTCTGCAGTCCTTTCCCACTCTGTCTTATGATACTATGTACTTGAAAAGAGTGAATGACCAGAACAGCTGAGATCTTAGAGGCTCGGCCAGGTGGTCAGAAGGCAGAGGAAGCTGAGGACAAGGTGGTGTGGACACAAATGGAGGAGAATTGAGGAAGTAGGAATTTGCCTCTATATAGCCCAGGACAGTTTTGCTCCTGGACAATGGTGAGGGTGAGGCACAAATGGGAAAGGGATGGATTTCAGGGAAGAGGAGTGAATTCAGGGGATGGGAGATTGACACTTGAAGGACTTTATAAAACGCCTGATTTAATTTTTTCCCTCTGTTTTCAGATGGAGGAGGAAGCAGAGGCACAGGGACAGTAAGAGACATGCCCACCTTACTAGTTGTTTATCCTTCATTCCCAAGGAAGGCTGTGGGAAGGTCCTCCCAACTTTAGGGTCAGTGCTATATCCACTGCACCACCTAGCTGCCCTGTAACCTTACTAGTAAACAGTAGTAGAACCCCCATGACTTCTCATTTCAGACCCATTGCCCTTTCCGCTGTACCACACTGCCTCCAAGATGGTGGAAGTAAGACTCAGAGCCAAAAAATGGGAGGAGAATCAGGGAAGAGGAAAAATGAGGTAGGGGCTTCGGGTCATGTCATAGAGAGACCAGCTAAAGGAAACAGGTATGTTTATATCGAAGAAGAGAAGATCCTGGGGAGAGGAGTGGGGAAAGGAGGGGACCCAAGAGCTGCCTGAGTGTCGGAAACTCTGACATGGGAAAGAGATCCCACTTAAATCCTTAACTCGTTCTGCTTGGCCACAGTGGGCAGAACCAGGAGCAGGGGGCGCCTGATGTCAGGAAGAACTTCCGCAGTGTGGAGCTGCCCCTGAATGGAGGGGACTGTCACAGGAGGCAACAGGCTCCTCTCTCCTTGGGAGTCTTCAAGAAGAGGCTGCATGACCACTTGTTGAGAATGTCACAGTGGGGATGGATGCCTTTGGTGTCTGGATTGGACTAGGTCCTACTGAGTCCCCATCCAACTTTCAAGGTCTGGGAGTCTGAAAAAGTGTTATCAATGATGGCTTTGGGAGAAAAGGGAACCCACGCAGTCTGTGGGAGGAGGAGGATGATGATGATAGAAATCTCATTTGTTCATTGATGGACTGATTGGTGATTGTGATATTGACATCAATGTGGAGCTTTAACTTCTACAAAGTGCTTCCCACACCTGATCTCTTTGCCACATGGCAAAGTAACCCTGTTGGGTTGGTGTTATAGTCATTATGCCCATCTTACAGATGAGGACATTGAGTCTCGAAGAGGTAAAGTAACGTGGCCAAGGTTACTCAGCTTGGTTTTGAACCCAGGCCTTCATTCGATAAGTGTTAATTATGTATCTTCTGTATGAAGGGCGAGGGTGGGGGTGGGGATACAAAGTTTCTCTAAGTCTTGGCTTGGTTCCCAGTCCTCACAGAACATGTCCCTACCTTCTGGCATGGGGGTAAAACACAAGATCACAAAATCACAGTGTTACATGGTAAAGACATCAATGAGGTACAGAGACTGTAGGAAGTGAGGTCCTGGATCCTAGATTCAGTCCGAAGGGACCCCAGAGTCCCTTCTGGACTCATCAGTCCAATGCTCTCATTTGATAGATAAGGAAACAGTCAGAGAGCAGGGACGTACTGGAAGCTTTTTGAGGGTAGGGTTTGCTTTCTTTTTCCCCTCTTTATCCCCAGAGCTTAGTTCAGTGCCTGACATACAGTAGGTGTTTAATAAATGCTTGTGGATGGATTGCTGAAGGTCCCTTTAAGCTGTCTGTTCCCCCAACTGCCAAGGTAGCTGGTTGCTGGACATGTGGTTTGAAGACCTGATCAGAAGGAAAAGAAGCATGAGAAATGAGGGGAGAAGATAACATTGTGGTTGAGAAATGCTGGGAGCTCCGCACATATGGTCAGCAGCCTGACTGGCCAGAGGAGAAAGCAAATTCTCAGAAACAGGAAGAAGAGACAGGAGAGGGGAAAACCACAATCATGTGGCTCTCACTTCCTGGAGAAATCATTTTGTAGCATCATAGGTTTGGGTCCAGAAGGGACTTGCTAAAGATAATTAAAGTCCAGTCTCTCCATTTTACAGATGAAGAAATTGAGGTCCAAAGAGAAGGAACTTGTCCAAGGTCATACAACTAGCAAGGGGTAAAGTCAGGATTTGAACCTCAGTCACCTTCTGTTTGCACAGAAACACTGTGAATTTTAGGGCTCTAGGATCCTAGATCTTCAGAAGCCAGCTAGTCCAACCCTCTGATTTACAGAGAGGGAAACTGAGGTCCTGTGAGGGGAGGTAATTTATTCAAGGCCATGGGCATTGGAGGCAAGTAAGGCACCAGCTTCTAGTGATTTCCACTCCTCTACATGACTGTAGGAGCATCACTGGGTTAGAGATGGGGAGCCAGGTGGGCCAGAGGTGGGATTGGAAGCCAGGTTTTCTAACTCTTGATTCCATGGATTTTCTATTACACTTTCCTGGGCATCTTGTATTCCAAGGGGGCCAAGGACACAGGTGTGAATGCACACAGACACACATACACACACGCACACCCTGTCACAAACACACACACACATTCACATACATGTACACATGCACACACATTCATTCACAGTCTGCACACTCATGTACACACACTCACACACATAGGTGTGCATGCACACACATGCACACATGATCCCTCTTTCTCTGCTCTGATTCCCCTTGCATTCTGGAAACAACAGGCACACAGTTGTGCTCCTGCCTAGGGGACTCTGAATATCTGGATGGAGAATGAATAATTCCATTTCCTGGATGGAAAGCAAGAAATGAAATTCTCTGAGAACACCTGCATGCAGGCCCCCCCCCAACCCCCACCCCAGTTTTTACTAGAGACGACTGACTATGGGAGGGATGTCACTTGTAGGTTGTATGTTTTGGAAGCTCATTTGTCAAAAGAAGAGTGATGCTTTGGTCCTAAGATGTTAGGTTCTAACATTGATTTAGAAATTGAAAGAAAAATTGTGAATCAAGTTTTGAGAGAAAATTCTTCATTTGATGGCTACTGAGGTGCTCTGCATTCCTAAAACTGTGGAGATTTGTGCAGGGCCCAGCCCCTCCCAGGCTTTCAGCTTCTGCTGAAAAGTGAGGCAGCATGGCCTAGTGGGCAGCACGCTGTGTTTGGAGCTAGGAAGATGAGTTACACCTGACACAGTGAATTGTGACAAGTGGCACATCACTGAACTTTTCTGACTGAACTGCTCAAAGAGAGATCAATTATGACTTGCATTGATGGAAGAAATTCCTACTCTGACAAGACCACTAGATTCTCTAAGCTCCCCTTCTGAAAGGGGTTAATCCAAGTTGTCTGAATGGTAATTCATATGTAGTAAAATTTCCCTTATTGCAATTTTTTTGCTTGATTTCGTTCAAGAGTTTTTTTTCCAAATAGTTGAGGGGAAAAGGTAACAAAATAAAACTCAATAATTGAAAAAATTATTAAAAAAGAAACAACACCCCCAATTTTCCATATTATTAGTAACTCGTGTGTTTTTTGTTCTATAGCACTGAAGGAACCTTGGAAAGTAGACTGTAGAGGGATTGCAATCCCGATTTCACAAATGGAGAAACTGAGGTTCAGAAATGAGATTGCTTGCCTACAGTCATATTAAGCAACAGAAATAGGATTTGAACCCAGGTCTCCCTGGCTTCCGGTTCAGAGGTCTTTCTACCAGAGTAAACAACTTCATGGCAAGATAAACTGCATTTCATTCTGGTAAAATATAATCTGAATGAGTCAATTTATTGTGGTACAACCTTATTAATTTGGATCCATCGGAGGAAAGGTCATTTTGAACTAGAGATTGTGTATATTTATTCATCGAAAGAATCAAGTGTATTCTGTTCAAGTCTATAGGAACTTGAATTTGACCAAGACTGGAGAATTTGTAATTGGCGCATCAAAGCCCCAAGGCCAGCCTAGTGTTGTTTTTATTGCTTCTGCTTCTGTGAAACCTACAAAAAAGTACTTCAAGTGAGTAAACTGTCTCCTTTCACCTTTATTTATGTGAGATTTAAAATTGGATATTAGATCATAAATCAATTTAGGCCACACCCATTCTTCTGGCGACTCAGCTTCCAGCAACAGTTAATCCTTTCTGGGTTAAACCAAGCCTGGAAGGTGGCCACAGGCTATTGAGAGAGCTTTTATATAGAATCAAGACTTGCCCTCCACCACCTGTATCCAGAGCACAAGTGGCTTTCTTTTGTCTTTGAGGGCCCTGGTGGGACCATGTTGCCCTCAGAAGCTGCCACTTTTGTCCCCTCCCATTTACAGTGTTGTTAGAAAGTTGTAGTCTTGCTATAATTTTGGATTATAAATTTCTATCAAATCAAAATTCATTGAGCATTATTCATTGTTAGCCACCATTTTGTCTATGTACCCTCAAGACCTAGCACATGGCTTGGCCCACACTGTAGTTAAGGTGCTTAATAAATGCTAATTGGCTTACTGATTGATCTGTTTCTACCCAACAAGGAGGATCCAAGTTAGTTGGAGAGATGAGTCATTTGTCAATTAAGAAAAGAGGCTGGTTGACCGTATGTGCAAGTGCGCACATATGTGTGTGTGTGTGTGTGTGTGTGTGTGTGTGTGTTTTAGATCTGGATGAGGAAGATGGCCTCTGAGGTGCCCTTACAGCTCAGATTATGAAATTCTATTCTAATTTTTAGAGGTTTCTCTTATCTTGTATGGCATGGACTGAGTCATGGAGAGGGGGAGGTGATGGGCATTGAGAAGAGGCATATGACTTCCTAAACAAATTCTGCAGGAGGTTCTTGCCATATGGGAGTCATATGGCTGACACTTAGTGAATGGCTGGGCAGAGGTAAGGCACTGAGTCTGCTAAGGATTTGAATTGGGGGCTTTCATTGATGTCAGCATGTTAGTCTAGCCTCCTCAAAGTCCCCGACACCTGGGCATGGCAAGAAGCTCAATTAAGAAAGGGCTAGGGATGTGTGAGGGGATGTCCAGAGAGAGCTGCTCTCTGAGTCACAAAGCCCGGGGTTGTAATCCCGTCCTTTTACCCTTGTGACCTGTCTGACCTTGGGTAGACTTCAGCTTCTGAAGTTCATTCAGACCCTAAATCCAAAATCCTCTGATTGAGCTCAGAGGAATGTTGGCCTTAGGGGCTATTCCTGGGAAGCTGCATCATCCACATTCCAAGGACTGTCATACTTTTCAGAGGAAGGGGAAAGTGAATTCATCCAGATCTGGAGGGATGAACTGCTTTATTCCAGCAAATCTGAGCTCTTTTCCCCTCTGGGGTTCTCCAT
Source organism: Dromiciops gliroides (assembly GCF_019393635.1). NCBI lineage: Eukaryota > Metazoa > Chordata > Mammalia > Microbiotheria > Microbiotheriidae > Dromiciops > Dromiciops gliroides. The sequence goes on from NC_057862.1 coordinate 11,593,474, forward strand.
ACCAAGATAAGGCTAGAAATCTGGAGTCATTGCTCCTGGGAAAGCCATGTCCACCCAAAGGGAATGCTTCCTTCCTTGCCTATGAAGAAATTTAGGAATGAGTCCTCTCTGCAAAAGAAAGAGAATAGTGCTAAGAGGCAGCCAACAGGGACCACACTCAGTTGTTCCCCTAGGGAAACCCTGCCTTCAGAAGAGAGCGCTGGGTCTTGGAAAGAACATTGGCTTCGGAATCAGAACCCCGGAGCTCATATACTCCATTTGCCATTTACTAACCAGTGTGACCCCGGGCACATCACTCCAGTGGCTCCCTATTGCCTCCAGATCAAATATAAAACCTTCTGCCTTTTAAAGTCCTTCACAACCTGGCCCCATCTTTATCCCCTCCAAGTACTCAACTCTCTGCTTCCATCTGGCCTTCTTGTGGTTCCTGAAACACACCGCTCCATCTCTGCTCTCTGCGTCTGAGTACTAGAGGGCCCCCTGCATGGAAGACTCTCTTCTCATCTCTGCCTCCTGGTTTCCCTGGATTCCCTCAAGACCCTGCACAGATTCGGCCTTTTCCTAGTTGCTCTCAATGTTAGCTTTATCTTTACATGGCTGTTTGCATGTTGTCTTCCCCATAGAATTCGAGCTTTTTGGGGAAAGGTCTGTGTTTTTGCTTTTCCACTTAGTAAGTGTAAGAAGTCTGCCCAAGGTTGGACTGGTAGCATTTACATAGACAATGCTTAAAAAATGCTAATTGATTGACTGATTTCCCTTATCTGGGCTTCACTTTCCTTATCTGTAAAAGAAAGGGATTAGGGAATGGCTGAACAAATTATGGTATGTGAATGTGATGGAAGGAATACTATTGTGCTGGAAGAGATGATGAAGGGGATGATTTCAGAGAAACCTGTAAAGACTTATATGAACTGGTGCAGAGTGAAGGGTATAGAACCAGGGGGACAGTTTATCCAATGACAACAATACGGTAAGGACAGACATCTTAGAAAAACATAGGAACTCTGACCAACTAATCCAATGGCCAATTGCAATACCAGAGGACTCAGGAGCTGAAATGTGCTACTTTCAGGAGCTGAGGGACTGAGGGTGCAGATGGAGATGTGCTGATTGTTTTTGGATGTGCCTAATGTGGTCATTTGTTTTACTTGAGTTTCCATGTTTGTTATGAGTTTTGTTTTTCTCACTTTCTCAATGGTGGTGGAAGGAGGGAGGGATAAAATATAAATCTAAAATAAAATTGAATTTAAAAAAGAGAAGGGTTGGACTAGATTCTTTCTAAAAGTGTCTTCCAGCTTTGAATCAATGATTCTATGAAGAAGAGAGTTGATATATCTAAAGTCATTTCCAAACTTTGAGGTGCTATGTAAATGTCAATTGTCATTATTTGAACTCTGGTTCATGGGAGCCAATCAATCAGCAAGCATTTGTTAAGCACCTACTATGTGCCAGGCACTGTCAGACACCAGAGATACAAAGCAAATATACGTAGTCTCTGTTCTCAAGGGGACAACTCCATTCAGTAGAGTCCAAATTTGCTTTGAGCCATGGAATATATCTGATATCCCCTGAAAGCTTCCAGTTCTGTCTTGGATATAAACAAGAAGCAAAAAGAAAACCCTTTTCCTCCAGGACTCAATTTCATCCATTATACCCATTTCATGCATTAGACCATCACAAATCTCTAGACTAGGAATCAAGAATCTGAGATTCTCCAGATCCTCTGGAAGGGCTTTGTCGATCACCTCTAAGGGTTCTTAGCTTGGGGGCATTTTTTTTTTTTTAGTATTTTTATAAGTATTTCAACATAATTGATAGTCTTTGTAAACTTGATGTAGGAGGCAAAAAAGGGTTAGTAGAAAAATATAAGACCCAAGCTCTAGTACAGATATTAGCTCTAAAAGGGAGTCAGATCCCAGTTAATGGATAACTTATGTTAGGTTCTCATACCCATAGTGATCAACATCCATAACGGACCAGAACGGGTCAGGTCAAAATAACAATAAAGGAAAAAGACAACCTATAGAAATTCTAATGAAAAATGATTATATTTTGAAACTAGCCATGGGAATCAGAAAGAGACATGCGCAGAAAAGACCAAATTTGTCCCCAGATTCACCTTATGACGTGCAAGCCCCCAAAACACACCTCCACTGAAAATAGGTACCCGCCTCGGGGGTTGGTTTAGGACTCCAGGAATTCCAAATTAGGATAAGCCCTCCCCTGTAACACCCCTAGGTGGAGAATATTATAATGAGTAGGACAGTCCCTCCTTTGTACCTCCCCAAGGTGGAGATTATTATAATGAGACTGATAATCAATTTATCCATACTATAAATATAACTGTCTTTCCTTTCCTTATTTGAGAGATACCTTTCCACTTTTCTGGTACTCTCCCTGTGATCACTCACAGCATTGCAATAAAACTTGGTAAACCGAGTCACTGAGTCTTGTAATTCTTTTGGGACAACTCACAATCAATTTGACCCCAAATTCCCATCCCACATCAAACTTATGTATTTTGTTGCATTTCAAGGCCTTATTCTGAGAAGGGTCCATAGGTTTCACTAGATTGACTGTCCTAGGGGTCTAGGACACAAAAAGGAACCCTTGGTTCTCTGATTTCATGAAGAAACTGAGGCCCAGAGGCAAGGTGATTTGTCCAAAGTTACACAGCTAGTAAGTGGCATAATCGGCAGTGTCAAAGTCAATCCGACCCTCTGACTCTAAGTCTGGTGTTCTTTCCTCTACACCCTGGTGAGCTCTGGAGCCAGGGTCTGGTGAAGAGTTATGCTTCTTTCTTCTTTTGGTCTGGGTGAATCTGTCCAGGTGTCCTGAGTCCACTTCATTCTGGTGTTAGGATTCTGGCCTCTTCCCTGAGAATTTAGTCTTTCCATCTGAACTTCTTCTGGTCTCACCCCAATCCTTGCTCTCAGTACAGTACATAGACTGAATCATAGTTTTGGCTCTTCATCTAAGGACCGATGGCTAATTTTATCCCTGTCACCATCATTTTGACCTCCATGAACAACGGCACTGACAGGACACCTCCCTCTCTGGGTACTGATCGTGACAGCAGGATGGGACCAGCTTTCTTCTGGTGTTTTGTGATATGAGTCCATCATTACGAATACGATTCAGCCCCATAGGCATGTGCTGACTCACTGGGCATTGGACAAGGGTCTCATACTTAGAGTACCAAGAGTCAAGTTCTACTGTGTGATATTCAGCAATATATTAAATTTAATTTCCTTAATTTAAATTTGGCATTGCTGAAGGCCTAGCATCGGTAGGGAAGGTGATGGACAGAATGACTCTTTTTTTTTTCTGGATAGAGACATTGAAATCTAATCCATGCTACATTTGCCTGATCCCCGTAAACCATCCAAAATGATATCCAGAAAACACGTGGCAATGTCGTTGTCGTCGTTGTCGTTGTCGTTGTCGTTGTTGTTGTTGTTGTTCAGATGTGTCCAACTCTTCCTGGCCCCATTTGGGGTTTTCTTGGCAGAGATCCTGGAGGGCTTTGCCATTTCCTTCTCCGGCTCATTTTACAGATGAGGAAACTGAGGCAAACAGGGGTAAATAACTTGCCCAGGGACACACAGCTAGGAAGTGTCTGAAGCTAGAGTTGAACTCAGGAAGATGAGTCTTCCTGATGAGATATCATTTTTTTCATTGTTGTGAATTGCTTTATAATAAAAATAAAAGTCACTGGATTTGTCACAAGGTTACAAAGTCACTTGACTGATGATGTAAGATCCTGGAACCACAGAAGGAGGGCATTCTCCAGGGGGCCGGAGATGGCATTAGAAAAACCAAACCAAACCACAAGAACAGTTAAAATTGTAGGGAAATGAGTTTTACTGAAACTGTCTTATGTCATTACAAAGCATGAGCTCAGCCATTACAGAAATGGGAAATGTCTGTTATTGGCGAGCTAGTCATTGTGACAGAGAAAGGTTTCCACAGCATCGGTCAATTAAACACTGATGTTGTACATACCATGTGCCAGGCCCCTTGGTAGGATCTGGGGCTATAAATACACAATTAAAATAATCCCTGATCTTAAGGAGCTTCCATTTAATCAGAGGAGACAATACCTGCACACCCAAGCATTTCAAAAAATGAATACACTAAACAGAAAGGGAGCATTTGCGGGGTCAGGGAAGACCTCATGGTGAAGCTCTGCAGGAAATGAGGGATCCTAAGAATCTTAGATCTCAATGACTTGTTCACTTGCCTTATTGTCTAGAAGAGGGGACTGAGGCAGAGAGAAGAGAGATGACTTGTCCAGATTCACGAAGGCAGCCAGGGAGAAGGTCCCAAGTATTCAGATCCAGTGCTCTTCCTCCGATGCTAACTTTCCAGCAAAGAAAGACTCTGCTGCAGGGATCAGGAAAGGTGGAAGGTGGCTGAAGAGACAAGATTCTAAGTAATAATAACAAACAGTTATATAGTTAATACACATCATATATCATTATATAGTTAATATATATAATAACATTATCATACATTAATAATTGACATTTATATAGTGCTCACTATAGGCACTGTGCTGAGCACTTTATTATTATTATTACTGCATTTAATCCTCACAACAGGTAGGTGTTATTATCATCTCCATTTTACAGATGAGGAACTGAGGCAAACAGATGACTTGCTTGTAAGCTCCTCCATTTGACTATAAGCTTTTTGAGGGCAGGGACAGTCTTTTGTCTCTTTCTGTGTCTCCAGCACTTAGCACAGTACCTGCATATAGCAGGTGCTTATAAATGTTTTTGGATTGATTACCCAGGTTCACCCAACTAGTAAATGTCTAAGGCTGGATTTGAACCCACTTCATAACTCCAGGGATACCATTCTATCCACTGCATCACCTTGCTGCCTCAAGAAATGAGGAGGAAATGCAATGCAGGCATTTGGGACAGCCAATGCAAAGGCATAGAGCCAGGCAGTGGAGTGTCTTGTGTAAAGAAGAGTTAGAAGGCCGGTGTGGCTGGAGGGTGGAGTCTGGGAAGGTGTCGAGGAAACTTGATGCTGTTCCTCAGGAGTGATTCAAAGTTCTCAGGAATGAAATTCTGAAGACACCAAGGGAAGCAATTCCAGTGAGAAGGGAAAACAGGGATTTGCCTGAAAGGATATCGGACTGACAAAAAATGCGGCCCAGAGGAGGGAAATGAGTCCAGGCAACAGAAGATGAACACAGGACTTGGCGTGGTGCCCAGTGCTGCGAATGCTCAACCTCCGACCCAAGGGCCTTCACTGCCCCTCCCCCAATATCAGGGTCAAATGGGAGATTGGAGTGTTGGAAGGAATCTCAAAACTCTCCCATTTTACAGACGGGGAAATGGAAGCTCATGCAAGTCTAATACCTCTAGAGTTGGAAGAGATGTTGGAGCCTGTCTAGTCTAACCTCTTCATTTTACAGATGAGAAAACTGAGGCCGAGGGGGTTTAAGTGACTTGCCAAGGATGACAGGTGATGGAAATAAGGCCAAGCTTCTCAATTCTAATTTGGCTTCTTTTCTTTCTCTGCCCACATCACCTTTGGATGGAAAAGGACAGAGCAGCAATGGCTAATAGAGAGTTGATTCCCAGGATGAGGAAGGAGATAGTAAGAGAGCCCGTAACTCCTCTGAAGAATCCAAGGCACCTGCCCAGATGAGCCTTATCCTCGAGGATAGAAGGAAATGGCAGGGGGTGGGATGGTGGAGTCAGTCACCGCTATTTGGAAGCCAACTGAGAGCAGGAGACTTCAGGACCGGCCGAGGGCCCGGTCTTTACAAAAGGAACAGGATAGAATGGGCAAAGTGTCAGCTGGTGAGCTTGATTTTGATTCCCGGCAATGGATGGGTGACTGCCTGATCAGTGAGCCTCTGGACAAGGAAATAGGGATCCCAAGGAGGCAGCTGGGCTTCCTCGAGTGCAGGCTGTGCTTGACTGGGCTGGCTTCCCTTTTCTTGTACAGGGCGACTGAACGGATGGGTTAGGAAATGTTTGTTGAATCATGTGATCTGAACTGAAGAAGACCCAGGGCTCTTGGTGGCGGCGGGGCTCTAAGCCCAGGAGTCAGAAGCATAACATGGCATAGTCTAGGTTGGGCACAACTTCCAGGAATGAGTTAGTGACAGTTACCCTACATTTGGTCTGGTTGGACTGTATTTGAAGTCTTGTATTCACTAAATAACATCATGTTTTAGAGAGAACGCTGGCACGCTAGAGGGCATCTAGTACCAGGTTGGGGAAGTGCTTTGATTTCTAGCTGTATGAAACCTTGATTGAAGGAAATGGGGGTGCTTAGGCTGCGGAAGAGATTTTTAAGAGGGGGCATCATAGGTGTCCTTACATATTTGAAGGGTCGTCTTGTTGAAGAGCAATTAAGTTTGTTCCCTTTGGCCCTGGAAGGAAGAACTGGGTGCCGTGGGAGTGGGTGGGGAGGAAGTTACAAAGGGGGCAGATTTGGCCTTGTCAGGAAAAATTTCCTAATGAGCAGAGCTATCTCAATGTCCATGGCATGTAGGGGGATGCTCCTCACTGGAAGCCTCCCAGCTGAGCCTAGACAAGCACACTTCTTGGGTACTATGCTTGGCCAGATGTGGCTTGGAAGTCAAGTGCCCACAGTCACCTCAGAGATATCTGCCGTTTCTAAAATTCTGTGGAAACAGATTCCTCCCTTCCTTCCTCCCCCCCCCCCCCGAAAAGGTCTCTTTCCCAGAAAGAAGATGCTTGTTCTTTCCTCTTGTGACTGCGGCCAGTTTGAGCCTCAGTTCTTCCTCAGTAAAATAATCTTATCTCACAAGACAGCTGTAAAAGTGCTCCAAGATCTCAGGAGTGTCAGAGAATTGTCAAGGCAGTAAGCATCATTAAGCCTCTGCTACATTGTGTTAAGTGCTGGGAATACAAAGAAAGACAAAACCAGTCAGTCCCTGCCTTCAAGGAGTCTACCAGGCACAACATGGGAAGAGCTATCTGCTTATTATTCTCACTCCTTGGAAAGCAGAGTGGTGAAAACCTGGCTTAGAATTCCTCCTCTGGCACTAGCTTGTGACCTTAGGCAAGCCAGTAACCTCTTCCAGACTCTATTTACCCTTCTGAAACAGAGGGAGAATAACAATGATCGATGTGTATGAAACCCTGCTGCCACTCTTGAAGCCCCATTCAAGGTGTCCCAAAACTCTTGGAAGCTATTAACGCTTAACACTGCACTACAACTTTTGGGATACTCTAAATAACTGCTGGCTATTTTCACTACTATCTGTGTGACCATGGGTCATCTATGCCCTTGCTGACCTCACTCTCTTCTGTTTAATGGGCATATTCATGCTTATGCCATCCACCTTATGAAACTGGTCATGTATGGTAATTACTGCTGTTATTACCTCCATGACTCCACGCTAGGCTAACTCCTAAGCAGTGAAAGTATTGCACAGTAGAAGGAGTCCTGAATGTGGAGCCAGACAGACCTGGGTCCGAATCTCACCTCAGACACTTACAAGTTTTGTGACTGTGGGCAAGTTCCTCTTTCTTCAGTTTCCTTTTCAAGGATAACAGGCAGGTGCACTAGCTAGGACAAGCCCTAGAGGGCTCCACAGTGCACGAAGTGCTGGTGCTGAAGTCTCTAAGGCCTGAGTTCAAGTAGGACCTCAGACACTTATTAACTGTGTGACCCTGGGTAAGTCCCTTACCTTCTATTTTCCTCTCAGTTTCCTTCGTCTCAATTTACTCACCTGTAAAATTAGGATCATGACAGCAGATACCTCCCAGGGTTGTTGGGATGATCAAATGAGATAAAATTTGTAAAGTGTTTATCACAGAGCCTGGAACACAGTAGGTGCCATATAAATACTAGTTATTCTTGGAAAATAAGGGGATTGACCTTGATGGCCTCTAAGGGGCCTTCCAGCTCTCAGTCTCTTAAATCCTTTCATTCTTTGGCATAATTACATGTTCCTTAAGAGTGGAGACTGACAAACATCTGGGCTGATGGGAAGGAAGACACCAACCAGCCTGTGCTGTGGGGGAAATGGATTATCACTCTCTGCACCACCAGCTTTTGGAACAGAAGCCCAGAATGGAGAGGGGACCCATCCCAGGTCTCTTGGACAGAGCCATGCCTAGAACACCCTTGCCTAATGCAGAACCTGACCTCTCCTGCCTGGGCTGGCTCAGTGGAAGCCCCCACTTCAGTTTGGGACTTGTTCTTTTCTTCCATAAAGTGGAATGTTTGGACTATAAGGATTATCTAATCCTTATAGCCACTTCTTACTCTAAATTCTATTAATCAGTCAATCAACAAGCATTCATTAAGCAACCACCTGCCACCGAGGATTCAAACACCATGTATACATACACGTATCCACACAGAAGCACACACAAAGTAAACAGAAGGTGATTCTGGTGGTGAGGCACCAGCAGTTGTGGGAATCAGGAAAGGCATCACATGGAAGCTGGAGCTTGGGCTGAGCCTTGAGGGAGTTAAGGAGTCTCGATGTGGTCCTCAAGGAAGCCACTGGAGTTTAGCAAGGAGGGGAGTAACAGTCACATCTGCAACTTAGAAAGGTCACTTTGGCAGCTGCCTGGGGCAGAGGGTGTAACAGGGCAAGACTTGAGGTAGGGAGACCAATTGGGAGGCTGTTGTTATTGTCCTTGAAATGGGAGACTGAATTTGCATGGTATGTATGAGAGTGGAGAGAAGTGGGGAGATGTGAAAGATGCTGTGAAGAGCGAAGCAGAATTGAACTTGTAGGGCAAGGGAGAATGAGGAGATGGGGAGAATGGTGGGGTTGGGAACATGGGTCACTGGAAGGATGGTAGTGCCCTGGGCATGAATAGGGAAGCTCAGAATAACAGATTGGGGAAGACAATGAGTTCTGCTTAGGGCATTTGGGGTTTGAGATGTCTCTTGGGTATCCAAGTGTGAAATACTGAAAGATAGTTGTTGACATGGAACTGAAGCTCATCAGAAAGATTGGGTTTGGATATATAGGTCTGGGAGCATAGACATGAGCATGAAACCAATTGGAGCTGATGAGAGAGTATAGAGTACAAGAGAAGAGGACCCAGGACAGGGCCTTGGGGAAAACCCACAATTAGGGACCCACAAGAGATTCGAAAGTAGTAAAGAGCTGTGAATGACTTGGTTATTTTCAGCAATGCAATGATCCAAGACAACTCTGAAGGTCTTATGAAAAATGCAGCCCATCTACAGAGAGAGAACTGATGGTGTCTGAATACAGATTGAAGAATATTTTTTGTTAGTTCCTTTATCTGAAGTTTTGTTTTTGTCTGTTTTCTTTCACAACCTGGATAATGTGGAAATGTTTTGCATGACTGCTCATGTATAGCTTGTATTGAATTCCTTGGGTTCTTGGGCAGGAGAGGGCAGGAAGAAGAGAATTTAGAACACAAAGTTTAAAAAAATTGAAGTAGAAATTTGTATTTATATGTAATTTGGGAAAATAAAATTCTAAATAAATAATTAAAAAAGAAGAAGTAGTAGTAAAGAAAAGTGGGAGGAGAACCAGGAGAGAGCAGTGTCAGGAAAATCCAAAGAGGAGAGAGTAAGGGAGAGGGTGATCAACCATCTCAAGTGCTGAAGAGATGTCAAGAAGGATTTGGACTGAGAAAAGACCACCTGATTTGGTAATTGAGAGATAACTGGTAACTTCAGAGGGCTTTCATCTGAGTGATGACAGCAAAAGACAGATTACAGCAAGCTGAGAAGTAACTGGGGAAAGAGGAAGTGGAGCTATGAACATAGCTCTTTCTTTTTTCTTTTTAATATTTCTTTTTTCCACTTATGTATAAAGATAATTTTAAACATTTTTTGACGTTAATTTCCAAATTCTCTCCCTCTCTTCCTTTCCCCTCATTGAGAAGGCAAGCAATTTGATAAAGGTCATACACATGCAATCATGAAAAACATATTTCCATTTTAGTCAAATGTTATTAGTCATTAGTCGTTAGTCATGTTGTGAAAGAAACACAAATGAAAACACCCAAGAAAAAATAGTAAGCTTCAATCTGCATTCAGATTCCTTCATTTTTTTCCCTCTGGAAGTGGATAGCATTTTTCATTGTAGGTCCTTCAGAACTGTCTTAGATCTTCATATTGCTGAGAATAGTTGTCATTCATAATTGATCATTGTATAATACTGCTGTTGCTGTATACACTATTCTCCTGGTTTTGCCCACTTTACTTTGCATTAGTTCATATGAGTCTTCCCAGGTTTTTCTGAAACCATCCTGGTCATCATTCCTTTTTTAAATTCAATCTTAATAATATTTTCCCAATTACATGTAAAGATAGTTTTCAACATTTGTTTTTATAAGATTTTGAGTTCCAAAATTTTCTTCCTCCCTCCCTTCCCTCCCCCCTTCCCAAGACAGAAAGTAATCTGATTTAGGTTACATGTGTACAATCACATTAAACATATTTACACGTTAGTCATGTTGTGAAAGAAGAATCAGAACAAAAGGGAAAAACCTCAAAAAAAGAAAAACAACAACAACCAAAAAGTAGAAACAGCATGGTTCAATCTGCATTCAGCTTCCACAGTTCCTTGTCTCTGTATATAGAAATATTTTTCCATCATGAGTCCTTGGAATTGTCTTGGATCATTGTATTGCTGAGAAGAGCTAAGTCTGTCACAGTTGATCATCTCACAATGTTGCTATTACTGTGTATAATGTTCTCCTGATTCTGCTCACTTCACTCAGCATCAGTCCATCTAAGTCTTTCCAGGTTTTTCTGAAATCTGTCTGCTCATCATTTCTTACAGCACAGTAGTATTCCATTGCATTCATATACCACAACGAGTTCAGCCATTCCCCAATTGATGGGCATCCCCTCAATTTCCAATTCTTTGCCACCACAAAAAGAGATGCTATAAATATTTTTGTAAATGTGGGTCCTTTCACCTTTTTATGATGTCTTTGGGATTCAGACCTAGTATTGGTATTACTGGGTCACAGGGTATACACAGCCCCATAGCCTTTTGGGCATAGTTCCAAATTGCTCTCCGGAATGGCTGGATTGTGAACATAGCTTTTTTCCCCCCAGGATTTTGGCTGTGAAAGAGAAGATAGTAGGACAAGAGTCTGAACTGATGTATGGCTCTAATCAAAGTATTTTTTAAATATGGGAGGTACTTGGGCATGTTTGAAAATAGTAAGGACAGAATAAGTAGATAGGGAGAAGTTGAAAATTAAAGAGACATGGGAGGGGCGGCTAGGTGGTGCAGTGGATAGAGCACTGGCCCTGGAGTCAGGAGTACCTGAGTTCAAATCCGGCCTCTGATACTTAACACTAACTAGCTGTGTGATCCTGGGCAAGTCACTTAACCCCAATTGCCTCACTAAAAAAAAAAAAAAAGAGAGAGACATGGGAGATGGTTATAGGGGCAGTCTCCTGGAAAACTCTGATGAATTCCAGGATACTCATGCAAAAGTTGGTGTTGGTGTGTAGGGCCACTATTGGTGGGGAAAGAATGAGATAATGGACAGTGATATCAAGGGTTTTTGAAATGTAGAGAATGGGGGTAAAGGTCAAATGACTTCACTTTTTTTTTTGCAAAGTAAGAGGTGAGTTTCTCAGTTGAGTTGGTGTGGGGTGAAGGGGATGGAAGTTTGGAGGAGAGAAGAGGAAGTTTGGAACAGCTATTTTGGGGAGTGAGATAGAGAATTAGGAAGGAATAAAAGGACTACTACCTTGCTATGGTGAAGGTCCATATGAGATGAAATAGCAGAAATTTGCAATAGACCTAGTTGGCTCAATTGGTGACTTTTTCCTCCTCCGTCCAGATACAGGTGAATGGGAGTGGAGGAAGCAGATGGTGGGAGTAATTCAGGGATGGGATTTGGCAAAGCATGAGTGGTGAAAGGATAAAGGAGCCAGGGATTCAGGATTGGGAAGTAGAGAGTCAAATTGGTTAAATCTAGGGTCAAGATTGAAAAGGGATGGAGTAGAATTGGAGCAGGAGTGTTGGCCTGGGAAAGGATTGAGGGATGGCAATGTTCATGATTTACTGTCTGAAACTCATGTTGATGTTACAATGTCTGAGACTCTTCTAATTGTATTTTCTTTGCAGCCACGTGATTTCAGAGCTGATTAATTAATTCCATTCTTGTTGGGATTGGAGAAACTGGGCACAGTTCAGGAGTCTAACAAGTCACATTTCATTCCAATGAGACAATTTCCCTCTGATTTGTAAATTTGGGTTTGTTGCAGAGATCAAACCCACATATTTGAAACTTCTGTAAAACCAAACTTTTAGCCCCACTCCCCACCTCCAGAGTCTTTCACACTTTCCATTTTAAATTCCCTGCCTTCAATGGTCAGCAGTGAGGACATAGCCTGTGCCCCTATGGTTCTTACTTTGTTGTCCAGAACTATGTAGGTAGGAATTCTTCCACCTTAGTGAGAATCAATATCAAGAATATTGCTTATAGAAGATGATTTGCTCAAGTGTCCACACTCCCAACTTACCCAGAAAAGTTGGTTCCAAGAGCCTAGTCTCACACCCTCTGTGTTATGTTGGGTAATCTCACATCATGGTCAGATTATTCCTTTGTAGCTGTCCATGCCCAACTCCTATCCTGCCTTTGAGATTTGATCTCCTTACTCTCACAACCCAACAGGCTAACAACTAAAAGCCTATTATCACCCAACTCTCATCTCTAGTCCTGTCCTTCTTGTTTTACCTCTCCTCTTTCTGTCTGAGAAGCCTTCCTGTAAATTCTTTGAGAGCAGGGATTGTATCTTTTGTTGTCTTTTTATTCCCAATACTTAGCACAGTGCCGGCTCATAGTAAGTACCTAATAAATGCTTCTTGATTGATTGTCTATCATCTTGCTTCCTGTAGTATTAATTTTCTAATTTGATAGTAGCCATGGAACACTCTCAGAGTTGGTTCTGGTCAACTACATGTAAGGTTTGGAGCCCACTTCTATCCATGGGCAATTTAGGGCTAAAGGCAGGGTCATGTTGTTAAATATTTATCCAGTCACCTCTCTGAAAAAGATGTACACACGACACACTTTTGAGTTTAATTTGTATTACTAACATTTTCTCCATCACTTTCTTAAGTCTAGACAATCAACAAAATGATCAATCAAGCCCTGATTTATAGGAGTTGACTGATTTCAGGGGTATACATGTTCACACGGAAAATTCAACCATTGTGTTGGTCTCAGTTCACCCTTCACTAAAGGGATCACACTTAGAGATGAAACAGAACTGATGATGCTTAAAAGAGAGTGATCCCTCCCTCATCCAATTGCTCCTTTTAGGCGATGGATTGCACCAATACAGTTTCTAGCCACATCCTGAGAAGGGAATGAGGGAAAAGGGGGCTTCCCTCACTACTGCCCTGACCTCCATGGGGTCATGACCACATGACATCTAAAGTACATGTCTTGTTATGGCAGGACTGAATGTGGGTTTAGGCTGCCTCTGTGTGTGTGTGTGTGTGTGTGTGTGTGTGTGTTCTGATCCTAGATGAATGAGCCCCTATCCCAAAATAGACATGTCCAGGCTTGGAGTCAATTATGTGAGTTTGACAGGTCTGAAGGTCCTGCATTCCAATAGTTGGAACTAAGTGGTGGAAGGGAAGCAGTCTCTGACCATTACTCCAGCACTCCTAGAAAGCCCAAGCCTGGTCACTTTACTGGGAGTTGTTTAGACAGTGCAGAACTGAGGTGAAATGTAAAATGCCTAATCTGCAGTTGTGCAGACTGCTTTATGCTTTGAGGAGATTTAAGTATCAGCCTCCCAGAAGATTTTAACACTAGTTATAAGGTGAGGTACTGAATCCTGTTTTATATTTGTTTTTGTTAAATGCCCCCTAGAGAATGTCTCTGTGTAGCTTTCCTCTCATGTTTGGGAATAAATACTTGCCCTCTTTTATTCACATACTCAGTTTATATACTGAGCCCCTTTCTCCTTCTGTGCCTGTCTACTGCTAGGGGCCAACACAGAAGCATGGCTTCCACCTGAGGAAATGGTGGAGAGTGGGACTTTTACTCTTGTTTTGTAGGTTTGACTTTCATCTGCTGCTGCTCCTCCTGACTAATCTATGGCATTTGGAGGGAAGCAGCATAGAGAAGGACAACTCTTATCCAACTATCTGACTGTGCGCCTTTTATCTCATGATACATTGGTCTCCTGGGTGATCTCCAGCCTCCTCCAGAATAAGGGTGGTATCTTCCATAGAAGGATGGACATTATCCCACGTGGTCAGTGATCCTGAACCCCTATAGGTCACCATCTAAACCCCGTTCCCTATCCTTTACCATCCAATTCCTTATTGCTACCCCCCTCAACTCTCCCACCCCAAAGTCCCAACCAAATGCCACCTACCCCTTTCACTACACCCTCTGGAATACCTGTTCTATGGGTAACCAACTTTCTTTCATCCGCTCTCACTCCTTCCATCTTCTAGCCATCACTGAAACCTGGCTCCTACTTGATGACATAGCCTCCCTGGCCACTCTTTCCACTACTGAACTCATTTCCCTTGGCTTACTGGAGGAGGCAGGGGAGTTGGGATACTCCTAGCTCTATCGTCACTCAGTGACCTCTCCTCATCTGTGCTTTATCCTATTCATGTCTACCACTCAATCATAATCCTGGTAGCTGTTGTATACAGACCTCCAGATCACTCCCCTTTCTTCCTTAATGAGTCTGGTGCATGGCTCACAATTTTTCTCTTCTCCCAACTCCTACTCTCATATTATGGGACATCAACATCCATAGTGATCCTCCTTTAAGCAACTTACTCACATCCAACCACAAAAGCACTACTTTCATGTTCAAGAATTCAGAAATACCCTTATTTGACCAGAATCTACCACTTTTTCACCTCTCCCTTTCTTTATCAAACCTGCCCAGTGACCTCCAATACCTCAATGCCTCAATTTTTCTCCCAGGCCATCTCCCCAGCGGTAGTCACTCTCTTCTCTTCTCCCCATCTTGACCCCACTGGTAAACCGATTTGCTCTAAATTGTCCTCTTCTTTTGAGTCCCTAGTCCCCTTATCAAATTGCCAGTTGTATGCTGCTATATTTCAACTTTGGATCATTCATCCCATTTGCCACCCTCCTTTGGGCATGTGTGTTGCTGAATGAAGGTAGAGAGAATCACACAACTATTCTGACTGGGCCCATTTATGTTATATAATTCCATCTGGGCTCTCACTGCCACCAGGCAATCCCTCTATACCTCCCTTGTCAGCTCACTTTCCCACTTTCTGCAGTGACTCTTCTAAACCTTATCATCCCTCCTCAAATAGCCCATGACTCCCCCTCATCCCACCCTCTTAACTGAGAGACTTTTGCCTTATTTTACAGAAAATTGAAGCCATTTACTGTGAGTTCCCTCTTCTGCTCTCTCCTTCTCTCTCATCACTCAGATGACTTCTGCCCTTCTTTCTTCCTTTCTCCCTGTTTCACATGATGAAGTGACCATACTCCTTATCAAGGCCCACCCTTCCATCTGCACAAGCCATCCCATTCCATTCCATCTCCTCCAACAGATTGTCCTCTCTGCCATTCTCACTCTAGCTCTACTTCAATCCCTCCCTATCTGACTTCTTCCTTATTGCCTACAAACATGCCCATATCTCTCTCATCCTGAAAAAAACCCTTCACTTGATACTTCTATCCCCATCAACTATGATCCTCTATCTCTTCTGTCCTTTGTGACTAAACTCCTTGAAAAGGCTGTCTGCAATGGGTGTCTCCACTTTCTCTCCTTTTACTCTCTTCTTAACACCTTGAAATATGGGTTGTGACCTTATCATTCAACTAAAACTGTTCTCTTTGAGGTTACCAATGAGCTTTTAGTTACCAAATTCAACGGCTTTTTCTCAAGTCTCATCTTCCTTGACCTCTATGCAGCCACTGACTATTGATCACCCTCTGCACCTTGACACTCTCCACTCTCTAGGTTTTTGGGACACCTCACTTGCTTCTCCTCCTATCTATCTGACCATGTCTCAGTCTCCTTTGTGAGCTCTTCCTCCAGGTCATGCCCTCTAACTGCATGTGGCCCACAAAGTTCTGTCTTGTCCTGGGCCCTCTTCTCTTCTCCCATGAACTTAATGACCATGCCAGTGCTGACCACTCCTTCCTGAATGTCTCTGTGGATCTCCAATCTCACATTTCCAAGTGCCTTTCAGACATCGAAAACTGGATGACAAATAGATATTTGAAACTCAATACGCAAAAAAAAAAGAAAGAAAGAAAAAAAAGGGGGGCAGCTAGGTGGCACAGTGGATAAAGCACCGGCCCTGGATTCAGGAGGACCTGAGTTCAAATCTGGCCTTTGACACTTGACACTTACTAGCTGTGTGACCCTGGGCAAGTCACTTAACCCTCATTGCTCCGCGCAAAAAGAAAAGAAAAGAAACCCAATATGCAAAAGTCTTTCAAAGATCAGCTGAGGGTTTAATATTAGATGCTGGAGGTAAGAGGGAACCACTGGAGTTCATTGAATATGTATGTAGGAGGTGGAGAATAGTCAGATCTGTGCTTGAAGAAGATCATTTTGGCAGTCAATGGGAGAAAGGATGCCTCGAGAGTTAGAGGATGTAGGTTTAAAGTTCACCTTGGATGCCTATTGCTTAGGTGACCTTGGGCAAGTCTCACTTTTCTCATATATAAAAGCAGGCTTAGGCTTCATGGTCTCTGAGGGACCTTCCAGCTCTTGACCTAGGAGTCTATGACCTCCTGACACAGAGGTGACAGATTAGAGGTACCCAATGAGATTGACATTTGGGGATATGGTCATTGTGGGATCTGTCTTGCCTGACTCTGCTAACTTGAGACAAGGGAGGTGTGTGTGTGTGTGTGTGTGTGTGTGTGAGAGAGATCCCACGTCTAGCACTCTGCCCACTACCACCACCTAGCTTCCTAATGAGCTAAAGAAATGGATAAGTGGTTGGTTTAAAGGGTTCCTGTGACCTACTAGTCCAATGTTAAAAAATAAATCTTTCCAGATTTTCCGTACCCTGGCATGTCATGTCAGAGAGGTTCATATGTAGATCTAGCAGTGTCTTCTAGGGCCATGGCTCCTACTGATGATTCCTTCAATGTAGAACAGCTTCTCACTGGTAAACTGCCTTCAGTGGACAGAGTAGAAACACTGCATGTGAGCAAATTTTCATTAAGTCCAACTAACATTTATTAAGTGTCTACTGTATGCTTCAGGTGGGGAACTAAGGATTCAAAGACAAAGTCCTCAGGGAAGCTAGGTGGTACAGTGGATAGAGCATTGGCCCTGGATTCAGGAGGACCTGAGTTCAAATCTGACCTCAGACCCTTGACACCTACTAGCTGTGTGACCCTGGACAAGTCACTTAACCCTAATTGCCTTACAAAAAAAAAAAAAGACAAAGTCCTCACTGGGCTTATATTTTCCTGGGGCGATATAATGCACACACAGATAAGTAACTGAGAGCATTAAACATTGGGAGTTAGGTGACATAAGGAACAGTTGACACCAAAACTGGGTCTTGGGGAAGCTAGGTGGCTCAATGGATAGAACACTGGCCCTGGAGTCAGGAGGACCTGAGTTCAAATCCGGCCTCGGACACTTGACACTTACTAGCTGTATGACCCTGGGCAAGTCACTTAACCCCAATTGCCTCAGCAATAATAACAATAATAACAACAACAACAACAACAACAACAATAATAATAATAAAACCCCCAAAACCTGGGTCTTAAAGTTAAGACACTTCCAACCTGTGTGACTTTCGGAAAGTCACTTGGAATGGTATGTCCATCCCAAATTCAATTAAGACAAGTTAGTGGGATGAGATTCCAAATTCCATTAGGACAAGATGGAGCCCCAAATTCCATCTTGTCATCGCTTCCTATGACCCTGTAAAAGGTCAGCATCCTGATAGGATTGATCCATTGTTTTACCCCACGGGGAAACAGGATGAGAGAAAAAGGAGGGGACTTCAAGATCATCTAGTCAAACCTGAACATTATACAGGTGAGAAAACAGAGGCTTCTCAGCACAGGAAGAGGGTCCAAGCTCACGCTTAAAGTCAGGGGCAGAGTCTGCAGAAGAGCTCAGGTCTTCCAGCTCCTACTTGCTCCGCCATATCAGGTCGCATCTTGTGTTTCATTCCGTTAGTCATTTGGAGATTCCCTGTCAGCCATGCCCGGTGACTCATATAAACTGAAGAGGCTTGGTGCCGGGGACCTGGACTTACCTTGGAGTAAACCCCTACACAATTTAATTGCAACATTATAAAATTTTAGTTACATAAAAGAATCTGATTCCTTGGCATTTACCACAAAACCATGCCCCCTCCTTCATACTGACTGTAATTATGGCTTCAGGGGTAAAGCATTTTCTCTCTAGGGATCAGATTGTAGAAAAGTCACAGTCTTGGGCTGGGAGTGAAGGGCACAGCCATGAGTGAAACCAGTGAACAGAACTAACTTGGGGAAAGGAGCCGAGGTAGAATCCGACCTGGGAAATGAATGGCCAATGCTATTCAAGAATTCAATTCAAGAAACACTTAATTATCAGTAGGTCAGTCAATAAGCATTCATTAAGAACTAGCTTTGTATCAGGCATTGTGCTAGGTACTGGGGATTCAAAGACAAAAGTGAAAACTTCTGCCCTCAAGGAAGGTATTGTTGATTCAGGAGAGACTACAGGTAGAGGTGTTTACAAATACCGCAGGGTATAAGGGTCAGCTTTCTCCATGTGTCACCCAGGTGGGAGGTAATCACTCCCCTTTCTACCATATTCATTTTACCCCAAGTTCAGAGTCTTAGAATTTAAAGTAATGAAGGAGTAAATTTTGATATGTGTACATTAATTACTAAAATTATAACACTTTTTTCATTAATGAAACAATTAGCTCTGGGTCCTATTCAGCTTATCAAATATTATCTATTTAATGTTAAGCATATTTAAGTATATTTGAATTTTATATCACATTTTAAAATTACAGTATAATCGCATATATTACAAACTATCATTTTAGTGATGATATATATTAATATTATATTTAAGCAATACATTCATATATCTATATATTTGAATATAAAAGTAAGTAGCAACTAGGTGGCATAGTGGATAGCTACCTGAACTTAGAAAGAACAGAGTTCAAATCCTGCCTCACCAACAGTGTGATTTTGGGAAAGTTACCTACCCTTTCTTAGTCTCAGTTTCCTTGTATGTATGTAAAACGAGGCTTAAAATTAAGACCTACTTTACAGAGTTGTGGTAAGAATAAAATGAAATAATACATGGTAAGTTCTTTGCAAATCCTAAAACACAATGTGCTTGTTAGTTGTTAGACAAGGGAAGAGAACAGTGCCTGCCAACTAAAGGCCAGTGAACTTGACTCTGATTGTTGGGGAAATTCTAAGATGGATCATTAAAATTATGGTTGGCCAACATCTACAAAGAGAATTGATGGTAACAAAGGGAGAACATGGCTTCATCAAGTACAGGATGTGCCTCAATTAATTTGTTTGAGCTGTTTACTAAACAAGGAGATGAAAGAGATTTCAGAGATGTAGTTGATTTTAGCAAAATTTTTGGTAAAGTATCTCATGATTTTGTCCAGGGTCACAGAGTTGCCCTTTGGTGCAGGGCTTCAAGCAAAGGCTGGCCCCCCACCGGCAGATATAGTGTAAATGGAAATCTGGAGCAGGCACAGGTTGGCACAGAGGGCCTTTCAGGTTCTTTGTGGCTCTGAGTGTCTGAAAAATGACACCCATACAGTTAAGCAAAATACAGAGAATGAATATCATAGAGAAAAAGGAGTGACCTAGGAGAAAAGGGCGTTCTAGGATTGTTTGGGGAAGGAGAGGACCCTTGGCGGCAGTGATCAAAGAGGAGTTGAGCCTTAAAGTAAGAGAGGAATTTGAACAGGTGGAGATGAAGAGGAAGTCTGGGAGATGGCTTACATGAACAAATAGTGGGTGAAAGACAGAATGCTGAATTTGGAGAACAAGTAGTTTTTTTCTGGAACATAGTGCTTTGAAGTGGGCTCTTAATGGATGCTCTGGTTCCTTGTTCCATATGCTGATGAGAACTTCATTTTTGCACTGAAGATGTTACCTTGTAGAAAAGGCAGAAATGCTCAATTTGGGGAGGATGGCATCATGGGTAGTCAAACTTGAGTTGTGCCCTTGGCCTTGGATTTTTTTTTTTTTGGTGAGGCAATTGGGGTTAAGTGACTTGCCCAGGGTCACACAGCTAGTACGTGTCAAGGGTCTGAGGCTACATTTGAACTCAGGTCCTCCTGAATCCAGGGTCTGTGCTCTATCCACTGTGCCACCTAGCTGCCCCTTTGGCCTTGGATTTTAAAAGGATCAGGCACACATATAGATAGATGGAGAAAGCAAGAGTTGAGAGTCAAGCCCAGGACTTGGTTCCCTGGAGGGGAAACTTGCATATCTGTAAGGTCCTTTTAGGGAAATGTGGCCCAGCAAGGAGAAAACCTTGTGATCCCCAGTTGTCACAGAAACACTAAGGAGTCCCTTGGGCAAGCCATAGAACTCTGGAACAGCAGGATTGAATAGGTAGAGGTGGAATCAGTGGGGGATGTTTTGGACAAATGGAAGAAATTAAGCCTCCTGGTTTCTGAGGAGTTCCTACACAATGCCCAGTTACCAGATTAAATGGATAGTTTTATGATCAAGCAGGAGCTGGAACTATGGACCAACAAGGGTCAGAACCACAGTGTGGAGGGGCAGATCCAGACCTTGCCTTGTACCCAGTACTTGTGCTCTGTGGACTGTGCAGGTCTTACATGTAATGATTGGAATGGTCACCAACTGGAGACTTACTATAGGAAAGCTCCACCATGAGGAGAGTGCCTCAGAGGGCAAGGCCATGCGGCTTTTCCTTGGCATCAGGAAGTGACGTTTGCTCATGGGTGCTGTCCATCAAGGCTACCAGCCAATCAACTTGAGGAGCCTCCTATTTTTCTGGGAGGGCACAGGAAGGAGGAAGGAGGGCCTGCACGGAGAGCTCTGTGTCTTTTTGGTTCCTGACTTCCTGGTGGTGGTGGTGGCGGTGGCAGAGGACTTCACAGGAAAATTGAGGAAATATAGGAATGCCAGGCTGTTGGAATTCTGTTCTCAATCTTCCTCTTTCTACCTTTCAATAAACCCTTAAAAACCTAAACTCGTTTTATCAGTGATTTGAGTCAGTTTCCCCCCAAACTGGGGGAACAGATTAGAACCCACATTTAGAATCTTAAATTATACAGACAGAAGGAGTTGGATTTTCTCAGACTACAGCATTGTTTAGGTCCCTGGGAAAGAACTGAGAGTCACTGAAGAATCAGCCCCCCATGAGGGTACAGGCTGTGCCCTAGTCATCTTTTCCTCTCTCACTATGCCTAGAAAGCAATTGATAAGGAAATGTCGAATCAATGAACTCCAAATGTCCTGGTCTGCATGGGGATGTTTCTTGGTCTTGAACCGACTCCATTCCCAAGTCATTCCAGTCCTGTGTAAAGCTTGGCAGACATGAGGTGGGGTCTGTAGAGATGAGCATTCCTCTTTCTTTATGTAAAGGCTTCATGCAATGTTGAAGATGATGGTTTTCTAAGGACGGAAAGAGGCTTTGGGTGTCTGGTGTGAGGAGGTGGGAATGGGAAGGTGAGTTAAATGAAACATGGAATTCAGAGGGGAAAGGATTAGTCTGGTTCAATCTCCTTGTTTTATACATGAGAGAAATCTATTCTTCCATTCACTCACTCATTCCTCCATTCATCTAACACATGCTTCTTGAGTGCCTGTGGCCTCGTGGCTGATTGCTTAATGATCAGCTTGCATTTCTGAGAGTTGAATGAGCCTTTACTCATGCATTGAGTTGCCAGCTACAGTAAGGGACCTGCATCATTTTCTGGTAGAAGCAATCCCCTGGATGTCTCATTTTTGCATTGGCTCTACTCCTGGCCTTGGCAGCCACAGCCCAGGTGTGGGATCCTTTTATGCCAGCTCCTCAATGAGAGTCAGGGAGCAATCTCAGCTGCAGGCTTGGCCCCACAA
The DNA here is from genome assembly GCF_019393635.1 of Dromiciops gliroides. NCBI lineage: Eukaryota > Metazoa > Chordata > Mammalia > Microbiotheria > Microbiotheriidae > Dromiciops > Dromiciops gliroides. The sequence continues at coordinate 11,615,514 of NC_057862.1, forward strand.
CTTCCTTTTCATGCCCATTCTACCGAAGGACAGTCAGCTGTCACTGTGCTTTGATCTGGGCCACTCCTGAGGCTGGCTGTAAAGAGGTGTGTGTGTGTGTGTGTGTGTGTGTGTGTGTGTGTGATATTCCCTTTCCACTTTCCCCTTGTACCCCTCTCCTCTATCCCTCAGAAAGAAGGCTCTTGTTTCCCTAGAAATTATACCACTTACCCACAGCTAGGAAAGTCAATGTTTTGAGGGTCTGTAAAACTTTGAATGCTTTCCTCATTGCTCATCTGGAATAAATTTCCCTCTTAACAACAAGCCAAAACAAGCACTCTCAGAGGGGACTTATTTAATTGAAGGAAATTGAAGGAAAATTGTCACGACCAGAATCAGAGCTAAGCTTGTTTCCTTTCCTACAAGTTATAGCAATGGTTGGGGCAGCTGGGTGGCACAGTGGATAGAGTACCAGGGTTGGGGTCAGGAGGACTTGAGTTCAAATCTGATCTCAGACACTTATTAGCTGTGTGATCCTGGGCAAGTCACTTAACCCCAATTGCCTCACTAAAAAATTAAAAAAAAAAAAAAGAAAACTGGGATTGTTAATGAAATGCCCAAGTGCCCCCCCCCCCCCATTCTATAAAATCCCTTCCTCCTAACAAGAGAATCAGGGACATTTCCCAACCAAATAGGAATAATCCTCCTCTGGGCAGAGGCCAAACCAAAAGCAAAGAGATAGCTTAGCATGCTAAGGATGACTGCTCGCTGGTGGAGGTCTTAATGTCCCAGGGCACAGAGGTGCTTTTTTTAAATAACATTTCAAGGTTGCTTAGATGACAACTAATCAGGATTATCTTGTAGCAACTCAGGGTGGGCAAGTACGACATTTCTTTCTTTTTTTTTTGAGGCAATTGGGGTTAAGTGACTTGTCCAGGGTCACACAGCTAGTAAGTCTTAGGAGACTAAAGGGTAGAGGAAGGTGGAATCTGGGTAGAAAAAAGGGGGCTTTCTTGGAGAATATGTGCCATGAGTCTGGCATAAGGACACAAGGGGAGGTAACCAAACACTCTTACAATTTTTTTTTTTTTTTAGTGAGGCAATTGGGGTTAAGTGACTTGCCCAGGGTCACACAGCTAGTAAGTGTTAAGTGTCTGAGACCGGATTTGAACCCAGGTACTTCTGACTCCAGGGCCGGTGCTCTATCCACTGCACCACCTAGCTGCCCCTCTTACAATTGTTAAAGAAGTCCATTTAGACAAAAGTTGCAGGTGTCTCTTATCCAAAGATAACAAATAGCTGCAACAGTGGAAGGAAGAAAATAAGTATCTACTAAAGCCTTGCTATGTGCCAGGCACTATTCTAAGTGCTTTACAAATATTTTATCTTGTTTGATCCTCACAACAACTCTGGGAAGTAGGTACTGTTATTATCCCTAATTTACAGTTGCGGAAACAGAAGCAGATGGATTAATTGACTTGCCCAAGGTCACACAGTAAGTGTCTGAGGCAAGATTTGAACTCAGGCATTCCTGACCCAAGTCCTTGTGCTCTATCCACCATGCCACCTAGCTGTCCCAGTGGATGGAACCATCTGCTTTACGGTGTCTTTGCATCATTTGTTCTAGTTTATTTCTCCAGTCCCTGAGGGGATTAGATCATCAAGACGCTGTAAATTGTGTTGCCTAATTTCCTCCTCCACTATAGTAAGTCAAAATAAATTTGCATTGTAAGGGTCTTCTTTGGAAATGTACATCTTGTTCTGTTACCATAGTCCACAGTACCTTTCTTGCCTCCCCCAAGAGTTGGGAAGAGGCTTCATCACTGGACTTGTGGTCACTCATTACACTGATCAGAGCTCTCAGATCTTTTCCTTTCTAATGCTGTTACTGTGTAAATAGTTTTGTTTCTGTTCACTTCATACTGTGTCAGTTCATGCAAATCTTCTCAGGTTTCACTAAAACCATCCCTTCCATTCTTTTTTTTTTTTTTTTTGCGGAGCAATGGGGGCTAAGTGACTTGTCCAGGGTCACACAGCTAGTAAGTGTCAAGTGTCTGAGGTGGGATTTGAACTCAGGTACTCCTGACTCCAGGGCCGGTGCTTTATCCACTGCGCCACCTAGCCGCGCCCCCCCCCCCCATTATTTCTTATGGTACAATAGTATTCCATTCCATTCATATACCATAAGTTTTTTTTTAAACCTCCAATCTGCAAGCTTCCCTCTTAAATTCCAGCTCTTTGTTAGAACACAAAGTGTTGCTATGAATATTTTTGTACACTTGGGTCCTTTCTCTGTGAGGATCAGATGAGATAATTGTTGTAAAGTGCTTAGCACAGTGCCTGGCACATAGTAAGTGCTATATAAACCTTAGTTATTATTAGCTATCATTATTATTTTTGAGTTATAGACCTACAAAAGCTGTCACTGGGTCAAAATATATGTACAATTCTATGACTTTTCGGGTATAATTTCAAATTGTTTTCAAGAAGGGTTGGGTCCCTATATCAGATTGCTTGCTGTCGGGGCGGGGGAGGGAAAGGAGGGAGGGAGAAAAATTTGGAACTCAAAATCTTACAAAAATGAATGTTGAAAGCTATCTTCACATGTAATTGGGAAAAATAAAATTCTATTAAGTGAAAAAAGAATAATAAAAGAAAGATTGGATCAATTTGCAGCTCCACCAACATCATACTTGTTTCGTGCTTGTCTTTCTACAGTCTCTTCAACAATGGTCATTTTCCTTTGTCATTTACCAGCCTCATGAGTATGAGGTAGAGTTTTAAAATTGTTTTACTTTGCATTTATTTTATTATGAATTATTTGGGGCACTTTAAAATGGGTATTAATTGATAGCTTGGATTCCTTACCATGAGAACTGCCTGTTTGATCATTAAGCTACTGGAGGATGACTATTGTTCTTATATGTTTGTATTGATTTCCAACATACTTTGGACATCAGACCTTCATCAGAGAATTTTACTGAAAAGATGAGTTTTTTTGGGCAGAGGGGGAGGGCAGTGAACCTTTTCCCTTCTGATTTTAGCTGCATTCCTTTTGCTTGTGAAAAAATGTGAATTTTACATCATCAAAACGGTCCATTTTATTTCCTTCGATTCTCCTTTCAGACCTTTGCTTGGTTAGGACTGCTTCCCCTTTCCCTTGCTACTCTTCTTGTTTGTTCAGGATTTCAGTTATGCTCTTGGCTTCACATTTCCTGGCCTCTCTAGACCATATAGTCAGCAGAACTAGAGGAGACAACTGTAAAATTAATCCACTTTAGCATGACAGTATAACTATAGATACTGTAGGCAATTAAACCTGTTACAAATATGTGTGTCGCCAAGTGTGGATTCCAACATCTAGTGGGTTCGCTAATGATTCCTCCTAGATCTTCTGCAAGTGTGATGTGCTTATCATCAGAGGATCAGAGCTGGGTCCTAGCTCTGTAGTTCTGTGGCCTTAACCAAGTCATTGCTTAGGTTCTTTCAGACACTCATCCTCTTCCAGCCCCATCTCTCACACCCTCTTTCCATCTCGAGTTCAGGGAATTGTAATAAAAACACCACCATAATTGTTGGAAAGTCAACTGATTACCTGTGGCTCCACTCACCATTCCTGGCACCCCCTGAGCAAATCCTTCCTCTCTGGCAACGACTTTCTTATAGATATTGTCTTCCATTAGACTGTAATCTTTCTGAGGGCAGAAACTATGTGTTGTGGTTATGGTTTGTATCCCCAACACTTAGCAAAGTGCCTGGCACATAGTAAGTACTTAATAAATGCCTTTTAATTAATTTATTCATTCACAGGAAGAATCTGAGAGAACATTGACTCCAACCAGAAACTGAGGCTCTGATAGTGATTTGTGATTTGCCCCAAGGAATTAGTTATAAATGGCTGAAGTAGGATTTGAACTCTAGTCTGCTGACTCCAAATTCAGGGCTCTTGCCACCACGTGGCATTCTCTTTCTAGATCTCAGTTTCTTCATCTGTACAATGGGGCGGGGGGAGCTGGACTGAATGACAAATATCTAAGATTTCTTCTAACCACGTCTGAAATGATGAATTTATATTTCCCAGGACATTACTGGGAGTAATAGGTGGTCAGGAAAAACTTCCTAAAAGCTAGAGCTCACCCCAAGTAGAATGGTGGCTTCAGGAGGCCTTCAAGCCATGACTGATTGACCACTGAGAATGCAGGTTTTACATGGTGTTCTTGTTTTAGGACATGCTGGACCGGATGCCACCAAGGTTCTCTGATTTAATTCAGTCTAAATCAACAAGTTCCTACTATGACCTTACTATGTGCCAGACACTGGGTTAGATGCTGGGGATACAAAGAATAGAAAACTGTCTGCCCCCCCCCCCAAGGAGCTTACACTCTAACGGACTGACTAGTCAGACTACATTCTCCACTCTCTCTAAAGTAACCCTTGGAGCCTCCAGGGCTGTGGTTTCTCTCTGACGTTGTCTTCTCCCTAGCTTGCCCCTTTTCTCTGCCACAAAGATGCCACAAGGAGGAAATGAGATCACATGGAAATGAAGGCTTTATGTGGGGGATTCTGTCCATCCCATAGACCTCCCCTCCCTTCCTCTATTCTGAGGTCACATACTGTGGGTCAAACTTAGTTCTCTGTGGTTTGGAGAAAAATACTTGAGCTGACAAAACCTTGGAAGCTAAGTTTATAGACTGGAACCCCTAGATGATTTTCCTGTCTGACATGAGGGTCTTTGAACTAAGAGAGGTTCCCAAGAGATTGTGGAAACTAGCCATAAAAGAAGAGACACTACTCTTGGTTCCATTGAGCACATCTCGTACTCAGCAAAATGGAGCCAGCACCTGAAGTACTGACACGCATACTTTGGGAAGGAATTCATCCCATCCCAGAATCTCAGAATGGGAAGGTACCTCAGAAACCACCTGGTCCAACCTTTGTTGGAGGTGATCCAGAAAGAGGAAACCCCAAGTTCCCAAGGCAGCCCAATCTGCTTCTGGGGAGACATCAAATATAATTTTACTTTTTTGCAACATCCACCCAATGTTCCTCGTTCTTCCCTCTGGAACCGAGAAGAATCAGTACAGAATAATCTCTTTCCCTGATGACAGCCCTCCCAAAATGTGAAGGCAGCCAATATGTGTCCCCAGAGTTTGTGTTTCTCTACTGGCTAAGAAAATGAAGTCCATTTACAATCCTGGCTTCTATCCTCTGGATGCCTCTTGGCTTATCAATGTCTTTTTAAAAATATGGTACCCAGAACTCAACACCCCTGATATGGTCTGACCAGGGCAGAGCACAGTGGGACTCTCCCTTCTCACATACTTCATTTAATCCTAGATTTTGTTGGCTTTCTTGGATGCCAGATCTCATAACTTGTCTAGGGTCACACAGCTAGTAAATATCTGAGGCCATATTGTTTGACTGCAGGACAAAGTTCTTAACCCTTTTTTGTGTCAAGCACCTCTGGTGAAGCCTTATGCCCTCCTCAGGGTGATCTTTTTAAATGCATCAAATAAACTGTTTAGGAAAACAAAAGAAACCAAAAGGTGGTGGCAAAAAAAAATGCAATTTTTCCTCCGTCTAACTTTTTAATCCCCTTGATATCTCTCCATAGACCCTGTGATCTAGGACACTGGTCAAAATGTCCCACAGATCCCTGGGGCCCTCCATGAAAGGCACCTTCCAAAGCTGGCATCAAACCACTAATGGTGATGAGACTCTTTGGGTCTTGTCATTCTGCTAATTCTGAATAGATCTGATGGCGACTTTTCATCCTGTTCACCAGCACAGAATGAGAGTCAAGTTCTTTGTTAAAATATAGGCAAATTATACCTATAGTATTCCTTTGATCTACTCATCAACCAATCATCAGGCATTTCTTGAACATTTAGTACATATGCTAGCACCATGCTAGGTTTTGGAGATCCAAGAGCAAAGACTGAAATGGAGCCTGGCCGGAAGGGGCAGGATTAGTTACAAAATATATTCAAAAGAACACAAGGGAATTGGTGCTGGGGCAAGGGAGTAGGGGGTGGGAGTGGGGTTGGTGAGGTCAGGAAAAATCTGAATGGGATCTATTTAATTGAGCTTGAAAGATGTGAGGGATTCTGAGGCAGAGGGGAGGAGGATGTCCTATCCATTGCATTGTCTTCAGTGTCCCTCCATTTCTATTAGACTATCAACTCCAGGAAGGTAGGAACTACATTGTTTTTCACCTTTTCATCCTTGGTGTGGTAGAGCATGCCTTGCAAAGACAAGGCAATGGAGTCATGTCTGTGGAATTGAAATTTTCCTTACCTCTATGTGTCCAGGGTGGCCTGCCTGTTGGCTGCTCATTGCCAGGGTCCTATCACTCTCTTTTTTTTTCTTTCTTTTTTTTTTTGGTGAGGCAATTGGGGTTAAGTGACTTTCCCAGGGTCACACAGCTAGTAAGTGTTAAGGGTCTGAGGCTGGATTTGAACTCAGGTACTCCTGACTCCAGGACCGGTGCTCTATCCACTGCGCCACCTAGCTGCCCCCTATCACTCTCAATAGAGCCCTGTGCTTCCATCCAGTCTCCTTCATTAAATTTTCACTGAATTAAAAAATCTCAGATTTGGAAAGGCCCTTAAGTATTAATTAATAAACCAGAAAATATTTGCTAAGCACCTACTATGTGCTGGGCGCCATGTTATGTGCTGGGGAAACAAGTGGAAAGATGAAAACAAACCCTCCTCATAAAGAGCTTACATTCAAATGGCGGGGGGAGGTACATATATAAGTATATGTAAACTAAACATAAAGATAATAAAAATATATTCAATGGAGTTAAATCCAAGGTGCTTGGTGCATAGTGGGTGATTAATCAATGTTTATTGATTAATTGATTGATTGAGAGGGAGGGTATGAACATGTGGGGGGATCAGGGAAGGCTTTATCAAGAAAATGGTGCTTGAGCTCTTTCTGGAAGGAAGAGAGGGATTCTGGAGGTAGAAGGGAGGCAGGAGCACATTCCGGGTTGGGGAATGGGGGCTATTGCAAAGTCATGTGTGAGAAAAAGAGAGAAGACCTGTTTGGCTGGACTGCAGAGGACAAGAACAGAAGTCATGTCGAATGATACTAAAAAAGATATGTGTGTGTGTGTGTGTGTGTGTGTGTGTGTGTGTGTGTGTGTCTAGGGCTTTAAAAGCTAAACACAGAGGAGTTCATATATCACCCTAGGGCTGATAGGGAGCCACAGGGATTTTTCTGAGGATAGTGACAAAGTCACATCTGTACTTAAGAGGAAAATCACTGGGCAGCTGTGGGAGGGTCTGACCAGAGAAGGCCCTCTAATTGGAAGGGACAAGGCTCCTTGATCTGGAGGCTCCTTTCAGCTCTAGAATTCTACCTCCTATATTAAAATCAACATTTATTATGTACCTACTGCATACAAGTCATTTCTGGAGATACAAAATAAATTTTAAAATGCTCACATTTTGCTGGAGGTGATGGATATGCCATGTGGTGTGTGTGTGTGTGTGTGTGTGTTTTAGTTGAATTATTGATTACTGGCTGCTTTTTCGTTGGACTTGGGAGCTCTGGATTCTTTCAGTTTCTGTTTTACTCTCTGGTTTTAGAATATCAGGGTAGTTTTCCTTGATAGAAATATGGTGTCTAGTCTTTTTTTTTTTGGTAATGGATTTTAGGTAGACCAATAATTTTATTTTGTGGGGCAATGAGGGTTAAGTGACTTGCCTAGGGTCACACAGCTAGTAAGTGTCAAATGTCTGAGGCCAGATTTGAACTCAGTTCCTCCTGAATCCAGGGCCAGTGCTTTATCCACTGTGCCACCTAGCTGCCCCATGACCAATAATCCTTAAATGATTTTCTCATTCTATTTGTAGATCAGCTTTTATTTCCCCCAATGAGATGTCACATTTTCTTTTATTTCTTCATTCTTTTGACTTCTTGTTATTGTTTTTAAATGTCTCATGGAGTCATTAGCTTCCACTAGTCCAATTCTAATTTTTAAGGAATTTTTTTCTTCAGTGAATTTTTGTACCTTTTTTGACCAATTCTGCTTTTTAAGGAGTTCTTCTGTTCAGTGGATTTTTGTGCCTTTTTAAAAAAACCATTTGGCCAAGTTCATTTTTTTTGGGGGGGGGCAGTGGGGGTTAAGTGACTTGCCCAAGGTCACACAGCTAGTAAGTGTCAAGTGTCTGAGGCCGGATTTGAATGCAGGAACTCCTGAATCCAGGGCCGGTGCTTTATCCTAGCCGCCCCGGACAAGTTCATTTTAAAGGTATTATCTTTTTTTAATTTTTTTGTTCCTCGTTTACTAAGCTGTTAATTCTCTTTTCAAAATTTTCGTGTATCACTAATTCTTTTTCCAATTTTTCTTCTACCTCTCTTATTTTCAAACTCTTCCAGGAATTCTTGTTGGGTATGTGTCAAATTCAGTTTTTTTGTTGAGGCTTTGCTTGTAGTTGTTTTGACACTGATTTCTTCTTATGAGTTTGTGTCTTAGTCTTCCCTCTGACCATAGTAGCTTTTTCTGGTCTAATTCTTTTTAGCCATTGCTCTCATTTTCCAATATATTTATTGACTTTTAACTTTATATTTAATTTAGACTTTGTTCCTGGGGTGAACAGGGCACTGTCTCAAGCTTCAGGATTTTTGCTGCTGTTTTCAAAGGTAGTTACAGTGTTCTATATGTTTTTGGTGTTTCCAAGGTAATATAATCCAAGGAGAGGTGTGGTCACTGCTCTCCCAGCCTGTGCTTTGGTCTTTATCTAGAAAGGAATCCTGTTCCACTGCAGTCTTGAGTGCTTGCATTCCTCTTGGCCCTGGAACTGTGACTAGATCCCCTGTTCTTCTTCAGCCACAAGCACTAGTGCTCCTTTCTGCTTTGTAACTGAGACTAAGGTCCCTGCTCCCTTCAGAGAGACCATAATCATCCTTCTCCACCCTGGAACTTTGACCAGAGCTCCTGCTGTCATGTGGATGCAAGTGCTAGTGCCCCTCTTCACCCTGGAACTGTCCATAGGCAGTGCAATAGGGTACTGCATTCATTGCTAGCAAAGGGTCCTTTGGAATCTCTTTTTTATATACTTTATACTTTTATATACTTTTAATATTTTTTCATATACATCATGGAGAATTTTTTCCAATTACATGTAAAGATGGTTTTCAACATTTATTTTTATAAAATTTTTAGCTCCAGGGGCAGCTAGGTAGTGCAGTGGATAAAGCATCAGCCCTGGAGTTAGGAGGACCTGAGTTCAAATCTGGCCTCAGACGCTTAACACTTACTAGCTGTGTGACCCTAGGCAAGTCACTTAACCCCAATTGCCTCACTAAAAAAAGATTTTTAGCTCCAAATTTTTATCTCTCCCTCCTCTTCCCAATCCCCAAGATGGCAAGCAATCTGATATAGGTTATACATGTACAATCACGTTAAACGTATTTCCATATTACTCATGTTGTTAAACAGAACAAAAGGTAACAACCAAAAGAAAGAACAAACAAACAAACAAAACCCAACAAAAGTGAAAATAGTGTGGTTCAATCTACATTCAGACTCCATAGTTCTTTCTCTGGATGTGGAGAACATTTTCCATTATGAGTCTATTGGAACTGTCTTGGATCATTGTATTGCTGAGAAGAGCTAAATCTATCATAGTTGATCATACAATGTTGCTGTTACCATATAAAATGTTTTCCTGTTTCTGCTCATTTCACTCAGCATCCGTTCATGTAAGTCCAGATATTTCTGAAATCTGCCTGCTTATCATTTTTATAGCACAATAGTATTCCATTATATTCATATACCACAACTCCTAAATTTCCAATTCTTTGCCATCACAAAGAGAGCTGCTATAATTTTTTTTTTTTGCGGGGCAATGAGGGTTAAGTGACTTACCCAGGATCACACAGCTGGTAAATGTCAAGTGTCTGAGGCCGGATTTGAACTCAGGTCTTCCTGAATCCACTGCACCACCTGCTATAAATATTTTTGTACATGTGGGTCCTTTACCCCTTTTTATGATCTCTTTGAGATACAGACCTAGTAGTGGTATTGCTGGATCAAAGAGTATATGAAGTTCTATAGCTTTTTGGGCATAGAACAAAATTGCTCCCCACCAACAGTGCACCATCAGTGCCTCAACTTTCCCACATCTCCAACATTTATCATTTTCCTTTCCTATCATATGAGCCAATCTGATAAGTGTGTGGAATCTCTTTTTTTGATCAATTGTTTGACTCATTTACCATCTTTGGGCTGAGAGCTCCCAAAGCTGCTGTTGTCACTATTCTAGCCTCTTTCAAGGCAATGCGTGCCTTGCTCTGGCTTGATCCTGACCCTAGTGTCACTGACTACTCCTGCTAACTTCCTAAATTGCCTTGTGCTGGAAAAATATTGTACCCTGACATTTTGTTGGCTCTGCCACTCCAGAATTCAATTTTAGGCATTATTTTAAAGTTGTTTGGAGGGAAATGTTGGGAGAGTTCAACTGAGTTGCTTCCTTCATTCCACCATCTTCTCCAAAAATTGATCTCATGTTTTTCAAAGTTGTTTGTTTTGATATGTTGTAATTGTTGTATAAATTATTATCTTGGTTCTGCTCATTTCACTCTGCATCTGTTTATATGTCTTCCTAGTCTTTTTTGATTCTATTTCTTTTTTTTTGTCTTCTGATGCAATCTTATTTTGTTACATCCAGCTGTGCCTTAATTGATTGACACCCACTTTGTTTATAGTCATTTTACTACAAATACTGTTATAAATGTTTTTGTTCATATGGATCCTTTCCTTCTTTCTTTGATCTCTTTGGAGTCTAAGACTAGTAATTGCTGGGTTGAAGGCTGTTAAAAGATTAGTAACCTTATAGCCATTTCGGAATCATTGAACTAGTTCACAGCTGTACCAATGATTCATTAGTGTTACTGCTTTTGTGCAGCCCCTCCAATATTTCTTATTTCCTCTTTTGGGGGTGGTTCATGTTTGCAAATCTGATGAACATGAGACAGAGCCTCAGGGTTGTTTTAATGTGCATTCCTTTTATTATTAGTGATTTGGAACATTTTCCCATAAGACTCTTGAAGATGAGTTATTTTTTCTGTAAGAATTACCTTGTAGTGACTTGTTTAATTCATTTTCTTCCTGTTGCTGTTTTTATTGACTTTTTGGGTAACTTTATTGCTAGCTAGTAAGGAGGAGACAAAACCTTAGATAGCTCTTTACTACTTTCCCAGAATTCCACCCACCCCCACTTTAAAGATGAGAAAACTGAGGTCCTAAAAAGGGGAAACAAATATCATATTCAAAGTTTCACAGGTAGTAAGTAGCAGGGTCTAAATTTCAATCAGGTCTTGTGATCTTAAATGTAACGTTCTTTCCACCACACTACAATGTCTTCTCCCAAAGACCATCTTGGCAGAGACTAAACTCTGGAAGGTCCCACTATATTTTAATAACTTCTCAATAGACTAAATGTCTGCCCTCAGTGATCCAGCCTAACTAATGTGGAGAGACTCATCAATAGGAGGTTGTCAAAATGGTGATGAATTTTTCTTTGGCCTCTGTTACTCAAAATACCTCCTCAGGCATGGAGAGGTTACCATAGGTATCAATGGAGAGAAGAACCTATTTTTATGTAAACACAGATACTGGAAGTACTGACAAGAGTCAATTCTTTCTAGAATCATTCCCTATATTGAGTTGGCAACATTGTAAGTATCATGAGAGCAGGCACCAAATGAAAATTTTTCTCATATTCCTTTCAAAACCTAGCTTGGTTCTAGTCACACAATAGGAATTCAGAAAATACTTTCTTTCCAAATGAACTAAACTTCTTGGCTTTTGTTCTAGGATCACAGATTTAGAGCTCCAAGAGAAAGGTTATCATATCCAGCTTCCTCTCCTCCCACTTCCCAGATAAAGAAAGAGGGTAAGTGGGGAGTTAAGGGATTCAGGGTCATAAGATCCCAGAACTAAAGCTAGAAGGGACTTTGGACACTCTGAAGTGCCACATAAGGAAACTGAGGTAGGAATATTCGAGGTCGCCTACGGTCACTCAGGCAGTCAATGTCAGAGCCAGGACATGCATCGAGTTTCTCTGACTCCAAATCCATTCATAAGTCCACTGCATCCTGCTTTCTGGGTATTTAGCTTAGCCCCAATATCATCTAAGGAAACTTCAGTGGGTAAGAACTGCTGATAGAATCACGGAACACTTGAATTTTGTATTATATGAGCAAGAATATCTGATTGTAGTGAAGGGACCCATGTTTAATTCCCAACTCTGTCATCTGTTATCCAGTTACTTTGGGCAAGTTATTTCCCCTCTCTGGGCCTCAGTTTCCTTATCTGTAAAATGAGGGAGCTGGACTAGATGATCACTGATGTCCCTTCCAGTTCCAGGTCTGTAATCTTATCATCTCAAATCATGTCACTTTTTAGTTGACCTCACTTTCCTCATTTATAAAATGAGGGGTTTGCACTGTATCAAGAGTTCTTAATTGTTTTTGGGTCCTAGACGCCTCTGGCAGTCTGGTGAAGTTTATAAACTCTTACTCAGAAAAAATATGTTTTTAAATGTAGAAAATAAAATACATAACATTACAAAGGAAATGAATTATGTTGAAATACCATTCCCAGAATTGTGGAAGGGTAGCACCTACTAGGACCTAGAGGAACCCAGACACTCCACAAACACTCCAATAAAATTTAAAGATGAACCTGTCAAAATTAGGAGATTAACCAACATCTAGCCCAGGACATGTATAGCAGGACCATAGGAATGCTATAAAACCCCAGAAATAAATAATATGGGGTAGGTTAAAAACTCAATTATATGCCAACAAAACTGCTGATTTAAAAGGAATGATGAATACTTAAAAAATATAAGACACCCAGATTAACAACAAGAACAAAAAAAGGAAATAGACCCTTTAAATAACCCAATATCAGAAAAAGAAATTGAACAAACCAGAAATGAACTTCCAAAGGTACAGGACCTCTAGAACATATGGGTTTATAAGTGAATATAAAACGTTCAGGAAATAATTAATTCCAAAATTACACAGACTATTTGCAACCACAGGACCAAAAAGCAACCTTACAATCTCTTTCTATGATATAAATATCGTCGGATATCTAAACCAGGATCACAGACCTTCTGGCATCCCAGAATGGTCCCAGTTTCCTGCCGATTAGGAGGAAAGCCTTCCCTGGGGGCTCACTCTGAAGACATCAGATGAAGGCCAGTTTCTGCTTTCGCCCCAGATGTGACCCTCTGGACCCATGTTACAGCTTCCTAAAGGGAAGTGATTCCAGGAAGAGCTGAAGATGGAAAGATGAGTGTCACCTCCTTCCAAACAATTCACTTTCCATGTCCAACATCCAGCTGAAGCTAGATTAAAAACACGCACACACAGAGGCCCATTTTTACACCTACAATGATGTGCCATTGAACAATATTGGGGGACATTTGCTGTGGAAGGCATTATGGAGGGGTCTGTAAACATCCTCTTCTTTGGCTGGCTTGGTTTTCAACAGGGCATCCAGGCCTGTCTCTGATGTCGACACCTTCCAAGTTCTGGAACGCTGCTCTGAACACAAGGCACTATTGGGAACACTGCTGTGGGCATTTGATGCTGCTTGGGACACTGGACACTTCTCTGGCCTCTGGATGCTGCTGGCAACATTGCTTGGTGCACCAGCTTTGGACTAGACAGGGGAACAGGTGATGCCAGCAGATGGGCAGGGTGGTAGATATGAGTCATGAGATCAGGCCAAGTGAGGTGAGGAAAGAAGGAGGCAGCAGGATTTCCAGGTAGTCACAAACGAACAAACAAAAAGCAAAGTCAAATTTTCCAAGGTCTCTATGGAACGTATGGAGAGGTCACCAAGCCAAGGAGAACTTCACATGAGCTGCTGCCTCTGAGAAAGTTTGGATTGTTGGTGGATCTATGGACATTCTTATACTTGGGTTCAAAAATTAACCTCGCATGTACAAGAGGGGAAGGAATAGATGGAGGGCACAGTTTGTCTGAAAGCTTTATGAGAAAATTGTGCTTCTAAGCTCAAGCTAAGAGTTTCCTTTTCATTAACAGTGATTGTGGGCAAAGTTCAAACTTCTGGCTTCCAACTCTGAGTGAGAGATTGAATTTTTGAGCTCTTGAACTTCTTCATAAGTGACAGAAAATCAGTTTTGGTTTTTGCATCAAATACAGAATAGAATATCAAATACTCAATCAGCATTTGGCTCTCACAATCATTTGTTTGCACATTCTCTTCCCCATTAGAATGTGAGCTCCTTGAGGACAAGGTCTGTTTTCATTTTTCTTTGTGTCCTCAGCACTTAGCACAGTGCTGACACGCTTAATTCATGCCTTCTGACTTCACTTGACTCTTGATTAGTGCCTGCACTTGGGTCCTGACTCATCATAGAGTTATATAGATTTATAATCGGAAGGAATCTCAAAGTTTGGGTAGTCCAAACTCTTCATTTTACAATGAAGGAAAGGAATAATCAATGATAGAAACAGGATTTTAATGCAAGGTGACTCCAAGGCAGGACTTATTCCCCTGGACCACACAATTTTCAAAGTGCTATTGACTCCCTTTGGAAGGCTATTCTCTTCTCCCTTCCCTCTTTCCCAGACTGCCAGCAGGCTTTGGTTCTCTGTCCAGTGGGAATTTGTATCTCATATCTTACAGGGACATCAGTTTAGAAGTGGAAGCAACCTCTGAGGCCATGGAGCCCAAACCCCTTTATTTATAGATGAGGAATTCATCCTTAGAGAAGTTCTTGATACTTTCCATTATAGAGATTCTCCCCCTAAGGGTCTCAAGTAGCTCTGAAGACTTCCCATTCTACTGTGTGTGTGTATGTGTGTGTGTGTAGGGGTCAATTTTGATACATTGAGCTTGCAAATCTCTGATGACCCAGTGTTTCATCCACTGCCTCCCTAATGGTGATAATTTGTTATAACCCTTAGAACAGCACAGGGGGCTGAAGTCCAGATTTGGATTCGAGACCCAAGATTGTACCCAGGTTATGATATTTACTCGTTGTGTCAATTCCCTTCTGTGGGCCTCTGTTTTCTAATCAGTTCTATGAAGAAGTTACCTTAGATTATCCCTAAAGTCTTTTTCAGTTCTGTATCTATGACCCCAAGCCACCACACCTCAATGAGTCAGAGTCATACACAGCATGAATAGGAAGAAAGGACTGAAAAACTGTGGGCCAATAATACTAATAATGAAATATTGTGATAATAAATGATTAACTTCTGAATGCCTCCAGGTTACGTGACTCATTCCCAGACCATGCCAAGTGTTTTTGAGACTTGTTCTTGATGCCACTACTTTCTGAATTGATACCAATCATGATTTCCCACATTCCTCCTTCATAGTGTTTCACAGATTAGTTTCTACTAGTTCTATATCAGGTAATGCTGGAGATCCCATCATTCTCTACTTGTTGTGTAATTCTGTTTTCTGGAACCTTTTGGGTTTCTTCCTTGTGATGACTTGTTTATATAGGTTAAATTTTGTATGAAATGGTGATGATCTGGGGCAGTATGGTCTAGTGGACACAGCACTAGACTTGGAGTCAAGAGGACCTTAGATCTTTACTAGCTTCTTACTAACATGTTACTTAGTAGTTGACCCTGGGCAACTTGCTTGTGCCTCAGTTTCCTCATGTGTAAAAAAGCGGATGGGACTCAATGGCCTGTTAAGTCCTTTCCAGCTCTGGGTTTATAATCTAGAATTCTTTTGGAAGAAGGTACTTGCTAGATGTCCCTCAGATTGGCCAAAATGACAAAAAAGGAAATTACAGTAGGTACAGTAGAAGATATGGGAAGATAGGCATGCTGATGTTCCCTTAATGGAATTAAGAATTAGTCCAGTCATTCTGGAAAGCAATTTGGCAGCATTTCCCAAAAGGTCATAAATCTACATCATTAATTATAAATCAAAGAAAAAGGGAAAGGATCTACCTGTACAAGAGTATTTTAGCAGCTCTTTTTTGTTATAACAAAGAATGAGAAACAAAGCAGGGGATGTCCATCAATGTCAGAAAAGCTGACCAAATTATGGTATATGGTTGTGCTGGACCGTCATTGTGCTGTAAGTGGTGAAAGACGCAGAGTCAGAGAAACTTGGAAAGACTCATAAGAACTGATTCAGAGTGAAGTGAACAGATCTAGGAGAACAATATGCACAAGGATGTCAACATTGCAAAAGAAAATAACTATGGAAGACTTTGGAACTCTGATTCCCATGATGCACACCATGACTGCAGAGGGCTAATGATTGGGAAGAATGGGCCAGAAGTGCAGAATGGAATCCACTTTTTAAGACCCAACCAAGGAGCCAATTGGTTTTGCTCATCTACATTGACTTGTTACAAGGCAGGGTTTCTGTTTCGGAAGTTGAGAGGTTGTAGTTGTGTTGTCCAAAATGAAGAAAGGAAGGAGTGTCAGAAAAACATCATAACAGCTTGTAGTCAGCATTTATATAGCCCTTCAAGATTGCAGAGCATAATACATGTAGCATCTCATTTGAGTCTGACAACAACCGTGTAAAGTAAGAGCTGACACAACCCCCATTTTACAGATGGGGAAGCAGAGATAGGCAGAGGTTGGGTGACTTGCCCAGGATCACACCGATTGTAGGTATCTGAGGTAGGATTTGAATTTAGATCTTCCTGAGTCAAAGTCTAGTGCCCTAGCCATTGTACTATCTATTTGGCAACATTAAAAATACATATATACATATATCGATGCATAGATATATACATTATGTGTGTATTAGAGAGACATGTGTACATATCTTTTATAAATTTCTTTATTTAGAATTTCCCCTAAGCTACATGTAAAAACAAATTTTCACATTGATTTTTTAAAACTTTGTGTTCCAAATTCTCTTCCTCCCCTCTGCCCCTTAAGAACTCAAGCAATTCAATATAAGTTATACATGAGTCACACATATCTTTAAGGGCAGCTAGATGAGGCAGTGGATAAAGTGCCAGGCCCAGAGTCAGAAGGACTTTTCCTGAGCTCATATCTGGCCTCAGATACTTACTAGCTCTGTGACCCTGGGCAAATCACTTCACCCTGTGTGCCTCAGTTTCCTTTTATATAAGATGAGCTGGAGAAGGAAATGGTACACCTCTCCAACATCTCTGCCAACAAAACCCCAAATGGGTCCACAAATAGTTTGACATGACTGAATAAGTCAGGAGAAACCCACTTTCTCTTGGGACATCCCATTTCCCCTTGGGATGGGCCTAATTCCTAGGAAGTTTTCTTGATACTGAATTGAAATATACCTCTTTGTACTTTTCACTACTCTTTGTTCTGCTCTCTGGGACCAAACCAAGAACACTGAATCCTTCTATCTTATGGCAGTACTTGAAATGCTCCAAGACTCTCACATGCTAAACTCCCCTGTGCCTTCATCTGATTCCTATATGGCATGAACTCCGGGCCCTTGCCTGTCCTGAGTGCCTCTCTCTGCATTTTCTGCAGCTCATCTATGTCCTTCCTGAACTGTGGTGTCCAGAACAGAATGTCAGCCTTGAGCTATGATCTAAATAGAGCTGAATTTGCAATTGAAATTCTGAACTGAAGAGCGGAATTTGACATTCAGCAGGACAGCCAGCTCTTGGTTTCTAGAAGCCATGATTCCCTTAAGTAGGTTTTTTTGGGGCCATCCTGTCTCAGCTGATAATTAATTTATGACATTATGAAATGGGGCAAGCACATGCAGTTCTTTAGGTACTCACTGGCAGTGGGGAGTAGGGTTGCAATCCCACTTTAATAAGGCACAGAGGGTGTAGGGGTGAACGGGCACAGGAAGTACAGAGACAAACAGCAAAGAGGCAGAGGCGGATGGCGTGGGGACAGGGGATGGGGTGCTGAAGGCAGGCAGGCAGGCAGCGTGGGGAGAGGCATGAATGAGAGTTGGGAATGTGTGGCGGCATGTACCCCATTGAGGTGGAAGAGGACTGACTGGGGAAGTGATTCATTTTTATAGCTTTTTGGGAGGGAGGCAGAATCTTATCTCTGCTACCTTGGGATTAATTCATTAACATAGCAAAGTCATTTCAGAGTTGTTGGTAAAACTTTAAAGTTAATGTCCATGCCATCTCAAAGTTATCTGTAACATTTGGTGTTCTGTTGGTCTAACCATGGATGTCTGAAGCTTTATCTGAGGTTTGCAGAGCATAGGACTAAAGACATAACAGCAAAGGCTACAGGGCTCCCCCTGATTCAGTACATGTTACGAAGATGTGATGCCATTTATAAATGACGCTCCTTTGATCTTTGGGAGAGTTTGTATGTGACTTCTGGGTTCCCCTTTGCAATTTTATTTCCTGCCATTGCCACTTACTACCGGTTACATAGAAACTTCCTGAACTGACTACAGTGGTGGGGAGTGGTGGCGGTGGAACACAAGACGATTCAATTTTAACATCCTATCTCATGACTAAATCACACTGAGCTTGCAGTCCACTAAAATGCCCAGTTCTTCTAAGAATAAACTTGGTTTTGATGGAGCTGGACTTTGGAATACAAGCGTAAGACTCTCCAATGAGTCCCCAGGGCATTCCAATGGATGTGACTTTTGTGGATTTGGAAATTCCCTCTTGCAAAGCAGATAGTGACCCTTCTTGTGTGCTTCTTGCCTGAATCTGCCCACAAATGCTGTTCTCAACCTGCCAGAGACATTCTCTCTTTTTCCTAATGTAGTGATGGGACCAAGGTCTTATTGTTCTTTCCATTTACTTACCTGTTGTCAACCAGTGTGTTTCCCTGGTTTCGCTTATTTGACTTTGTATCAAGTCTTTCCATGCTTCTCTGTATTCTTCATGTTCATTATTTCTTTTTTCTTTTTTTAGTGAGGCAATTGGGGTTAAGTGACTTGCCCAGGGTCACACAGCTAGTAAGTGTTAAGTGTCTGAGGCCAGATTTGAACTCAGGTACTCCTGAATCCAGGGCTGGTGCTCTATCCACTGTGCCACCTATCCCCCCCCCCCCCCGCCCCAACACGTTCATTATTTCTTACAGCACAGTGAAGAGCATTCATTTATGGACCTCACCTTGTTGAGCCATTCTCTGGGCAACGGGCATCAGGTTTCTTTTAATTCTTGTTCTACTACCAAAAATGTTGCTGTAAATATTCTGGGGGTACATGAGACTTTTCTTTTGTCATTGACCTCAGGACTTTTGCTTAGAAATAGGACCTTTGTGTTAAGGGGTATGGGTATTTTAAATACTTCCTTAGCAAAGTACTGAATCATTTCACAGATTGGTTGGATTATTTCTGGTATTATATCTTTCAAAGAATCTTGAATTATTTTGACATATGGATGGAAGATGCCACATTGGAAGAAAGCCTTTGAGGTCATATTTTGTTCTAGCAAATTAAATATTTTTCCATTATCAACTAATGAAAACCACAATGGAATCTCATCCTCTGCATCTTTTAATCAAATGTAACATGATAAAGATGTGATCAAAGCTTGTTTTTTCCTACTAACATTCTCAAGGGTACCCATGATGTGTGGCTTTCATAAGTATTTAGTACATATTTGATTTAGTATATATGGGAAAGGCATATAGGTTAGCAGTTATTGATGTCCTCTTTGGCACTTTTTTGTAGTAATAGGATTTAAGATTTTTTTTTTTTGTGAAGCAATTGGGGTTAAGTGACTTGCCCAGGGTCACACAACTAGTAAGTGTCAAGGGTCTGAGGCTGGATTTGAACTCAGGTCCTCCTGAATCCAAGGCGAGTGCTCTATCCACTGTACCACCTAGCTGCCCCAGATTTAAGATTTTTCCATGCCTTTAATATTTTCCCTTACTTGAGCTACTTTGTGTATTGATCCCTGTGGTAAAAAGTTTTAACAGTCGGTTAGATAATGTAGAGACACCAGGTTTTTTTTAGGACCACCCTTTTGGGGAGGAGACCAACAGCAGGAGCTACGCACACCAGTCCGCCTGTGACGCACGCCAGATTGCCTGCTGAGCACTCGACTTCTGGAGTGCGAGCTTAAAAGGCAAGGAGAGAATGGAAGTGGGGCCTTTTTCCTGCTCCGCTGGTCTCCTGGCTGCGCTGCACAGACAGATGCTGACTGGAGTTTGACTCAGCCCGGCTCTCAGTTAACAGCATGCGCTTGACTTGGTCTCTCTCCCCAAAGGTGGCCTTCGGTTTTTGGTGAGTTTTATACAGAATATAGACTAAGTCTAGACTTAAGACGATTTGTATTGTATTTCTACTTTCCTATTCTTCTAATCAACATCACCTTGTGACTACCAGACAATAAAAGGTCTATCTAGAAAACCAGAAGCTTCTTCCATTTACTAGTCTGGGAGATAAATTAAGGGAAAGGTTAAGTAGGGGAGATTTATGATCTAATATCCAATTTTAATCTCACATCCCTCAATGATCTCACAATTGTGTTACCTCCATCACAGATCTCTTTAATATATACTTAATCAAATCAAGATGCATTTCTCACTTTCGTTCCTAAAATCCCATGTTCCCTAACAATTAGAATCATTGAGAGTGGGATGGGCAAATGCTAAGTTGCAAAGGATATGAACAAATTTGACAAAGGATAGGAATAGTTCAATAGGAATAGTCAATAGTGACTGCAGAAAGGCAGGCACACTGATGCTGTTGGTAGAGTTGTGAATTGCTCCAACTATTCTGGAAAGCAATTTGGAAATATACTTAGGAAGTAACTAAAATGTCATAGGAACATGAGATCATAAATTAATAACCTGAGAAAACTTCAGAGACAATCTAGTCTAATGTCTTATTTTATAGGTCATGGAGATCCCTTTGTCAGGCATTCACAATAAATAAGATCATTTTAAAAAGTACTAGTATGTATAACAGAACTAGAAAGAATGGTAGCAGATTAGGGAATGACTGAATAAATTATTGTCATGAATATAATGAAATATTACTATGCCATAAAATGATGAATATAGAATCATTCAAAGACTGACATGAACTTATGCAAATGAAGTATGAAGAATCAGGAAAACAACACACACAATCCCTAGGACCCAGTAAATGGAAACAACAACAATAGCCACAACATCTAACCTGAGTGCTGTCCTTGAGCCTAAAGAAGAAATAGGAATCACAGAATTTGAGAGTTGGAAGTTACCTCAGTGGCCATTTAGCTCAACCGATAGAGAAAAAGGAATTAGGACTTTAAAACATATGAACAAGTCACAGAGGAGCCTCTGATGCCTCCAGGGGAGAGGATCTTTCACCTTTCAAAGCTGCTCCCTCTGCTTTGAGATGCTTCTCATTTGGGAGAAGTTCTCCACAGGTAGGCTACGTTTGCCTCTTTGCCTCTTCCTCCATGGCTCCTAGTTCTATCCTTTGGGGCCGAGCAGACCATGTCTAATCTCTCCTCCATGGAATAGGTCATCAGATACTTGAAGACTTCCATCATGTTCCCCCAAGTCTTTTCTTCTCCAGTCTTCTCTGAAACTTCCTAGTCTCTTCAAAACCCTTCATGATACTTGGTGCTCTCTGGTGGTGAACCCTGCAGCTTATCTATGACCTTCTGAAACTATGTTCCCCTAGCTGAAAGCAGAGACATTGAGATCTGACTGGTGCAGATTCAGGCTGGACCACAGCCTTCCTGCTCCTGTAAGTTAGGCCCCTCCCATTGCAGCCTAACATTGCCTTTCATTTCAGGGCTCTTCCATCATATTGTTGACTTTTACAGAATCCGTGGTCCATCAGAACCCGCAGATTTTTTTTAGAACAACTGTTGTCTTGCTGTGCCTTTCCATCTTCTATTTGTAAAGTTTTTCATGTCTGAGTGCAAGACTTTCAATTTATCCCAACAATATACAATCTTATTAGACTCAGCCTAATGCTCTAGTTCAGGAATTGGCAACTATGGCAGAGGACCAAATCTAACCTACCCCCTGGTTTTGAACAGCCAGAGAGCTAAAATGGTCTTTACAACTTTATTTAATAATGTAAAAAACCCACTCAGTTTATGGGCCATTCAAAAACAGGTGGCAGGCCAAATTTCACCCTTGGGCTGTAGTTTGCAGATCCTTACCTCACCTATCCAGATCCTTTCAGATGCTGACTCCATGATTCCTTGAGTTAACAGTCCTTCCCAACTTGGCATTATCTGCCAGTGTGATGAATGGGCCATCCAGGCCCTTATCCAAGTCATTGATAAAAATGTTAAATAGCCCAGAGTCAATTACAGATACCAAGGGCACTCTTTTGGAGACCTGCCATAATGACATTATGCCAAGAATCCCTGATCCTTGAGAATCCCAAGAGTCTGCAAGGTCAAAATTGTCTTCAAAGTAATGCACAAATGACATAAAAATACTCTTCCCCTTTCCAGCTATAATCTATGTAAAATGGGATTTTCTTCATATAAACCAACCAAAACAACATATCTCAGCAGATTGAAATCAGAAGTATTTGGAGAATCCAGCTATTTTCTATTAAGCCAGAGATTAAAAAGATTTGCTAAAATATGTAAAAGAATGCCAATTTCTCACTAGTTTAAAAATGTAGTTTTAAAAAATAAACGTGTTACTGATATTAACATGTAATGGGGGGGCGGCTAGGTGGCGCAGTGGATAGAGCACTGGCCCTGGAGTACCTGAGTTCAAAACCGGCCTCAGACACTTAACACTTACTAGCTGTGTGACCCTGGACAAGTCACTTAACCCCAATTGCCTCACTAAAAAAACAAAACAAAACAAAACAAAACATGTAATGGGTTTATTATTTTCAAATTAATTAAAGAAATATTATTTACAAGTTTTAATTTCTAATGCAGTAAATTTTAATACATATAGCTCACATAAATGAAAGCATTTGGGGGTTCTCAAAAATTTTTTCCATATAAATATTTTATTATTTTCCAGTTACATTTAGAGATTCTCAATAATTTTTAAAAGTATAAAGGGGTCCAGTGAATAGAGCACAGGCCCTGGATTCAGGAGGATCTGAGTTCAAATCTGGACTCAGACACTTGACACTTACTAGCTGTATGACCCTGGGCAAGTCACTTAACCCTCATTGCCCCACAAAAAACAATCAATCAATCAAAAGTATAAAGGGGTCCTGAATCAAAAAGTTTGAGAATCCCTGTAATTGAGTTTGGCTGTCTGGGAAGGGGGAAGGAACATATTAGGAAATGTAGGTAATGTAAAAACAAAAGATACATTTTAAAAATAATAAACATTTTTACTTATAGTTTCAAGTTCCAAATTTCAACCCTCTTTTCCTCTCTTCCATCCCCCCTCCCAGAGGCAGTAAGCAATCAGATAAGGGTTATACATGCATAATTACATAAAGAAAGAATCCTGTTCAATAGTTCTATGTTTAGAAATATTAGGCAAGGTGTAAAATCAGTAGAGGGGATTTTGGATGTTGAACACTGTATACAGTGTCAGACTTTTTCAATGTGTTGGTTAGTTTGGCTGAGTTGTTTTTAATTCATCGTCATAAGAGTTGGTTCTTTGAAAGGGAGAATGCAAAAGACTACATTAGAAAATGCAAGTTTTGTAAAAGTAAAAGCTTTCAATAAGATATTAATTTAAAAAAGAATCCCTCATCTCCTTCAAGATACCTCAGGTGCCCCCTTCTACTTAAAGGCTCTCTTGATTCCCCAGTTGCTAGAGCTTTTGCTCCAAATTATCCTGTATTTATTTCATATATGTACATGTGTACATACACACACACACATATATATACATACACATATACACATATATGTGCTATGATTTTTTGTACACATAGGTCCCTAGTAGTGATATTGTGGGGTCACAGTTTTAATGTTATTGAGTCCCTTATTATTTCTCTTTCATTTTTCTCTTTTTATGCTCCTATTAAGTCTTCTGTTTGAATGTCAAATTTTCTATTCAGCTCTGGATTTTTCATCAGGAATGCTTGAAATTCCTCTAATATGTAATAATTAAATATACATTTTTCCTTTAAAGGATTACACTAACTTTTGCTGGGTAGATTATTCTTAATTGTAGTCCTACCTCTGTTGCCTTCCAGAACATCGTGTTTCAAGCCCTCTCCTCCTTAAATGCAGAAGCTGCTGAATGTTGTGTGATCCTGATTGCTCTGCCATATTGGAATTATTTCTTTCCAGCTGCTTTAAGTATTTTTTCTCTGACTGAGGAGTTTTGGAAATTAGCTATACTATTTTGGGGAGTTTTCGTTTTGGAATCTCAGAAGGTAATCAATGGATTCTTTCAATTTCCATTTTACCTTTTAGATCTAAGATATTGGGGCAGTTCTTTACAATTTCTTAACATGTAATGTCTAGCCCCTCCTCTTTTTGATCAAGGCTTTCAGGTAGTCCAATAATTCTTAAATTATGTCTCCTGGGTCTTTGTTTTCTAGGTTGATTGTTTTTTCAAGGAGATATTTCACATTTTCTTCTATTTCTTCATTCTTTTGATTTTGTTTTATTGTTTCTTGATGTCTCATTGAGTCACTAGTTTCCACTTGCCCAATTCTGCTTTTTAAGGAATTATTTTCTTCAATGAATTTTTGTATTCCTCCTCCCAAAATCTGGTTAATTCTGTTTTGTAAGGAGTTCTTATCTCAATGAATTTTTGTGCTTCTTTTACCAAGCTGTTAATTCCCTTTTTGTACTTGTCACTCTCATTTCCACCGCCCAAATTTTCCTCTACCACTCATCTCTTTCTTCCACTCTTCTAGGATGCATTTTTTCTTTGCTTGTAGCTGTTTTCACATTGTTGTCTTTTCCTGAGTTTGTGTCTTCATCTTTCCTGTCAACATAATAGCTTTTTATGGTTAAGTTCATTCTCTTTTTGTTTACTCATTTTTCCCAGTCTATTTTTTGACTTTGAACTTTATGTTAAAGTGGGCTCTGTTCATTTCAGAGTGAGAGTAGGCATTTATCCCAACTTTAGACATTTTTGTGCTGCTGTTTTCAGAGGTAGTTCTGAGGGTCTGTATGTCTTTGGTGTCTCCAAAGTGGTGTTATCCTAGGAGAGATATAGTCACTGCTCTCTTGATCTGTGCTCTACTCTTTACCCAAGAAGAGCCCCTGCTCACCTGCAGCCACAAGTGCTACTGCTCCTCTATGCCACAGAACTGCAACCCAGAACTGCCTATCAGCAACGGAGTTTCTAAACAGCACCTGGTCCTTTGCCCACTATTAGTCCAGGGTCCCCTATAACCTCTTCCTGACCAGTCATACAATTCTCTTACCATCTCTAAGCTGAGAGCTCCTGCAGAACTACTGCTGTTGTTGCAGCTCCCTCCAAGGCCCATAGATGGTGCTGCCATTGTGTGCACTCTGGGTCAGCCCCCAACTCATTGTCACAGATCTCTCCTGCTGATCTCCTAAGTTTTCTTGGTCTGAAAAAATGTCTTCCCCTGGCTATGCAACTCCAGAATTTTATTTGACATATTTGCCTGGCAGTGGGATATGTAGGTTAAAGATTGGAAACTTTTGGGTCACTCTCTTTGTACAATTTCAAGTTGATTTACACCATGGTTGAACCAATTCACAGTTCTACCAACAGCATTGGTGTGCCTGTCTTTGTTGACTATTCCAATCTTTAAATTTTTTTTTTACCAACTTTATGGATGTGAATAAAAAGTCAGAGTTGTTTTAATTTGCATTTCAATTATTATTAGTGATTCAGAGCACACTTTCATATGGGTTTTTCTAGTTTGCAATTCTTCTTTTAGATTCATTCATTTATAGCCTTTGACAAGCTGTCCACTGAGAAGTGGACCTTGGCTTAGTCTTTAATTTTCAGAGGGTAGAATTTGGAAGGACGGCTAGGAGTTACAAAGAAGCATATTTCTGCATCATGAAAATTTCCCTAGTCTTTGAAGCTATCCTGGAGTCTTCCAATGTAATGTCGTTCTCCATCATTGGAGGTCTTCAACCAAAGGCTGGGTGATCACATGCCAGGTGTGTTTTGGAAGAGATCCTTGCTTAAGTTACACTTGAAACCTCTGAACTCCCTTCCAACTCCCAAGCATTTGTCACTTTACTGACCATTCATCCAGAATTTTGAATTAGCCAAAGAATGGGACCTCATAACTATTTTGGCTCCCAATGAGTATGACAATGAAAGTTTCCAAGTAGAGACTAGAAGCCAAGTTTCTATTTAATAAAATTGACTAATGGTTGGAAAAGTACCTTCCTAATATTAACTTATACTTGAAGATCAAGGCATGAGGCTGGGAAAAAATAAAGCATGTAACATCCCAGTTTGGTGGGCCATTTCTCTTAAGGGAGTGAGGTTTAAATTTCATACTTAATTGGAACAGACTGAAGAATGCTATTTTTCACTTTCTTTTATTTTTTTTCTCTTTTAATCAAGTTTGCTTGTACAAAATGACAAATGTTTTATAAAATCATACATATATAACCCATATCCGATTGTTTGCTACCTCAGGGAGGGGAAAGGGGAAGGAGGGAAACTATAAATAAAAAGTTTATTATTTATAAAATAAATAAATAAAAAATTTAAAATTTCATACTTAATATTCATAGTTAGTAAAAATTTCTCATAAACATCCTCTATTATCTTTCCCAAACTATACCCTCACCTTCAGTGTCTTTTACCTTGAATCTTTATTTCCTATTTCTCTTTTCAAAAATAATTTTTTTGACATTTTTATTCTTCATCATCTATTTCTTCCACTGCATTCCTAGCTGTGTGACCCTAGTCAATTGACTCCATCTCTTTTGGTTTCAGTTGCTTCTTCTGAAAAATGAGGGAGTTGAATTTCATGACCTTATACACTGCTTTCATTCTAAATCAATATTTTTATGATTGTAGTATCCTTTGATCTTTAGGCCTCATTCTCTATACAGGAAATGGTTGGTTGCATCACGCCCAAAGTCCATGTAGGAAGTCAGACAGAAAAAAAAAATGATGAAAGCCTCTTGCCTTGGCTATCTTTCTTTCTTTAAATTTTTTTTTTTGTTGATACCTTTTGGTGTCTAATTCCTTTTGGGTTATTTTTTGAAGAATTATTGGAGACTGGAGAAAAATGTATAGTTTGACATCTTGCTGATCCCATCTTCTTTTCTTTCTCTTCCTCCTTCCCTAGGTCATAGTATCATAGTGTAGCATCCCTTCTGGACTTACTTCCCAAAACTGGTCCTCAAAAAGTAGCTGCTACTGTGAGTTCCACTTTGTGAGTAGAACTTATCTTTTTCCTCCCTAGTCTATAATTTTCTTCCCTTCTTTTCCTTTCTTCTTTTAAGATCATAGGAATAAAACAAAAGTACTCCCAGGCACTCTTTTTAAATTCACTTTCTCTATCACTCCTGATAAAATAGGGTTCTGAGGGGATGCTTGTATCACTGGTCTCCATTAGAATGTAACCAGTTCATCCTTTTAAAGCCCCTTTCAAGTGCTCACCCATATCTCTATTTTTATATTTCTTTTGACTTACATGTTTGTATTTCAAAGTTTCCACTTAGCTCTGGTCCTTTTTTATATCTCGAGAATGCCTGAAAGTCTTCTATTTTATTAAAGGTTCATTTTCTTCTAGTAGGACTCTACTCTGTTCTGGTGGGTAAGTTATTATTGATTGTAAACCTATGTCTTTTGCCTTTTGGAAGACTCTCTGCTCCTTTACAGTGGTAGCTGCTAAATTGTCTGTGATTCTGACTCTGGTTCCTTAGTATCTTGATTCTTTCTTTTTGACTGCTTGCAATATATACATACACACATGTATGCATACTCATGTATGTGGACACGTACACATGCATACACATGCATACACATACATACAAATACAAATGTATGTCTATATGCATATATGTGTATATATTTTGATGATCAAGGTCTGGGGAGTTTTCATTTAAGATTAATCTATTTAGTTTCCAGTCTTAATCCTTTCTTCAATGGCTCTTTATTGAATAGAATTAATACTAAATTGTGGTCAGCAAAGTATACATACACTTAATATTTTTACTTTTGTGAATTTTCTTGTGAGAAATGTTTTCATTTGCGGGTTTCCTTCAGGAGGTAATTGGGTCATTTCGCGAGCAGCAGTGCTGCTGCAGGAGGTGACACAATACAGAGGAGAGAATGCAAGATCCAGAAAGTGGTCAACTCCTGGCTCTGATACTTAAAAGCTATGTGATTATGGGCAACTTCTTTATCAGATCTTGAAATATGACCAGTGAAGTGCTTGCTTTATCTACCTGCTTTTTTTTTTTCAGGGCAATGAGGATTAAGTGACTTGCCCTGGGTCACACAGCTAGTAAGTGTCAAGTATCTGAGGCTGGATTTGAACTCAGGTCCTCCTGAATCCAGGGCTGGTGCTTTATCTACTGAGCCACCTAGCTTCCTTCTTTCCTTCTCTCTTGCTACATGACCAGCTAATCTCTTTTCTAGGTGTCTCTTAGACCCTTCTTCTATGCCCTCATTAATATACCAGAGCCCACTTTCACCCATCATGTTTTTCCCCATTGCCTTTGGGTCACCTGCATTCTAGATTCTTCTAAGATTGTAGAGTTCCCTGTTCTGCACTCTCTTGGCACTCCTGGCAACAGGAATTGATCAGCTGATGATCTGCCATCTTGCTACTGTGGGTCCCATTGACATAGGTCATCTCTCCTTGATAACTTAGAGAGTGGTCTTCCAGGGTCTCTGTGGATGAAAAATTCATTCCTCAGCTCTAGATGCCACATCTGCTTGGTGAGAAGTCTTTCAGAGATTAGATTACCTGTTCATCAAACAGGGAAGATACTCTCTTTCCTTGAATTTTTTAGCTTAAACTTGCTGTAACTTGAGATCCGCTGGTAGAATTTTTTGAGAGTCTCTGCTCACCTGTGTTCCCCAGTGAGACATCAGAGGAAGATGAACAATAGAAGTACTGGGGGAAATTTTTGTCTTGTTTGTTTCATTCCCTACCTCTTAAAAATAAGGGGGTTGGAGTCATAGCTGTTTACATGTTGTCACCTCCATTAGATGATGAGCTCCTTGAGGGAAGGGGCTGTGTTTTTGTCCTTCTTTGTATCCCTAGCACTTAGCACAAGGGCTTCTTAAATGCTCGCTGATTGACTTACTGATTTAATTGATTGCTTTAGCTATTTGCCAAAAGAAGCAACTGGTAAAATATTCCCCCAAATTGTGAAAATCACTATCCAACTATGCCCAGACCTTCACCCACCAGGAGGAGGTGATGCAGTAAAAGATGTATTGGTATACGTTGACGGATAGAGGTAGGGGCTATATCACTGAATGGAGAAGTCAAAAGCTCATGTAGTCCTGTTCCTTCATTGTCTGGAGGAGACCAAAGTTAAGTGACTCACCCTTCCAGGAAACAGAGGAACAAAATTATTTGGATAAGGTCCCATTATGAGTCAGTGGCAGGACTAGTACCCAGAGGTTCTGATGTCTGATACAGGGCTTTGAAACTTAACTGCACAATCTTTTTTTTTAATAAACATTTTTATTTAAAGAAAAAAATTAGGTGGGAAGCAGCAGTACAGAACT